>NC_047092.1:68537992-68841022 GCF_902459505.1 Geotrypetes seraphini
TATTATAATTAATTTTATGCAATGTCTAAATAACTAGTTATATCCAAGAATTAAAAATTAACATATTACGATATTGAAAAATTCTTAGCCAAGTCAAGCAGAGAATGATGTGGATACTGTTCAATCAATGATCTGAAACAATGTCAAAACAGAATTTTGTTTCTGCAAATTGGCACTTAACAAAATAAAATAACAATCTTTTCAGCTACAGTGGCAAAATAATGCTCAAAATTTAGGAAGTTGATTGGGCTGAGAATCTTTCAGCACCCCCTTGTAAATAGTAACTGTAATATATTACTTTTTCCTTGCAGTAACTAATTAACCCCCCCCCCCCCTTTTACTAAACCGCGTTAGCAGTTATTAGCGCAGGGAGCCACGCTGAATGCTCCTATGAGCTGAGAGTTCCTATGAATGTCAGAAGCAGTGTGAAGTATTCAGCGCGGCTCCCTATGCTAATAACCGCTATCACAGTTTAGTAAAAGGGAGGGGGGGGGGTTAATTTAATATATTATTTTTACAATATAACTTGCCCAACACCAAGTTCCGGTTCATGAATTCTAAGTGCGAAGCACTCAGTCTGTTTTCTGGAACTACATGTTAGCTGGTAAAATAACACCCATCAGAGAAAAATCTCTCTCGCCTTCCTGATATTCTCTCCTTCTCTCTTTTTGCTTCCTCCCCTGCCTTTTTCTGATCCAGAAATTGTGCACGATATAGAAGACATCGTATCATGCATAGAACAGTTCTCTGGTTACATAGTAACATAGTAGATGACGGCAGATAAAGACCCGAATGGCCCATCCAGTCTGCCCAACCTGATTCAATTTAAATTTTTTTAATTTTTTCTTCTTAGCTATTTCTGGGCAAGAATCCAAAGCTCTACCCGGTACTGTGCTTGGGTTCCTACTGCCAAAATCTCCATTAAAACCTACTCCATTCCATCTAAATCCTCCCGGCCATTGAAGCCCTCCCCAGCCCATCCTCCACCAAATGGCCATTTACAGATGCAGACAGTGCAAGTCTGCCCAGTACTGGCCTTAGTTCAATTTTTAATATTTTTAATATGGTTGGATGAGCTAGTCACACAAACACTTGCTGGTATAGGTGTGCACGTGGACAGTAGATGAGGTATGGCCTTGGCAAATCAGGACCACTGAACTGGCTAGATTTTTTTCTGCATCAAGATTTACAAAGACTAGGGGACACTCAATGAAGCTACAGAGTAATACTTTTAAAACCATTTTATCACTCACCCACAGCACCCACAGAGCTGTCGCCTAGAATTGGAAGTCACAGCAAAGTATACCTTGACAAACACACACATTTTACTTTTTTACTAAGAGTTTATAAAGAGTTACAATTTCTAACTCAATATGCCATCATAGGAATCACCTCCAAGATGTTCAGGTTGTTTATGAGTCCCCTGTGTAGAGCAATATCAAAGGCCTTCCTCAAATCTCCTTGATCTGATTCCCTGATTGTTTTCTTTGGATGACAAAGGAAAACACTGTATGTGGCCTATTTAGATTTTAGCGAGGCCCTTGACATTGTTCCACCTAGGAGGCTCAAAAACAAGCTGGTTAGCTTAGAGGTAAACACTAAGATGGTAACCATCATTAGAAACTAGCTGAGTGGGAGATGACAGAATGCAATGGTAAACTTTGTTCCCTCTGAGGAGATGAGTGGAGACAGCGGGATGCCACAGATGCTGGTCATGGGGCTGATTTTATCTAATATTTTTACAAATGATACCCTGTGTAACAAGTTACCAGGAAGATGACTGAATCTTTATTATTGCAGCTTTAAAAAAGCAGATTAAACACATGTTTAGAATAGCAGAGTGAAATCAAGATTGAGACAGGTGTTTAGATATGAGGTCCTTTCTCTTATTTTTTTTTTTTTAGTTCAATAATTTTTATTAAAAATTTGTATACGATACAACACAATGCAATAAACAATGCGTGAGTGGACTGCTGGGCACGATGGACCACTGGTCTGACCCAGCAGCGGCAATTCTTATGTTCTTATGTTCTTAATAAAGAAACATTACAATACAACAAATAACAATACTCATTAATGCTATCATATATACAACAATAAAGATCATGTGGCTCACGATCCAAGATGGCGATCTGAGACAGGACGCGCTGAGCTGCGTGTCCCAGGATTGTGCTTTTTCAACTTTTCTAACGGTAATTACTTACCACGATGCCGAAGAGACGGGGCCGGAGTGCCGCTTCTGCCTCGCGGCGTCCTGGAGCCCCGGGTCTCGGAAATATTCAAGAACTCTTGTGGCGCATGCAGGAGGTCGCAGCGACGTCGGATGGCGGCCCGCGGAGAACACAGGGAGGCGAAACCATCGTGGATGCTCCTGGGCCCGATACCACACTGAGCCCCGATGTTAGGGCACCGCCCCCGCAACCCCAGACGACCAGCTCTCCCAGGGGCGGGGAAACCCCGGATTCACTGGTTTTCTCCTCTCCAGAGGCAAGGGAAGATTCACTGGAGAGTTTGGAGGCTGGGGCCCACTTTTCCAGGGCCCCTATGGAGGTATCTGGGGGAATATCATCTCAACATGAGGGGGAAGGACTGAAGACATCCCCCGAAGGACTTCAGAACGGTGAGCACTCTACATTTACACAAACCTCAATTGAATTGATTAAACCTGCAGAAGTGACTTTAGCCTCTATCTGGGACTTATTGGCTGGTTTTGTTAAAAAAATTACTCCTACACTTCAACAAATTGAAGGGAAAATTAAGGAACATGATAAGGAATTGAAGGATTTAAGAAAAGAAACAAATACTTCTAACTCATCTGTTCTAAAAATGGAAAAAGAAATTGTATCATTGAAACAAATTCAAGAGGCCTTAGTCAAAGACAATATTAACCTAAGGAAGAAGACTGAAATGCTTGAGAACAATTCACACAGTAAAAACTTAAGGTTAATTAACTTTCCAAGACTTGAGTTAGTAACACCTAGAGATATGCTTAAGAGATATCTAGTAGAGAACTTAGAGATACCCGAAGATTCATTACCACCATTTTCACGGGTTTATTATTTGCCTGATAAAGAACAAAATCAACAACCAAAAGAAAAATCTTCAGATCAAGAACCCTTAAATATATCACAGATTTTAGAAACATCTGAGAAGGATTTAGCATCACCAGCCACTATGATTATTACTTTAGCTTTGCCAATTGATAAAACATGGTTGTTAAAACTTTTCTTTAAAAATAGACAAAAAAGCTTCCTTGGGTATAAAATACAAATGTTCCCAGATTTGGCACGGGAGACGCAAAGGCGCCGCCGTGAATTTCTTCTGTTGAAACCTGGGGTTTTATATTTGGGGGCAATTTTTTATTTGAGACATCCGTGTAAATGTATTGTATATCACCGTACTCTTAAATATGTGTTTTTTGAACCATTACAATTGACAAATTTCATGGCTATGTCTCGTCTGAATGTTAACAATCCTTGAGCCCTATATTTGGGATATTGTGACCCCATCTCAGTGCTATAGTTCTCAGTTTCTTAATATTATAACTTTCTTTTTTGATAATTTCGCCAATTTTCTTTAATTCTTGGATCTTAATTGTGGACTTGAGCATAAATAGTATATTTGTTTAATTTAGGAATTATATTACTATTGTATTTGATTTCTATTCTATTCTTGCTTTCTGTACAAGTGTTATACTTGAAATTTAAGTTGAAAACAATAAATAAATAAAAAAAAATAAAAAAAGATCATGTGGCTGTATACCTCGCAAAACAAATCTCATATTTTAACAGGCGCATAACTATAATAATCCAAAGGCTCCCATATTTTATTAAATTTATTTAACGCATTTAGGCCCTCTTTTATAAAGGCGCGCTAAGCGTTTTAGCGTGGGTTTAGCGTGCTAAATCAACACGTGCGCTAACCGCTAACATATCCATAGGATAACACACATTAGCATTTAGCATGTGTTTAGCATGCGCTAAAAAGCTTAGCGCACCTTTGTAAAAGAGGGGGTTAATTTTTCAGCAGCAGCACGCTCAAATTTAGCAGTTATACACACAGGGCTCCTTTTACTAAGGTGCGCTAAGCATTTAGCGTGTGTATAGATTTAGCGCACGTTAAACACACGCTAAAACGCTTAGCACACCTTAGAAAAACGGGGGGACAGTATTCCACCAGGTTATAAATGGATACAGCTCCAGCACTGTCTTAGTGCTTTTTTAAGGTGTCAGGTCCTTTCTCTTTGTCTGTTAATGATTCTATAATATTGCAAAAGAATTAGATGACGTGTATGTTCTGCTCAAAGCAATAGGATTATTTCAGAGAAAATCCAAAATATGAGGAGGGATTTAAGATGATTGGATGAGAAAGTAGAAATATAGATTTATTGGAAGAATTCTGAGTTACAATATGCATCAGCGGTTTAGAAAACTCCCAAGCACAGTACATGATGGAGTATGAGGTAAAGATAGCCATGTAACAAGAAAGGAATCTGAAGATGATTATATCTGGTGATTTCAAGGTTGTCACACAGTGATAATGGAATAATCAGCTAGCGCTGCTAGTAGGTTTCCCCCCAAACTTGAATTCACTCCCCTTCTTCTCCTTATCCCTCGCCCCTTGCAAAACTGAAATCACCTCCATTATTCAGTTACTGTGGGTTACTGTGGGTTGAACACAGGTTGCATGTGCCAGTCAATTCAGAGAGGACTTGTGCATGGGTATTAACTCATGTAGAATACACAGCCACATATTGTATTAAATTATGCTAATGAGCTAATTTAGGAATTCTGTACAATGCAGAGAGTATTCAATTTTGAAGCACAAACAACAAGAAAATTTTTTTGCCAGGTTGGTACTGAAGGTATTGTGGAGAAGGTTTCTTGTCAGGTTTTCAAATTCAACTGCCAGTTTTGCCTTGTTTTGCAAGTGGAAGAAAGCCCATTCAAGTATTAAAGACAGAGCAACAAACATGTGCATGTGTCAGAACAAAACAGAAGTGAGAGTACATATTGGCGCTCAAAGACGTCGGAACGGGGAGGGTCACAGGAGGCATGGCCTCTCTAAAAATTGGCAGTGACTCTGCTCCCCCACCTACCTCCTCTTCTGGCCTATGAAATTTTAAATCTTCGGCGTGTAGCATATTTTTTCTTTCCTCCCCTCCTCCTGTGGGACCCTGCGCTACGACTTATCTCTTCAGCTACTAACTCCCCCATCTACCTCCTCCCCAGTTGCTGTTAAATCTTCAGGCAGCCTCAACGAGATGAGTCTTCTGCTGTCAGCTTTCCCTGGAAGTCTTCATTCAGCAGTGACTTCCTGTTCATAGAAACATAGAAACATAGAAACATAGAAAGATGATGGCAGATAAGGGCTACAGCCCATCAAGTCTGCCCACACCATCGACCCTCCCTTTTAAGTCTAATGTCCCCTTTAAGTAGAATAGTAATAATGCCATTCTACTGACCCGCTCTTTCAAGTCTATACCCTAGTGATCCTATCCTTTGGCTGACCCTCGTAGGGATCCTACATAGGTATCCCATTTATTCTTGAAGTCTGGGACGCTGTGTGCCTCTATCACCTGCATTGGAAGCTTGTTCCAATGCTCAATCACTCTCTCCATGAAGAAGTACTTCCTGGCGTCTCCACGAAACTTCCCTCCCCTGAGTTTGAGCGGATGACCTCTTGTGGTCGAGGGTCCCTTCAGGAGAAAGATATCATCTTCCACCTCAACCCGTCCCGTGATGTACTTAAATGTCTCAATCATGTCTCCCCTCTCCCTACGCTCCTCGAGAGAATAGAGCTGCAACTTGCTCAGTCTTTCCTCGTACGGGAGACCCTTTAGCCCCGAGACCATCCTGGTGGCCATCCGCTGAACCGATTCAACTCTGAGCACATCTTTACAGTAATGTGGCCTCCAAAATTGCACACAGTATTCCAGATGAGGTCTCACCATGGCTCTGTACAATGGCATCATGACTTCAGGCTTCCTGCTGACGAAGCTTCTCCTGATACAACCTATCATCTGCCGTGCTTTAGATGAAGCCTTCTCCACTTGAGTGGCAGCTTTCATATCAGCACTGATGATTACTCCTAAGTCTCGTTCTGCCGTAGTTCTGGTTAAAGTTTCTCCATTCAGGGTGTAAGTTCTGCAAGGATTTCTGTTTCCGAGATGCATGACCTTACATTTCTTGGCGTTGAAGCCCAGCTGCCAGATCGAGGACCAGCTTTCTAAAGTACGCAGGTCTTGCTCCATAGCATCCTTTAGATTATAGTCGTTTACTATATTGCATAGTTTGGCATCATCAGTGAATAAGGTTACCTTGCCTTGAAGCCCTTGAGTCAGATCCCTAATGAATATATTGAAGAGGAGAGGGCCCAGTACTGAACCCTGTGGCACTCCGCTAGTCACTTCCGACATTTTAGAGAGGGTACCATTAACCACCACCCTCTGAAGTCTGCCACTAAGCCAATCTTTGACCCATGTAGTTAGAGTCTCTCCCAACCCCATCGATTTCATCTTGTTCAGCAGCCTGCGGTGTGGGACGCTGTCAAACGCTTTGCTGAAGTCCAGGTACACGACGTCCAAGGACTCGCCTGAGTCGTCTTTTTGTTACCCAGTCAAAGAAGCTGATAAGATTGGACTGGCATGACCTACCCTTGGTGAATACATGTTGACTGGGATCCCGGAGATTTTCCTCGTTTAGGATCGTATCCAATCTATACTTAACCAGTGTCTCCATGAGTTTACACACTATTGAGGTGAGGCTTACCGGTCTATAGTTCGCAGCCTCAGCCTTGCAATCCTTTTTATGTAGAGGAACGACGTTGGCAGTTTTCCAGTCCAACGGTACTTTTCCCGTACTTAGTGAAAGATTGAAGAGCACTGCCAACGGTTCCGCCAGAACATCTCTCAATTCTCTGAGCACTCTTGGGTGTAGATTGTCCGGTCCCATGGCTTTGCTCACCTTGAGTCTTGCCAGTTCGTTGTAGACGTCCCCAGGTGTGAACTCAAAATTCTGAAACGGGTCATCCACGTCTTGTTTCTCTTTCAACTGTGGTCCATGTCCTGGTGCCTCGCAGGTGAAGACTGAGCAGAAATATTCATTTAGTAGTTCTGCTTTCTTGGAGTCCGCCACTGCGTAGTTTCCGTCCGGTTGTCTAAGGCGTACTATACCGTCTGTGTTCCTTTTCCTATCACTGATATACCTAAAGAAGGATTTGTCCCCCTTTTTAATGTTTTTTGCCAGAGTTTCTTCCACTTGAAGTTTGGCCTCCCTAACTGCTGTTTTGACTGCTGCAGATCTGGTCTTATATTCTACTTTAGTTTCTTTTTTTTGCGTACGTTTGTAGGAAAGAAATGCTTTTTTCTTTTCCTTAATGAGGTGCGAGATCTCTCCAGTGAACCATTGGGGTTTGTTGTTTCTTTGCCGTTTATCTACTGATTTTATGTAGCGATTAGTTCCCGCCTAGTTGGGCTGCTGCTGAAAGAAGGGTTCCAGTTCACATTTGCGAGATGTTGTGGTAGCCATTTTCTGAAGGCAGCCGCAAGGGGCAGCAGTGAGTAGGCTTCACTCCTGCCCCTATCGCCCCTACATGAACCACTAGGGATATCAGGCCGCATGTGGATAGGTTTACTTGTATATAGGGCAATTTTGTAACAAATAACCAAAAAGAAGAGGTCTAGAAGATCTTACAGTCCAGTAGCACAAACACAAAGCTGCAATGCTGAGTCAGTAGTCATTTATTTAAAAACTTTTAATAAATAAAAAAACAACCTTATGATAAATGGAGATACTGAGTCCAAAATACTTTCATTCTAGTCCGGCAGCCCGTCTAACTCCTAGGCACCATTTGGCATGGTGGTCAATCAACTGCTAGGTGCCATTTATAGCATGGTGCCTAGCAGCATTTAAGAGGCCCTTTTACTAAGGCGCGCTAGTGCATCTTAGTGCACGCTAAATGCTAATGTGTGGCAACGTGTCCATAGGATATAATGGATGCGTTAGCATTTAGTGTGCACTAAGACACACTAGCACACCTTAGTAAAAGAACCCCTGGTGCCGGTAGGCATTAAATCCTTAGGCACACTACCATTTAGGCCAGGGTTTTCCTGGCTTAAATGAGGGCACCTAACTCAATCCATGCCCAAACTCAACCCCAAATATGCCCCTAACCACGTCCACACACTAAATATCCCACAGGATTCAAAGTGGTTTACAAAACAATTAAATCGACTTAAATAATGGCCAAAAATCTAATCAGGTACTTTGAATTTCCTCTCTGTCCCAACGGGCTCACAATCTAACTATATAATTACTTACATTTACCTATATAAAGATAAGGAAGAGGGAAAAGATAGCGGCACAACAGAAGGAAAAAACTTCAAAATAAAAGCAGGAAAAAATAGCAAAATTAAATAAGACCAACACAAATAAAGCATCCGGTAACTGTGATTCAGGTTATTCTTTCCAATGTGCATCACTTTGCATTTGTCCACATTAAATTTCATATGCCACTTGGATGCCCAGTCTTCCAATTTCCTAAGGTCCGCCTGTCATTTTTCACAATCCGCATGCGTTTTACGGTAACAACTTTGAACAGTTTAGTGTTATCTGCAAATTGTCATTCTTTTGGGATCACTGAAGTTGTCATTAAAAATAGAGGGAATCTATATATATATAAAATCGGAGGTATGTATGTGTGTATGTATGTGTGTGTGTATGTGCCGCGATCACGCAAAAACGGCTTGACCGATTTGAACGAAACTTGGTATGCAGATCCCTCACTACCTGGGATGATATGTTCTGGGGGTCTCGCGGCCCACCTGCACACGTGGGCGGAGCTACAAACATAAAATCAGATTTCACCCATTCATGTCAATGGAAAAAATGTAAAAAGCTGCCATTCTCACAGTAATTCAAAAACGGCTTGACCGATTTGAACGAAACTTGGTATGCAGATCCCTCACTACCTGGGGTGATATGTTCTGGGTGTCTCCCGGCCCCCTTGCACACATGGGTGGAGCTACAAACAGAAAATCAGATTTCACCCATTCATGTCAATGGAAAAAATGTAAAAAGCTGCCATTCTCACTGTGACCAATTTGGACGAAACTTGGTATGCAGATCCCTCACTACCTGGGATGATATTTTCTGGGGGTCTCGCGGCCCACCTGAACACGTGGGTGGAGCTACAAACATAAAATCAGATTTCACCCATTCATGTCAATGGAAAAAATGTAAAAAGCTGACATTCTCACAGTAATTCAAAAACGGCTTGACCGATTTGAACGAAACTTGGTATGCAGATCCCTCACTACCTGTAGTGATATGTTCTGGGGGTCTCACGGCCCACAACTCTATTTTGCTTGCTCAAGGGTGGGTTCACCCAAGAATTTATATGTTCTTGCTCCAGGAGGTGAAACTAAAATTGTTGTTTATAATCACGTTTTGCATTAGTTGTATTGTATTCATTTTGTCAAATATTTCACTTTATAATTTGAATATTGTACTTTTTATTAAGCTGTAAAAAAATACTTTCATTCACCACTATAAAGTATCTTTATTTGAATCCATTTACAGTGTTATTGCTATAATTAAATACCTGTGCAACGCCGGGGCATCAGCTAGTATTCTATAAAGTCGGTCTAAAGATGCAGGCACCCAACTTAATTGATAATAGGCTTAATTGGCACCAATAATTGGATAATTAATATCTCATATTTGCTGTTAATTGGACTTAATTGAAAGTGCCTAACTTGAAAAACATGATTCTGTAAAAAGTAGGCACTTAGTCCAAAGCTCGTAGCTAAAAGTGGATGTGGTTAGGGGTGGATCATAAGCATGTTTTCAAGTAAGGCATCTGCTTTTGACTTAGGCACCATTGTGCACCTAACATAGGTGTAGGCATTTAGGCCAAGAAAAACCTGGCATATATACGATGCACCTAAAATTTAGGATGCCTAGCGATGCCTAAGGTTGATTAGGTGGCACTAAGCATGATTCTATACAGTGTGCCTAACTTTTATAAAATTGTACTTAGTGCCACACTAAGGGCTCCTTTTACTAAGGTGCATTAGTGTTTTTAGCGCACGCAGGATATTACCGCACGCTACACCACACACTAGATGGCTAGAACTAACGCCAGCTCAATGCTGGCATTAAGGTCTAGCACGCATGGCAATTCAGCGTGCGCTATTCCGCGCCTTAATGCTCTAATGCAGCTTAGTAAAAGGAGCCCTAAGTGCTGAATTTTTAAGTGACATATATAGAATCGGGGCCTATGTGAAAGGTTTTTGGTGGTTATTTTCAGATAGTTATAGAAGTGGTTTTACAAGTGCCAGTGGTGGACCCAGAGTAGGGTACATCCAACTTATATTTTGGGGACCTAGAGTATGTGACACCCACGGCCAATCATTTTTTAACATCCCCCCATATAAAAAAATATTTTTTGTAATTTAATTTATTTATTTATTTATTGTTTATATCCCATCCTCCCCAGAGAGCTCAGAATGGGTTACAGATTAATATTCACAGTGTTACAATATAACATTACATAGGATTACAACCTCTCCAACCCCGCACCAGCGCTGTGGTGTAAACAAAATAAACAAAAAAAGTATTTTTCTCTCTCTTTTGGGTCGTAGCTCACCCTAGTTGTCTAACACTAGCTCTGGCAGGATATACATTTCAAATCTGACATATTGTAATCACAAAATAGAAAATAAAATAATTTTTTCTACCTTTTGTTGTCTGGTCATTTTATTATTCAATTCATATTGTTCCCAGGCTCTGGTTTCTGTTTGTCTTCTTTTAACTCACTGCCAGGGTCTCCTACCCATTTGACGTTTTCTTCTTTCTCCATGTTCACCATCCACCTTCCATCTCTAGACCTTGCTTTCCACTGCCATAGCCAACATTTCTACTTCTTTCCCACTGTCTACCATCTCTCTCTATTTCTCTCTCCCTGCCTTGTGTGCTGGGTCATATTTCTCTATTCCTCTCCATGCAGCATCTCTCCTTTCGTCCCCTTCATTATCATGTGCAACATTTCTTTCTCTCTCCCCATGCACCATCTCTCCCTACCCTCCACCCTATGTCCAACATTTTTTTCCTTCTCTCTTCTCCTTGCATGTCTCCTTCCTCTCCACCATATGCAGGATTTATCCCTCTCACCCCTTTCTATCTCTTTATTGCATCTCCTTTCCTATTCTCCAGCCAATGTCCAACAATTCTTCCTCTCTCCTCTCTCTCCCCATGTGCAGCAGGTTTCTATCCCTCCTTCCCATTCTCCTGTGAAGCACCCCCAGACCCAACCGATCTCCCCACCCCATCCCACTATGAGATTTTTGCGGCCTGCTCTACCAGGGCTTTTCTCTGCGGTGTCATCAGTGATATCATCCTGGCAGGCCATAAGAAGCCTGTTCATAGCATTCTCTCATTGTCAGCAACCTTAACTTACTGCTCTGCTAACATCGGGCCTTTCTCCTGCTTCCGCAAAGGCATGACCTGGCAGCGGACCACCCCCACCACCACTTTGGAATGCCACTGACAAATGCTAGATTTCATATGTTTCTCAAAGAATAAACATTTTTATATTTTGAGAATTGTTCCATTAGAAAAACCAAGGAAAATTAAATGCTTGGTCTGGCAGATTTGATGACTACCAAAATTTATAAAAGATGCCAACTAATGGTGACAAATCACATTTGGGCTGATATTCACACAGAAAATGACAAGGATATTCAATGCCAGGTCTAATCTGGGTCTTGGTCAGCCACTGGAAGTTATCTGGGTAATGGCTGATATTCAGACCAGTGCCTGAATAACTGGCAGGATAAAGTTAGGAAAATCTTTTTGCTGCCCTAACGGTCCAAATTATTTACCATCTAGGTCTCTGCGTTCTAAGAACTTAGCGTTATTAAAAACAAATGTTAATCTAAAATATGCTGAGACCAGTAAAATGGCCTTTTGCTGAGCGGGGGTCAAATTGTGGAATTCACTTGGTCAATTACGAAAATGTCATGACAAGGATATTTTCAGAAAACTATTAAAAACGCAGTTATTTGATAATGAATATTTTTAGGAACTGATCTTTGCAGTTGTTCTTTTGATGGGCACTTTATGTGATTTTCTGATGATTATATGTTAATGTTTATTTTATTTTATTTGTTTTATTGAATTATGTACATAATGATATGTAAACCGTTTAGGTTTAAATGGTATATAATTTTTTAAAAATAAATAATCATATCTAATCATATATACACCACCACCCTTATCTTAAATCTTAGCCCATATTTTTCAATTCCTAATCCCCTTATCTCACAATAGCAATACTTCTAAAACAATTCAGTGCATTCAAAAAATTAAAAAAATAAAAAAATGTCAAAAATATCAAAACTATTCAAGAATGGCAACACTTATATTCAAAGGTTGACACCAATTATATCGCTGGCAGAGCTTTGACCACTCCCAACACTCACCCTCATATAAGCGTTTCATTCAAAATGATCTTCTTTGGGGGAGGAGGGGGGGACCTCTGCCTTCGTTGCCAGACAGCGGATTAACAATGCATTTCTGCGATGACTTCTGCTATGACTTCTAACATGGTTGAACTGAATTGAAATCTTGACTGTTATTGATAGTTGTCATCTTAATTGATGGATGAGTTGTTAAATGTTTGGCATGGTAAATTTTTCCCTTAATAGTATTCTGATTTAGCCCTTATTGTGGGCAAGATTTTTATTGAACCTTTCTCTTGTACCTAGGTCTAATCCGATAGTGCCACAATGGTCTTGTTGGATTTTAAATGGCACTGTCTGGTTACATGCTGCTGAAAATATGGGGGATCACTCAGCCAGTAACGCCATTCAGCCAAGCAGGAAAAAAGTGTTTCAAATATCGGCCTCATTGTAGATAGGTCAGTTGCAAAATGAAATGTCAAAAATTACAAAGACTAGGCGACACACAATGAAGTTACAGGGAAATACTTTTAAAACCAAAAGGAGGAAATTTTTTTCACATAGAGAATAGTTAAGCTCTGGAACGCTTTGCCAGATATTGTGGTAAGCGCAGATAGCGTAGCTGGTTTTAAGAAAGGTTTGGACAAGTTCCTAGAGGAAAGGTCTGTAGTCTGTTATTGAGAAAGACATGGGGGAAGGTACTGCTTGCCCTGGAATGGTAGGATGGAATATTGCTACTCCTTGGGTTTTGACCAGTTACTAGTGACCTGTATTGGCCACCATGAGAATGGGCTACTGGGCTTGATGGACCATTGGTCTGACCCAGTAAGGCTATTCTTATGTTCTTATGGTAGCTCTTCCTCCTGCACATCCCAAATACTTTTGTTTAGGCCATACAAATTTTTTTAATGAATAGCTATAAAATGTCTACTTTTATGATCATTTTGTATTTTGATTTATTTTGAATTAAGTGACTGAATATTATTGTGCAACTCCTTTGTTTTACAGTGATTTTTTCAAGTGGATGATAGGTTAATTGTTTAATTTTATTGCTCAATGTCTTGTTCTTATGCAGTCTGCCCTGCAGTGCTTAAGAACTGGATGAAACAGAGCTCCAGCTGTCATAACATAGGTAGAATGTGCAGAATTCCTGTAATCATCGGTGTTCACTTGCATGGACGCAATGTGCGAGTGACTGGAAAATCCAATGACTTGCCCCTGTGTGTCATGTTATTTTGAAAGAGACCAATTCAATTGTGCAATAATATCGGATAAAACAATGTAAGAAAACTACAGCATTTTGAAATAGAAAGGGTATAATTTTTTTTTTACTTTTCTATGAACATTTAGGACTTCTTGTATCAAGCAACAGTAGAATCTTTACCATGTGCCGGCGAGGTAAATGCTCCAACACTCGTAGGAATCGAATGTGTAACAGATCATTTACCTTGCTGGCCCAAAGTAAAAGGCTCTACCACTGCTTGATAAAAGAAGGTAGTATTTTTATAAATGATTTTTTTCACTTAGGTGTAAGAAGCCTCTTATAAAAGTGCCCCATGCTTTATGACCATAAATTATACAACCTGAAGATGCATACTTTTACTCAAACCATCAGCAACAGTGTTGAAGCCAGTCAATTTTGGGTAGACCTGAGCCCAAAGTGATCGGGCCCTTCTCTACACCCCCCAGCCTGTGCATCAGCATATCTCCCTCCCTTCCCCCCAGCCCATGCAGCCTCTCTCTTTTCCTCACTTCCCACCCTCCCCCAACCTGTGCAGCATATCTTTTTCAAGTGACCACAGTGGCGTACCTAGCATATGTGACACCCGGGGCCCATCATTTTTTTACACCCCCCATCTGTATGAAAAACATGATTTTTAGTAACAATCCACACGTCACACAAGAATGTACCTAGGAAAAGGCAACATCTTACATACTGCAGTGAGCAGTACATCAATACACCCAATGTAAAACTAAACAAGCCAGACTAGTACAGATCAATTCTACACAGTCAATCCTAACAGAAAACTATGTCTTTTCGAACACACAGAACACAGAACACACCTTCGTCTAGTATGTAATCACAAACTAACCCCTCCCCCTTTTACAAAACTGTGTAGTTTTTAGCCATGGTGTGGTTTTTAGCAATGGTGGTAACAGCTCAGTTGCCAACACTAAAAAACGCTCTACAGTTTTGTAAATGGGGAGATAGAATAAAAATACATAGACAAAGGATAAACTGAAGCACCATGCAACACCACAGAAACAGCGATGCATCTCCCCTAAAGCAAAAAAAAAAAAAAAAAAAAAAAGAATTTCTTTCTACCTTATCTTCTCTGGTTTCTGCTTTCCTCATCTTCTTATCATTCTCTTCCTTTCATCCACTGTCTACCCTCTCTCTGCCCCTTCTATATGGCATCTTCTCTCCTATTCCCCTTCCAGAAACTTTATGCCTCCCCCTTTCATCTCTCCCTTCACCTCCATGGTCTGGCATCTATCTTCTTCCTTCCCTCCTCTAATGATCTGGCATCTCTTTCCTCTCCTTCCCTCTCCCATACCCCCATGGTCTGGCATTTTACTCTCTCCTATCCCTTCCCCCTACTTCCATCAGCATCTGCCCCCTTTCTCTCCCTCCAACCCAATTCCATGCAGTATCCTTCCCCCTTTTGTTTCTTTCCCCTTTCCCTGCAATTCCATTAGCATCTCCCCCTTTCTCTCCCTCCACCATGCTTCCATACCACCCTGAACCCCTTTCTCACCCTTCACGCTTCCATACCACCCTGACCCCCTTCACCATGCTTCCATACCACCCTGACCCCTTTCTCACTCTTCATGCTTCCATACCACCCTGACCCCCTTTCCCACCCTTCACCATGCTTCCATACCAAACTGACCCCCTTTCTCACCCTCCACATCCTTCCTTACCACCCTGACCCCCTTTCTCTCCCTTCACCACCCTTCCATACCACCCTGACCCCCTTTTTCTCCTTCCACCACCCTGCTATGCTCCTTTCTCTCTCCATCTAAATCAGCAAGGTCCTGTGATGACTACTTCTGCTGCCTCTGCTCCAGAAGAGGTAAGTGACGTCGGAGGGGGCTGGGCTGTCAGACGCAGGGAGTTGCAGCAAGGTCCCGCGATGACTATGGCTGCCGGTCCACACCCCCCCCCCCCCCTGACGTCACTTACCTCTTCTGGAGTAGAGGCAGCGGAAGTAGTCATTGCGGGACCTTCCTGCACTTCAGTGCGGTTGCCGACTCTGCTCTGGAATAAGTATGGCAGCTGCGCTGAGGTGCTGTTTTGAGCAGCGCAGGATGTTCTGGATCCGGCCAGCTGTACACCCCCTTGAAACATGCACCTGGGGTGGACCGCCTCCCACTTGGTATGCCACTGGATTACCAGCAGCGGTTCCTACAAGCTGCTGCTAGCTGACCTGGAAGCCTTCCCTATGACACAAAATTCAAATGTGTCAGAGGGAAGGCTTCCGGGTAAGACACTGGCTGTGTGTAGAAACCACTTCCGGAGCCTTTGGCTACTGGGTGGATGGGCCTGAGCCCATAATGGGTAGGCCAAGCTCACCCATGCCCACCCTGTGGCTACCCCCTTCATTGATTTGGCAAGCATTTTTGGAGGTATAATTTCAGTGAAATGTTGGCTGAGACACAAAGGTGCTCATTTCAAAGAAGACAGACTCCTCAAAATTCCTAGAAAAACCTTCCATTTACTAAAAACATCTAAATCCTGATTTGGAAGTCAAAATTTAGACATTTCACACTACAGTATGTCCAAATTGCAAGGGTGTGTGTTTAGAGTGAATTTGGCTGGAATTAGGGAGGGCCCATAAGTAGGACTTCGAGGTAAAATTGCATTATTTGTCGATGAAGCTAAACTATGCAACATAGTGGGCAAAAACACTATGCCAGACAGTATGACGCAGGACCTACTCTTACTGGAACAATGGTCCGCAACTTGGTAACTGAGTTTTAATGCCAATGGTTTTAATGCCAATGGTGAGACCTTAACAAGAACTGCTGCAGAACGGGACCTAGGAGTAATCATTAATGAAGATATGAAGACTGCCAATCAAGTAGAGAAAGCTTCATCCAAGGCTGTATCCGAAGAAGTTTTGTCAGCCGGAAGCCCAAAGTTGTAATGCCAATCTACAGGTCCATGGTGAGACCTCATCTGGAATATTGTGTTCAATTTTGGAGGCCACATTATCAAAAGGATGTGCTGAGAGTGAAGTCGGTTTAGCAAATGGCCACCAGGATGGTCTCAGGACTCAAGGATCTCTCATATGAGGAATGTCTAGGTAAGCTATACTCTCTCGAGGAATGCAGAGAGAGGGGAGATATGATAGAGACGTTCAAATATGTAACTGGCCATATTGAGGTAGAAGAAGATATCTTTTTCCTTACAGGAACTACGGCAAAAAGAGGCATCCATTGAAACTCAGGGGTGAGACATTTCATAGCAGCACTAGGATGTATTTCATCACTGAAAGGGTGGTTGATCGTTGGAATGATCTTCCACTTCAGGTAATTGAAGTAAGCAACGTGCTCGATTTTAAGAAAAAATGGGATAAGCATGTGGGTTCACTTTGTGGAAGTGCTTGGGGGGGAGGGTCCTTAGAGTGGGCAGACTTGTTGGGCCAGTGGCACTTTTCTGCCGTCATATTCTATATGTCTATGACTTCTAATAACAATTTTCAAAGGGGAAGAAACATCTACATCTAAAAAGAACGTTTTTATCTAGACCTGTTTCAGTCATGTCCAAGTTACAAAATGTACTCTAATTGAATAGCTGAAGGGCCTAAGGCATGACTCCTCCCTCTTCCCTGAAAGTGAAACCATAAACAAAAACCAGGATCTATGTCAACTGAAGATATTATAACCATTCCAAATGGAGGAATACCCTAGTGATTAATGTAGAGGACTATAAACCAAAGGGTGCAAGTTTAAATCCTTCTGTAGTTCTAATAATTATTTTGACATAGGCACCCTCAATGGCATAGTAAGGGGAGGAGTAGGTGGCAGAGGCTTTGGCTGCAGTGGTGGCAGAGCACCCCAGATGCCATCTTTGCAGGATTGCCACCCAGAAGCCTGACATTTCTCCCTCCCAGTACCTTTTAAATGCTTCTATTCTTCACCGGAAGTGAGAGGGACTCCAATCCACTGCTCATGCCAGTCCCAAACATTCCCTCTAATATAACTTTCTGTTTGCAGACTAGGAAGTTATGTCAGAGGGAAGGCTCCAGTTGGTGCAAGCAGCAGATAGGAATGAGGGGGCATAGCATAAAGGTGAAAGGGAATGGTTTCAGACAGCGGCGTACCTAGCATATGTGACACCCGGGGCCCATCATTTCTTGACCCCCCCCCATCTGTACGAAAAAATATTTTTAGTAACAATCCACATGTCACACATGAGTACCTAGGAAAAGGCAGCATCTTACATACTGCAGTGAACAGTACAACATCAATACACCCATTGTAAAACTAAAAAGCCAGACTAGTATGGATCAATCCTACACCGTCAATCCTAACAGAAAACCATGTCTTTCGAACACACAGAAAACACCTTCGCCTAGTATGGAATATGTCATCACAAACCCCCTTTTACAAAACTGTAGTGTGGATTTTAGCTACGGTGGTAACAGCTCTGACGCTCATAGAATTCTGAGCATCAGAGCTGCTACCACCACGGCTGGCGCTAAAAAACGCTCCACCATTTTGTAAAAGGGATAAAATAGAAATACATAGACAAAGGTTAAATTGAACCAGCAAGAAGCTGGACTCTACATACAATGCAACCCCACAGAAACAGTGACACATGTCTCCTAAAGCAATAAATAAATAGAAAATTTTTGTTCTACCTATGTCTTCTCTGGTTTCTGCTTTCTTCATCTTCTTGTTACTCTCTTCCTTCCATCCACTGTCTGCCATCTCTCTGCCCCCTATATGGCATTTTCTCTCCTTCTATGCCTCTTCCAGAAACTGTATACCTCCCCCTTCCATCTCTCCTTTCACCCCATTAGTCTGGCATCTCTCTCCTCTCCTTCCCTCTCCCACCCCTATCTTCTGCAATCCCTTTCTTCCCTCATTTTCCTTTTCAATTTATTTTCTGCATCCATCTAGATTACGTTTTTACTACCCTCTCATCAATTTCCTTTTTTACTGTCTTCCTACAGCTTGCCACCTCTTTCCCTCACCCCCTCCAGTATTTCCCTAACTCAATCCTTTTCCCCCATCATTTGCCCTCCTTTTATTTATCCCCTCCTACCATCATGTACCCTCTTTCTCTACGCCTTCTATCTAGTATCTTCTCCTATCTCTGTCCACTTCCATCGTCTGCTCCCCTCTTTCTCTCCTCCCATTTCCTTCCTGCATTTGCTCCCTTATGTCTCCCATCCGCACTTCCATCCAGCATAGGCTCTCCCTCTACCCGCCATACTACCATCCAATATCTGCCCTTTCTCTCTCCATCCACCCCTCTTCAATCAGCATCAGCCCCCTTTCTTTCCCTCCAATTCAATTCCATCCAGTATCCTTCCCCCTTATGTCTCTCTCCCCTTTCCCTGTACATCAATTCCATCAGCACCATCCTTCCATACCACCCTGCCCCATTTCTCTCCCTGCACCACTCTTTCATTCTAGCAGTCCTGCTCCTTTCCCGCGATGACTGTAGCTACCGGCTGCCAGTCTACCCCACTCCAACATACTAGCTCTGGAGCAGAGTCGACAGCCATGTGCTGGAAGGTCCCGCGATGACTCGTCTGCAGGCTTTGCTCCGGAAGAAGTAAGTTACTTCAGAGGGGGTTGACCAGGCAGATGCAGGGAGTTGCGGCAACGTCCCGCGATGACTGCATCTGCCGGGTCCACCCCCTCTGATGTAACTTACTTCTTCCGGAGCAAAGCCGGCAGACAAGTCATCGGGGGACCTTCCTGCACCTTAGCGCAGCTGCCGACTCTGCTGTAGAGCAGTGTTTTTCAACCTTTTTACACCCATGGATTAGCAGAAATAAAATAATTATTTTGTAGACCGGCAAACTACTAAGACTGAAATAAAAAAAACATATTTCCGCCCCGTCTCCGCAAGCTCGGTCCCCGCAAACCATCTGATCCCATCCACATAAGCCTCAGTTATGATTTTATATTGAACATATTTTATTAAAGTATGAAAAAGAAACAATATTCTGTACAATTGTCATTTTATAAATATAAATATACAGAGCAAAGACCAACAAAACTCTTGTCTCCCCTCCCCTTCACATATATCCCCTCTACTATCAAGAAACTGAACAAGCCAAATTATTACAGAATGCTACACAGAAATATCATGCTAACAGAATACTGCAGTCACACATGACAGGAATAGTGTTAGGGGAATGCCCCCTGGTCTGAGAGAGCCCTAAGCCAGCTGGAAGCTAAAGAATCACTGCCTGGGCTTTGCAATTCCAAGTTATGTCTCTAGCAGGATATATATTTCAAATCTGATATATTCTAATGACAAAACAGAAATAAAATGATTTTTTTTCTTCCTTTTGTTGTTTCTGATTTCTGCTTTTATCTTCTTTTCACTCTTCCTTCCAGCGTCTGCCCTGTCTCTTCAATCCAGCATCTGCCCGTTCCATCCACTCTCTGCCCCTTGCAGAAACTGTCTGTTTCCCCCTGCCATCTCTCCTCTAGCCCCCCCCCCTTTGGTCTGGCATCCATGGCATCTATCATCTTCCCTCTGTTCCCTCATGGTCTGGCATTTTTCTCCTTTCATCTCTCTTTCCCTCCCCCCCTGTGGTTTTTAGCATCTCTCTCTTCTCATTTCCTCCACTCAGATCTGATATCTCTGTCTCCTTCCCTGTTCTCTGGCATCTCTCTCTCCTCCCTTTCCTTCTCTGGGCTTCCTTCTTTATTTTCTACCTCCGTCTAAATTAAATTATTTCTTACTATGCAATCCTCAGTTTCCCTCTTTTCACTGTGTCTACCCACAGCATGCCACCCCTTTCCTTCACCCCTCCACTATCTCACTAACACTATCTTCTTCCCCCATCCAGCAATGTCCTTTTTCTTTATCCCTCCTTCCATCCACTATGTGTTCTCTTTCTCCACTTCCATTCAGCTTTTGCTCTCCTCCTTACTTCCATCATCTGCTCTCTTCTCTCTCCCCACTTCCATCATATGCCCTTTCTCTCCACTTCCATCATCTGCCCTCTTCTTTCTCCCCTTCTCCCCATTTCCATCATCTGCCCCTTCTCTCTCTTTCCCCCCATTTCCATCATCTGCCCCTTCTCCCCACTTCCATTATCTGCCCCTTCTCTCTCTTTCCCCCACTTCCATCATCTGCCCCTTCTCTCTCTTTCCCCCCACTTGCATCATCTGCCCCTTCTCTCAATCTCTCCATCCACCACAGGCCGATCTCTCTCCCTTCTTCTCAACTTTCTTTCCGATTTTGGCAACAAGATCAGCAAGCCCCCCCCATGATGACACTCAAGTTCGGCAACGGGCCTCCCCCCTCCCGCGATGGCACTCAAGTTCGGCAATGGTCCTCCTTTTCCCCCCTGCGTCAACAGTACTTCAGATCAGCAACCGTGGTGCTCAGGCCAAAGCTTCCTTCTGACTCGAACTGCCTGGGCGGAAATAGTAAGCTGAGTCAGAGGGAAGCTTTGGGCTGAGCACCGCGGTTGCTGACCTGAAGTATTGTTGATGCCGGGGGAAAAGGAGGCCCATTGCCGAACTTGAGTGCCATCACGGGAGGGGGGAGGCCCGTTGCCGATCTTAAATTGCATCGTGGGGGGGGGCGCCGATGCAACCCAGACGCTGCCGATCTTGCTGGCCCTGCGCAGACCAGCAGGAATTTTCTGTGGACCGGCACCGGACGACCCGGACCTGGCCGGCTGTGCACCCCCCTATGGCATGCACCCGGGGCGGACTGCCCCCCGTCCCCCCTTGTTACACCACTGGATTCAGAAGTAACCTTAGAAAACACTTTTTCATTGAAATGGTGGTGAATGCTTGGAACGGCCTCCTTGTGGAAATGGTAGAGACCAAGATTGTATCTGAAGACAATTTGGGACAAGACACAGGGCCCCACCCTATTCCACCTCCAGCCTGCCCTAGCCCTGCCCCATTCTATCTCCAGCCCCTCCCCATTCTGCCCCAGCCACGCCCCATTCCGCCCCTTGCCCTGCTCCCACAAAGCCTCATCTCATCTTTTCCAACAAACTCTGACCGCATCTGTAGGGCCTGGAACATGCGTGGATGTGTGTGATGTCATCTGTGCATGCTCAGAGGCCCTCTAGATGTGGCCGGAGCTTGTCGGGGCTTTCCAAAACCTAGACAAACTGCCAGGTTTTGGAAAGTCCAACCTGGACAGTTCTCTAAAAAGAGAACATGTCCGGGCTTTCTCGGATGTCTGTTAACCCTCTATAGGAGACCCTGATTACTGCCAGTGAAGACCAGAAAAATGGCATAGGGGAGGGGGAGGGAGTGCAGTTAAGAGATTACCCCCACTGGCTAGGAGGGAATGCCAGGCACCATATTCCTTCTGCTCCATGCAGCAGCTTCCCTTTCTATGCCACTGGGCATCCTCCAGAAACAGAAAAATATTTAATGTATCTAAAGATATAGGCCATCAGTTAGACTGGCCACAGAAATGGTGTATATCAAGCATGTCAAACTCGCAGCCCACAACGAACATCTTTGCGGCCCAGCCAAGGTAATCCAATAAGTCATAACTAGAGTCGCAAAATTTCTCCCGTAATCCTTCAGCACTGAGCAGTCACCTAGCTAAGTCAATCAAAAACAATGATACAACGTACAAGTATAACCAGTTGCTTATTCTTATTAAATACTACAATGTGGACGCCTTTGATACCCGAGACAAGTTTTTACCTCTAGCCATAGCGCACCATTTCCTTCCACTAATACTAACAGTGAATCAGACAATAATAATACTTACCAAGCCATTAGTCTTGTATTGACTTGCATTATGTGCCTAAAAGGAAATATTTCACCTTCAGAGTACAATAAAAATGAGTACAGGTTTATTTACATTACACTTATTAATTTGTGCAATTATTCTGTGTCTGGTAAGTTAATATTTAAGAAAAGATATTGATTTTTATTGAAATGTTTTATTTTTTTGTGTTAATGATTGCTCATTTATTTCAGCTCTTTGTATTCAGTATGGGGCTCATAATCGAAATTGAAAAACATCCAAAAACCAGCCTAAGTTGGCACTTGGATGAACATTTTCCAAATGCGTCCAAGTGCCAATAATAAAAATGGGTTTTGGACATATTTCTAAACGACCTAGGCCTTCATAGTGCCGCTGAACGACCAAAGCTAAACGGGGCATTTTGGGAGGAGTGTCGAGGGTGGGAGTTGGGCGGGATGTGGGCCGGCTTAGACTTAGTTGTACAGCATGTATAACCGAAAGTTATACAGCCCAGGATCGACGGAACTTGGACGTTGTGACTTAGACCATTTAAAACATGGTCTAAGTCACACAAAAAACCCCTAAAGTCACCAGATAAGCACTGCAAACACATAAAACAGACCCCCCCACACACACTACCCCAGTGATCATCGACCCCCCCACCCCCATAAAAATATTAATTACACCTTTAAAATTCAGCCTCCAGACCATCATCACTTGGCAGCCTAGTCGTCCATCACAGAGGCTGCTTAAGTCATCTTGAGGGTGGGTTAGAGACTCATGGAGGACCCATGCCCATAAGCCCCTGTAATCACTGCAATGATACTTAAATATGTGAACTCCCCTATACACCCCCAAAACCCTTTTGTACTGGCATTTAAGTGGCTCCTGTAGCCATAAGGGCTATTAGGGTGGTAGATAAGTGGGTCTAGGGGATTCTGGAGGTGGTTTGGGGGGCTCACCATGACCTATAAGGGAGCTGTAGTGAGGAGAAGACAAGACACCTTTTTTGTGAAATTCATAGCAGTGCCCTGTAAGATACCCTACTATTTAGGTGGCATGTCTGGGTGTTCAGTCCATCACTTTGCAGACCCCTCCCACTTCCAACAGGGCTTGTTCTAGGCATTTTTGACTTGGACAAAAAGTTGGATAAAGATGGATGCTTTAGCGACTTGGACGATCAGATCGACAGGACGTATAGTTAGACGATTTTTGAAACAAAAAAAATTATGGACGTATTTTTTGAAAATGTATCTTAGGCTGTTTTCTACTTTGGACGACTTGTGACTTAGATGAAAACGGACTTAAACGTCCCTTTCGATGATGCCCTTCCACGTCTTTATTGAAACCAAGTGGTAGTAAAACTAAACGAAAAATTGCTGATGAACTTCGAAATTTCCAAGAAAAGTGGGAATTGGAGTATTTTTGCTGTGAAATAAAAGATAAAATAATTTGCTTGATATGTAATAATGCTATTAGTGTGCCAAAGTTATATAACATTAAATGGCACTATGAACAGCATAAATCAAAATATGACAATTATGCAGGATTAATGAGAAAAGAAAAGTTGAAAGAGTTCAAGTTGGGACTGAAAAACCAACTTGAAAAACAAGAAAGTGAAGTGGCTGTGCATGCAAGCTATGCCTTGTTGGAGTTGATAGTTAACACTCAAAACTTTTTAACGAAGGTGATTTCATCAAGGAATGTCTAATTAAAGCTGCAGAAATTGTTTGTCCTGGAAGAGTGAAGGTTTTTCAAACAATCTCTTTGTCTCGAAATACAGTTGCAAAAATAATACTGATTTGGCCAGCAATTTAAGTGATCATATCAAAGCAAAATCATCTATTTTTGAAGCTTTTTCCATTGCCTGTGATGAGAGTACGGACATTGGGGATGTAGCTCAATTAGCTATGTTTGTGCTTATGACACGAATTTCAACATTTTTGAGGAATTATTGGAACTAGTACCTGTAGGCAGATTTATGGGTATAACTAATTAGTGCAACATAAACAAGTCACATTCAACTCTCATTTCTAGGATATCCCATAACTGCACCCATGGATTCGGATTTTTGCCAACTTATGCGAATAGAGACTAAAGCTATATGAAATATTTTATTATAGATAAAAAAATATAATTCACAAGCCAGCAGTAAATAACAACTAATTATTGTTCACAATATATCTGAATACATACATATATTTCAGCACACAAATATTATATAGTAATCACTAAGTAAATTAGTAAATATGACTAATTCTTACACAGAAGGTATAATTCCTTACAATACGAAGTCCTGATAATAGCAGCAATCTATTATAGCTTATCACCAAGGGGATGTAACATTCCTATCCATATCCAATACAATTCTATCTAGCCCAGCTGAAAGAAGAGATAATTCCTTTTCTTACTCTTTAGATTGTGCCTCAGCAGATCCGAGAGATGGAATTATTCTGTTTCTTCAGCATAGCAGATGATAGAACTTCTGGTCAGAAAAGTCGGTTTGTCACTGGAAAAACTGTAATATATATTAGCTAGAGTTCCTTTTGTGATAGAAACCAGATCTGTTTCAAAGACAGTTCTATGTCTTCACTCTCGTCCGAGAGCAGGTCACAAGAGGTAACTTTTATCAGTTCTTATTGTTGTACAGAGAAACTTAAGTTTAGATCTGAGCTGTCTCACATCCAAACATAGTCTAAATCCTCGCAAACACCTTTTTTCTTAGGTCATGTCAGATGACCCTCCAGGACCAATCCAAGCAGAACAGCAAGAATGAATAGTCTTTTCTTGTGCAGAGGCCTTGGAAGGCGCCATAGATGATAAGCACAAAACATAGATCATAACATAGTTCATAACTCCTCCAGGTTCACAAGAGCTGGGCATGTATGAATAGGCAGATGTTCTTGACTGGAAACACACAGTTCTTGTAAACACATCCAGAATGTATCAGGCAGCAACGATGGTTCATGCAGGAAAGATGGTTCAGGCTTGCTTGACATGAGTGAGGCCTAATCTTAGGTGTGAGGCAGGAATCAACCCTATATACTGATGCATCGCACTACAACGGGACAAGGTAAATTTAATTGTGTTTATGAACTTCTGCAAAAATACAATTTACCTCTGTCAAAACTAACTTCTGTAGCTACTACTACTATTGTTAATTATTTCTATAATGTTACCAGACGTACAGAGCTCCTTCAATGGCCAGAAAAACCAATGGCTTTGTGGCATTACTGGGAAAAAACAAAGTGAAACTTGTGACGGATCCAAGATTCATCATATAAAGGTAATAAACATGGAAAATGTGTTGACATTTGTAAAAAAAATCATAAATTTCACAAGATCTTGAGGCTTAAATCAGTGACAATTCTCTACTTTCTTAAGTGAATTAGAAAGCAAATATTCCAGTTTGTCTTACTTTACTGAGGTACATTGGCTATCATGTTCCAAGGTCCTTAAACAATTCTGGGACTTGAAAGAAGAAATATGGCAGTTTTTAATAACTAAAAATCAAGACACAGTGGGCTCCTTTTATTAAGCTGCAATAGTGTTTTTAGCACGTGCTTAGCGCGCGCAGAATTGCCGCATGCAATAGACGCTAATGCCAGCATTGAGCTGGCATTAGTTCTAACTGCATAGCGTGGGTTTAGCGCACGGGGCAATTCTGCGCGTGCTAAAAACGCTATCACAGCTTAGTAAAAGTAGCCCAAGGCTGTTTTCTGATCCAGTATGGTTACGAGATTTATCCTTCATGGCTGATTTAACAAAACACTTAAACGATTTAAATTTAAAACTGCAAGGAAAAGATCAGATCATTACGAACATATGTGATCAAGTTAAAGCATTCCAATGTAAGCTAATTCTTTGGGAAAAGCAGTTGAAATATGAAGATTTAATAAACTTTCCGACATGCAACATAAACAAATCAAGTTTAGGTGAAATTGCATCGTATTAAAAATACGCATAAAAATTTTTAAGCCTTACAATTGAGTTTGAAACAAGATTTGCAGATTTTAAATCTTTGGAAGACAAGTTTTCTTTGTTGTCTTTGATTTTCTCAATAAATATAGAATCAATACCTAATCATATGCAAATGGAAGTAATTGATATCCAATGCGATTCAGATGTGAAGACAAAATACAGTGAAATTGGCTTGCTTGAATTTTACAAATATTTGCCAGCCAGGTTTGAAAATACTAAAAAATTTGCATATGAAATTATTTCCCTTTTTGGAAGCACTTATTGGTGCGAGCAGTTATTTACACTTATGAAAGGAAATAAGTCTCCTATCAGATCCAGAATTATTGATATTCACCTTAGGTCAGTTTTAAAAGAAAACACCACAGACATGATTTCTCAGAAATAGGGAAAATAGTAGCAGAGAAGAAATGCCAAGTGTCAGGAAGAAAACATTAATTTTATCGTTGCTCTTGTTCTTTTATTATACTGTACATTTCAAAATAAACCTGTTTCAATGAAAAATGATGTTTTTGCTGGTTCATATAAATTTTTTTTTGTTGTTTAATTTTCTATACTGTTCTTCCAAAAAAGCTCAGAATGGTTTACATTAATTTATTCAGGTACTCAATCATTTTCCCTGTCTGTCCCAGTGGGCTCACAATCTATCTAATGTACCTGGGGCAATGGGGGGGGGGGATTAAGTGACATGCCCAGGGTCACAAGGAGCAGCGTAGGTTTGAAACCACAACCTCAGGGTGCTGAGGCTATAGCTTTAACCACTGCACCACACTCTCCCTTGTCAGCCACACTCTTCTGTATCAGCCTTTGAGTTTGACATGCTTGATGTATATTAAGGTATAAACATAGAAACATGATGGCATATAAAGGCCAAATGGCCCATCCAATCTGCCCATCCTCAACATCCACTATCTCCTCCTCTCTCTAACAGATCCCATATGCCTGTCCCATGCTTTCTTGAATTCAGACAAAGTCTTGTCTCCAACACCTATACTGTAAGACTATTCCACGTATCATCCACTCTTTCTTTAAAAAGTATTCTCACTCTGGAGTTTCCTTTCAATTGACAGAGACTTGTCTCAAGCGCATTTATACCACAAAGGTATTTTAACATCTCTATTATATCTCTCCTCTCTCTCCTTTCCTCCAAAGAATACATATTAAGATCTTTGAGTCTGTCCCCATATGTCTTATGACATAGACTACCATTTTAATAACCTTCCTCTAGACCAACTCCATTCTGTTTGTATCTTTTTGAAGATGCAGTCTCCAGAATTGTACACAATATTCTAAATGAGGTCTTACCAGAGTCTTATACCTCCTTTTTCTTACTGGCCATTCCTCTTCCTATGTATCCAAGCATCCTTCTAGTTTTTGCCGTCCCCTTTTCAACTTTTGGCCACCTTAAGATCATCACATACTATCACACCCAAATCCTGCTCCTTTTTTGTGCAGAAAAGTTCAGGTTTTACAGCCCAAATGCATGAACTTGAATTTCTTAGCATTAAATCTTAGCTGCCAAATTTCAGACCATTCCTCAAGCTTCATTGGGTCCTTCCTTATGTTATCCACACCATCAGGGATATCTACTCCATTGTAGATTTTGGTATCTTCTGAAAAGAGGCAAATCTTACCAGACAGCCCTTTAGCAATATTGCTTACAAAAATGTTAACATGGTAACATCCCATTCCTCAGAATGATCTCCATTGACCACTACCCAGTGGCGTACCTAGGGGGGGGTGGGCCGCCCCGGGTACCAGCTCATTAGGGGTGCTCGAGCCTTAGAGTCATGGCCCGGGAACTTCCCTGCTATGGCCCGACTCCAAGGCTTCCGCGAGTCCCCGAAGTGATCCTGCCTGAGCCCTCTCTCAAATTCCATTCACCCACGGCCACACCCCCCGTCGCCGTCGGAGCTTGATCAGCAACTTCCGGTTTCCGGCTGGGTGGAAGCAAGAAAGGGAGCCGAGCCGCGTGGAACACTGCAATTAAGGCAGGAACTGAGGGTGAGTATCGCTGGGCTGCTTGGTGGTGGTTTTATTGTTATTTTATTTCTGCCCGAATCAATTTTTTAAAAAGCCCAAAATCGGCCTCCCGATTCATCAACTGACCCTCCCCCCCTAAAGCAGGATCGGCAATTTCCTCTTGCTAGCCTGCTCCTGCTTTAGAGGGTGAGGGGGGAGGGTCAGTTGGGAATTGCTGCAATGTCCTGCTTCCCCTCTGGCCTCCTGACCCGTACCTAATTGCATTAGACAGTACTAGATGGGGGGTGTAGGCCTTAAGGGGTGGGGTGTAGGCCTTAAGAGGGAGGTGTAGGCCTTAAGGGGGGGACAGACCTTTGGGTGGGAGGTAAAGACCTTCGGGGGGGTGTAGGCTTTCAGGGGGGGACAGATCTTCAGGTGGGGGGGGTGCAGGCCTTCAGGGGGGGTGCAGGCCTCCAGGGGGGTGCAGGCCTTCAGGAGGTGCAGACCTTCAGGGGGGGGGTGCAGGCCTTCAGGGGGGTGCAGGCCTTCAGTGGGGTGCAGGCCTTCAGGAGGTACAGACCTTCGGGGGGGTGCAGGCTTTCAGGGGGGGACAGATCTTCGGGTGGGGGGGTGCAGGCCTTCAGGGGGGGTGCAGGCCTCCAGGGGGGTGCAGGCCTTCAGGAGGTACAGACCTACAGGGGGGGGGGTGCTGGCCTCCAGTGGGGTGCAGGCCTTCAGGGGGGTGCAGGCCTTCAGTGGGGTGCAGGCCTTCAGGAGGTACAGACCTTCGGGGGGGTGCAGGCTTTCAGGGGGGACAGATTTTCGGGTGGGGGGGTGCAGGCCTTCAGGGGGGTGCAGGCCTTCAGTGGGGTGCAGGCCTTCAGGAGGTACAGACCTTCGGGGGGGTGCAGGATTTCAGGGGGGGACAGATCTTCGGGTGGGGGGGTGCAGGCCTTCAGGGGGGGTGCAGGCCTTCAGAGGGGTGCAGGCCTTCAGGAGGTACAGACCTTGGGGAGGGTGCAGGCCTTCATGGGTGGGGTTTAGGCCTTCAGAGGGGGACAGACCTTTGGGTGGGAGGTAAAGTCCTTCGTGGGGGTGCAGGCCTTCAGGGGTGGGGTGTAGCCCTTCGGAGGGGGGACAGACCTTCGGGGGAGGGGGGTCCTGGTGTAAAAGTACACAGAGGGAGAGAGGGAAGGGGGGGTTCAAAGATACGTGCATATGCCAGACTTTGTGGGTTAGAAATAATGGGTCTAAAAACAGAGGAGTGGGAGAGAGATGGTGCATAATGGGATTTAGGGAGGGAAGGAACAGAAAGGGAGAGAACTTGGAAACAGGGGATGGTGTGGAGGGGGGATAGAGATACTGGATAGGAGGATAGTTGGGAACAGAAAGGGAGAGATGGTGGATCCTGGGGTGGTGGGGAGTTGAGAAAAGGTGAATCTGTGGATCGAGACAAAAAAAGGAAAGATGCCAGATCTCCGGGAGAGGGAAGGGAAACGGAAGGGGAGGACAGAGATGGCAGACGGATGGTTAGCACGGAGAAAGGAGACCCTGGCAAGCAAGACAACAAGAGCCTGGGACCAACAAGATTTGAATATTGACCAGAGAACAAAAGGTAGAAAAAATAATTTTATTTTCTGTTTTGTGATTACAATATGTTAGATTTGAAAAGTGTACATGAGACAGCTTGAAATGGGAACTTTTCTATTTTTGTGAATGGCAAGGCTGAGTTCAGTTAAAATATATGCTTTATAAGAAAATATAATAATGTGTTTTATAAAGTTTATAAGCATTGCTGGCATACTCGGTGAGGTGTTCCTAGTGTTGGTGGTGGTGGTAGCATGTCAGTGTGTTGAGAGGAAGAGGTAGTCTGGGAAATTCTGCTGAGCAAACTCTAGGCCCATTTCCACCCCCAGTTAGTCCACTCCACTCAACTGGTTCACACACTGAGTGGGTCTTTGGGTGTTATTTCTGGGTAGTTGTTTTAGAATCTCTTCCAATGGTTTGTCAGTATCTCCAAGGAAACTTTGTCAACCTTAGCATTGACCTTCAGAATATGTTTGTAACAGCGCTGCTTGTGTGGCATTAGGCTATGTAGTGATCGAAAGAAAAAAACAGACCTTTGCACATTTTTGCACTATATGGTGGGTGTATGAGGAGATTCATTTCCTGCACAGTTAAGTCCGTGTGAAGTTACCTTGTGCTGTATTTGACATCTAGCAAGGTCTCTGTTTGGAAGGAAAGATCTAAGCTTAAAAATGAAGTGGCCAGAAGTTATGTTAAAAGTAGATAGCGTAGCTGGTTTTAAGAAAGGTTTGGACAAATTCCTGGAGGAAAAGTCCATTGTCTGTTATTAAGACATGGGGGAAGCGTCTGCTTGCCCTGGATTGGTGCACTCAGCAGCAACAAATACTAGTTTTGGCTGGCTCTTTCCCCGCATTTCTCCTCTCTTCCCCACGATTTAATATCCAGTTCAGGCAGTAAGTAAATACATCGGCAGGGGGGGTCTGGTAAGTCTTGGGGGCTGGGGATGGAAGGTGAGAATCAGTTCTGTAGGCTATCAGAAATTTGCTTAATTATCTACTCACACAGAAAAGCAGTAAAGTCAATAGATTCTCTGAGTGGGAACAACCTGTTTGATCTTGCACTCTTGTGATTGACCAATTGTTTATCACTATTTAATTTATCACATTGATTAATTTGAGCACACGTGAGGTGTCCTATGATGCAGGCAGAGGGTGATTAACCTGTGCCTTATTGTGTAAAGCGCTGGAGAATTCTCTCCTCTCGCTTACCTCTCACACTGAGGACACCCTGCTTCAGTATAATCATTTATATGATTTATGTTATAAACATTATTACGTAGTCTTTTCCTCAAGTGCTGAGACATCAGGTTGTTCCCACTTGGAGAACCTATTGACTTTTACTGCTTTTCTGTGTGGCTTTAACATTTTTGCTATTCAGTATACCTAAACTATTATTCAGTAGAAAAATTTGGTTTGTTCAATCAAATCCTGTGTGGACATTGGACTTCTATGAGTGAATGTTCTGCTTGATTGAACAAACTACATTTTTTCTACTGAATAATAGTCTAGGTACAATGAAAGTAAATAGCAAAAATGTTTGAGTAGATAATTTAGGAAATCTTTTTCATATTGCTTGCTTATGGACTGGGAAAAAAGACTGTTCAAGCAAATGTCTCCAGAATTGCTTTAATGGAAAAATGTGATTTTTTTTTAAGTACTTTGTGAAATTTATTGTTGTTGTGAAATTTATTGTTGTACTTTGTTTAAACTTAAAAAGCGGTGTCATTAACAGTGAATCGAATCGAGAAATCGATTCAACAGGGTGAATCGAATCGAATGAAATATTTTTCTCTGAATCGGGCAGCACTATTGGCTACCATGAGAATGGGCTACTGGGCATGATGGACCAGTTAGGCTATTCTTATGTTATGTTCTCATCTGTAGGGGCCTTTGTTTTCACTTCTTATTTTAATGTATTTTTTTCCTGGGAACTTATCAGTGTTTTTTTATAATGGGAACAAAAATGGAAGAGAATTCTAAGTTGCTTTTAAGTTTGTTGTTTTAACCTTCTTACTCAGTCTCCAGATATGCTCCACTATCCCTACTAACCAGAATGGCCACTGCCTTGATCTTGTCAACTTCTCCAACTGTTCACTCTAATTTTTCCTCCTTTACTTCTTCCCCTCTCTGATCATCTAATAACTTTAACACTTAATCAGCCCCGCCCCTCCCCATTCCTGTTCAGCCTTTACCAATTCATTTAGCAATGTTCAGGCTATTTGATCCTTGTACTCTCCACCACTGCTTCATCTCTTCTCATACACTATGTTAACCAACTCTGTCAATTAAGTGATTTCTTCTTAACATACATTATGGATTTTCCCCCCTTTCTTTGACCGCAGACTACAAAACTTTCAAAAAATAAATAAAAACCCTTCTATTCAAAAAACACATAAAACCGAACTAACACAATCAGAACTGTCCAAAGCATCACCTGCAACTACTCCATATGTACTTCTAATGTCATGACAATTTAGACATAATTTATGTTATGTTATGTTTGGAATAATGGTTACATATATGAGGTTCAATAAAAGAAAATTTTCACTGCCTGTTTCTATTCTGACCATTTATTCCATTTCATGGTTATTGCAAAAAAAAAAAAAAAAAAAATTTTTTTACATGGGGGGGGGGGGTGTCAAAAAATGATGGGCCCCGGGTGCCACATACCCTAGGTACGCCACTGCCACTACTTTATGTCATTCTCCACTCAACCAGTTCCTGACCCAGTCCATCTCTTTTGGGTCCCTACAGAGGGCACTCACTTTATTTATTAGACACCTACAGTATGTGGAACAACTGTCAAAAGACTTTGCTAAAATCTAAATATATCACATGTAGTGCACGCCATCTATCCATTTCTCTGGTCACCCAGTCAAAAAAATTGATAAGATTTGTCTGATAAGACCTGCCTGTTGTGAATCCATGTTGCCTTGGGTCCTGCAATCCAATGGATTTCAGAAGCTTCTCTGTTTTAAAAGAAGTCAGACTTACAGGCCTGTAGTTTCCAACTTCTTCCTTTCTTTCACTTTTGTGGAGAGGGACCACATCCGACCTTCTCCAGTCCTCCAGTATCACTCCTGACTCTAGAGAAGCATTGAAAGGCTCAGCCAGTGGAACCACCAAAACTTTCCTAAGTTCCCCCACTTCCCTCAGATGTGCACCATCCAGCCCCATTGCTTTGTCCATCTTTAGTTTAACTAGCTCCTCACAAATACAATCTTCTGAAAATTGGTCAGGGTCTACCATACCTTTAGCCCTACGTGCTTTTGTCTTCTACAGTCCTGCTTCTGGCGCTACTGGGAACAGAACTATTTGTTAAGCAATTCAGCCTTATCTTTATTAGCTTCTACGTATTCTTCCCCTTTACCTTTGAGTCTCACAATGCCACATTTTCACTTCCTCCTATCACTAATATATCTAACAAAAAGTTTTGTCCTCCTGTTTTACCATGCTAGCAATATTTTCTTCCATTTGCATCTTTGCTTTTCTGACTACTTAATTTTTCCAGATATTTTATAGCCTGTCTTCTTCTTTCTGCAATCTTTTGTAGTTTATGAAAGCTACTTTTGAGAACCAAAGCGGCCTTGTTTTCCTTTTATTTACTTTCCTTAAAAAATGGTTTGTTGCCCTTACAATTTCTCTTTCAGTTTTGCCCACTGCTTTCCTTCTTCTTCCAGATGTTTCCATCCAGACAATTCCTTGACTTAATCTCCCATCTGAACAAAGTTAGTTTTTAAAAAGTTTAGAACAGTGGTTCTTAAACCTGTCCTGGGGGACGCCCAGGCCGTCAGGTTTTCAAGATATCCTTAATGAACGCATGAGGCAGATTTGCATGCCTGTCACCTCTATTATATGCAAATCTACCTCATGCATATTCATTAGGGATATCTTGAAATCCCAACTATCTTAGGGTCCCTCAGAACAGATTTAAGAACTACAGGTCTAGAACCTTCACTTCAGAAACATTTTCCTCATTTGTAAGCATTAACCCCCCTCTTTTACGAAACTGCACTAGCGTGGGGAGCCGCGCCGAATGGCCCGTACTGCTCCCGATGCTCATAGAGTTCCTATGAGCGTCGGAAGCAGTGCGAGCTATTCAGCGCGGCTCTCTGCACTAAAAACTGCTAGCGCAGTTTAATAGAAGAAGGGGTAAGTCCAGTATTGCCCTCTCTTGCTGGATTCCAGCTAGAACAGTTCTCCTTGTAGAGAATCCAAGATCTCCCTACTTCTAGGAGACCCCGCAATAGGGATACCCCAATCAATATCTGGTATATTAAAATCACCTATTAGTAGTACTTTCCCTTTTATAGCTATATTTTAAATGTCATCTATTAAGTCTCTGTCCACTTCTTCTATAGACATTTTTTCCATCCCTGGAAAGATCATATTTGTAAAAAAAAAAAAAACAAAACCAAACCCAGTAGTTAGAGTAAGATTGGACCCTGTGCCTTCTGGTTTACAGTCCTTTACACTGGGATGTCTGTGTGGCAATTTTAATAAGGATGCTTGCCAGACAGATGTCCCTGTGCCTTGTTTTCCCCTGTTGTAATTTAAACATTTCAATCTGTGAAACAGTTGTTCAGGATGGGCACACATGCACAGTTAGCAAACACATATTTGGAAGATAACACATTACTGCATGGCCATCAATACAAAAAATAAAAAATCAGCTATCTTATGGCTATTGTAAAAATGGCCTCAGCATTCAGGAAAGACCCACATAAGGGCTCACAATGGCTGCTTTTTGCTGCAGCGTAGTAATAGAACCCCTTATTAAGCTGCAAGGAAAATTATATGATTTTTTTTTAATAGAGTCTAGGTCATTTCTAATCCTTTCATGTAAAGTTTCAATTTCTGTTATGCTTTCTTAAGTCTATTTTTGCTTTGTATTAGGATATTGCTTCAATTTTCTTTATTTTGCACCCCCCCCAAAAAAAAAAAAAGTGGTCTTGCTATTGTAATCCTTTTTCTATTATGATCTGGAATTTTTTGTTTCAAATTTTAAAGGATATGATATGCCATTTCTTTTTCTGCTTTTTTTTGTTATGATTTGAAATAATTTAAAAAAAGCGACAAAGGAAAATTTCCATACCTTTATGAACTGTTCATCAGAACACAATTTTTTTTTTTTCCGGGGGGGGGGGGGGGGAATACAGAATTAAAAAAACATTGTTTCATCTCATCATTCAGTCTCTTGATACTGAGGCTTCAATAATGAGTTCTCTTGGATTCTTTGCTGACATGTTTCAAATCATCCTGACTTCTGAAAAAGAATCCACCAGATCCTGTGATTTTTCGATGGGGGAGTTTGCAATAAAGGAAGGCCCATAGGTCCCTTTTGTTGATTCACACAAAAACTGCTTGAATACCTTCAGTGTCTTTTGGCCTTGGTTTTCGAGACCAGCTCTGTTAAGGTTCTCACCAGTATAACTACACATTTTTCCAGCATATAGAGAGGATCCATCTCTATCATTGTATGCCATTCATTGTCACATTTATGTGTCCTTACTTCAAATAAAAGCCTCACATTTCTGCTGTGTTATAGGATCTCAATGTAGTTCTTTTTCTGTTCAAAATATTTTTATTGTTATATAAATTGAAAATACATCCACACCCTTACATGCATAATAACTGTAAACAGTATATAGCAATAATTATTATTCCGTGACAATGTTACACAAACATCAGGAGTTCAGGGAGTACAGTAACGTAACATAATTAATGACTCTAATTTATTACAATTGCAATCTAGATACTTAAAAGACACCTGTACGAGGGAGTGCTGAAATGTTCTCAGCCCAAGCAAGAAGAGAATGACGTGGATCTGGTTGGGCTGAGAACTTTTCAGCATCCCCTCGTAGCATTTCAGGATTCAGATTATGCTACATTATCTATAAATCTCTATAGTGGGTCCTAGATTTTTAAAAAAATTATTCTACCATTTTTATGAGCAGCAATGACTACTTCAAATCTCTAGCATGACACAAAATGCTTCCAAACTTGAATATCAAGTAGGATGCAGTCCTTCCAATATCCTAGCAAATTTTGTATGGCAAAGAAAAAAGTAAGGAAGGAACTTTACACATCAACCTGAGATAATGCAGAGTTTATTAAATACAATCAACTATTATTTTACAAAGCATCAATTATATTTCTCGGGTTATGCGGATTCACATGTATGCCCTAGGGCCCTGATTCTGTATAGGACGCCCAGGAGAGCTGTCCTATTCAGAATCGGGCCTACACTAAACCCCGATTCTGTAACCGGCGTCCATGGTACAGACGCTGGTTAGAGAATCGGGTTAGATTAGACACGGCTCGCTACACTTATTGCGGCAAGGGATCTCTCTGCCGCTATAAGTATAGCGGGCCGCGGCCGCCTGTCCGATTGCCAGCAGGAGGGTGCCCAAACCCTCCTGCCGGAAGATGCCCCCCCCCCCAACACTACCAATCGCCCCCACCAACACTACCGACCGACCCCCCCGACACTACCGATCGCTGGCAGGAAGGTGCCCAAACCCTCCTGCCGCCCCCCCCCCCCCCCCCCCCCGACACTACCAATCACCGGCAGGAGGTTGCCCAATCCCTCCTGCTGGAAGACGCACCCCCTCCGTACCCCCCCGCGCTAACAACCCCCAAACCTCCCCCCCAACAAACTAACCTTTTCTTGTTGGCCAGACGGATCTTGCCCGTCCAGCCGGCAGGCTCGCCACGTTGAAATGAGGCGGGCCCGCCCCTTCCCGGCCCATCCCTCCGAAGCCTAAGGCCTGATTGGCCCAGGCTCTAGAAGCCTGGACCAATCAGGCCTTAGGCATAGCGGGTCCGCCCATCCCCACTAAGTCTAAGGCCTGATTGGCCCAGGGGCATCAGAGGTATGTGGGAGGATGCAAAAAAAAAATAATTATTATTTTTATTTTTTTTGTTGTTGGGGGGTGGGAGGGGGTTGAGTTTTGATATAATTTCTTGACCGTGGACTATAAGAGTCCAAGCCTATTCCCTTTTGGTTTCTCTTTGCTTCTGGATCAGGGGGCTGGGGGTGGGATGGGTTGGGATAGGGATTGTTTGTTCAGGCTGCTTTATATTTGGGTTTCTTTGTATTGTTTTTTGGATATTGGTGTTTGTTTGTTGGTTGGATTTTTTGTTTGAAAATAAAAATTGATTCAACATAAATACAATCAACTATAATAATATAAAATTTATAAAATATCTTGTGATTTTTCCAGACCCGACACAGTCCGTGTTTCGGCTTCAAAAATGAAACCTGCTTCAGGGGTACAGATGACAAACCGGTTGATGATGCTGAAGCACTTAAGGGAAAATTCTATAAGAAGCGCCCAAAAGTTAGGCACTGTTCAGCACGATTCAAGTAAAATTGAGAGCTGTTTAGTGAATCACGCTGAGCGACACCTATTTTGGAGGCACCCATTAAATAGGCCAGCTCTAGGCACAATTAAAAGTTAGGCACCCATGCAAGCGCTTAAGCACGCTTAAGAGCAGTGATTCTGTAAGAAGGTGCCTAACACACAGTGGCGTACCTAGGGGGGGGCGGGGGGGGGGGCCGCCCCGGGTACCAGCCCTAAGGGGGTGTTCCCGGCCTTGCCGTTCAGTCCCCCGCCACCCCCGAAGGACCGCTCGCCCCACTGACCTTCCTGCACCACCTGTGAAGCAGCCCGCAGCAGGATCGCGAAGTCAGCGTCAGCATCCCTGCGCTGCTTCCTGCGCCGCGATCCCGCCCCTCCTCTGACATCAGAGGAGGGGCGGGACCGTGGCGCAGGAAGCAGCGCAGGGATCGCTGACGCTGACTTCGCGATCCTGCTGCGGCTGCTTCATAGGTGGTGCGGGGAGGCCAGGGGGGCGAGCGGTCCTTCGGGGTGGGTCGGGGCATCAGGCCTTCAGGGTGGGGCGGGCGGGCAGGCAAGCAGGCTTTCAAGGGGGAGGGGGTGACAGGCAGGCAGGCAGGCCTTCAAGGGGGGACAGGCCTTCGGGGGGGGGGTGCAGACCTTCAAGGGGTGCAGGCCTTCAAGGGGGGCAGGCAGGCCTTCAGGGGGGTGCAGGCCTTCGGGGGGGGTGTAGGCCTTTGGGGGGGTGCAGGCCTTCAAGGGGGGGAACAGGCCTTCAAGGGGGGGACAGGCCTACAAGGGGGGGGACAGGCCTACAAGGGGGGGGACAGGCCTTCGGGGGGGTGCAGACCTTCAAGGGAGTGCAGGCCTTCGGGGGGGGGTGCAGTCCTTCAAGGGGGTGCAGGCCTTCAAGGGGGGGAAAGGCAGGCAGGCAGGCCTTCAAGGGGGGGACAGGCCTACAAGGGGGGGAGAAGCTACAAGGGGGTGGTACAAGCCTTCAAGTGGGGGACAGGCCTTCGGGGGGGGTGCAGACCTTCAAGGGAGTGCAGGCCTTCGAGGGGGGTGGTGCAGGCCTTCAAGGGGGTGCAGGCCTTCAAGGGGGGACAGGCCTTCAAGGGGGGAAAGGCAGGCAGGCAGGCCTTCAAGGGGGGACAGGCCTACAAGGGGGGGGGGAGAAGCTACAAGGGGGTGGGACAGGCCTTCAAGGGGGGACAGGCCTTCAAGGGGGGAAAGGCAGGCAGGCAGGCCTTCAAGGGGGGACAGGCCTACAAGGGGGGGGGGAGAAGCTACAAGGGGGTGGGACAGGCCTTCAAGTGGGGGACAGGCCTTCGGGGGGGTGCAGGCCTTCGGGGGGTGCAGACCTTCAAGGGGGGGACAGGCAGGCAGGCCTTCAAGGGGGGGACAGGCCTACAAGGGGAAGGGACAGGCCTTCAAGGGGGGTGCAGGCCTTCAAGGTGGGACAGGCAGACCTTTAAGGGGGGACAGGCCTTTGGGGGGGACCATGATTTAGAAGTACACGGAGGGAAGGGGGTGTTCAAAGAGACATGCATATGCCAAACTTTGGGGGGGGAAGAAATAATGGGTCTGAAAATAGAGGAGAGGGAGAGAGATGATGGACCATGGGATTTAGGGAGGGAAGGAACAGAAAGGGAGAGAAATTGGACACAAGGGATGATGTGGAGGAGGGATAGAGATACTGGATAGGAGGGTAATTAGGAAAAGAAACGGAGGGATGGTGGACTCTGGGATGGTGGGGAAGGAGGGAGAGATGCCGGATGAAAGGGTATTTAAGAAAAGGTGGATCTGTGGAGGGAGATGAAAAAAAGGAAAGATACCAGACTTCCTGGGAAGGGAAGATCCAGACAACAAAAGGTAGAAAAATTAATTTTATTTTCTGTTTTGTAATTATAACATGTCAGATTTGAAATGTGTATCCTGCCAGAGCTGGTGTTGGACTGCAAACGTGAGCTAGGATTTAACAGAAAGAGGAAAAGTCCTTTTTGTTTCTTTATTTTATTTACACCACAGCGCCAGTGTGGTTAGGAGAAGCCAAAGGGGGTGAAAAAGCTATAAAACCCACCAGGAGTTTTGAAAAAAATCACCTAACTGGGCAGGAAAATCGAATTGAAAAACCAATTCAATAGGGCTGAATCGAATCAAAAATTTTTTTTCCTGTATCTGGCAGCATTAGTTTGCGCTACTGTCTTAGACTTTAGGACCTGGGATTGGGGAGAGATGGCATCCTCAGTACTTTATAATGCAAGTGAAACGAGGATTTGGTCAGACTTTTGAAGGGTCTGCAGAAAAAAAAATATTGTATAGGCCGGGGACATGAGACAGCAGGAAATGGGAACTTTTCTTCCTTCTATTTTTGTGAATGGAAAGGCTGAGGATGTCAGAGAGGTCAGTTAAAATATGTGCTTTATAAGAAAATATAATAATGTGTTTTATAAAGTTTATAGCATAGCTGGCCTACCCAGTGAGGTGTTCCTAGTGGTGATGGTGGCAGCGTGTCAATGTGTTGAGAGGAAGAGGTGGTCTGGGAAATTCTGCTGAGCAAACTCCGGGCCCATTTCCACCCCCCAGTTAGTCCACTCCACTCAACTGATTCACACACTGAGTGGGTCTTTGGGTGTTGTTTTGGGATCTCTTCCAGTGGTTTATCTCCTCCTGGTCCAAGGAAGGAAACTTTGTTATCCTTAGCATTGACCTACAGAATATGTTTGTAACAGCGCTGCTTGTGTGGCATTAGGCTATGTAGTGATCGAAAGAAAAAAACAGACCTTTGCACATTTTTGCACTATATGGTGGGTGTATGAGGAGATTCACATTTCCTGCACAGCTAAGTCCATGTGAAGTTACCTTGTGCTGTATTTGACATCTAGCAAGGTCTCTGTTTGAAAGGAAAGATCTAAACTTAAAAATGAAGTGGCCAGAAGTTATGGTAAAAGCAGATAGTGTAGCTGGTTTTAAGAAAGATTTGGACAAATTCCTGGAGGAAAAGTCCATAATCTGTTATTAAGACATGGGGGAAGTGTCTGCTTGCCCTGGATCGGTAGCATGGAATGTTGCTACTCTTTGGGTTTTGACCAGGTATTAGTGTCCTGGATTGGCTACCATGAGAATGGGCTACTGGGCATGATGGACCATTGGTCTGACCCAGTTAGGCTATTCTTATGTTATGTTCTCATCTGTAGGGGCCTTTGTTTTCACTTCTTATTTTAATGTATTTTTTTTCTGGGAACTTATCAGTGTTTTTTATAATGGGAACAAAAATGGAAGAGAATTAATGTGTGTGGAATGGGGGGTAACTAATTTCTTCAGCTAAATAATTCAATCCACTTCAAACAGACATAGGAGAACTTGTGCACCATTCACACACCCTCCAACCAAAAACGTCAAAAGAAAAAAAACTGTTCGACAACCTCCTAGCCATTCGAGCTGCAACACTCGACCCCCAACTCTACAACCAATTGATATCAACCACAGACTGCAAAACCTTCAAAAAGAAATAAAAACCCTTCTATTCAAAAAACACATAAAACCGAACTAACACAATCAGAACTGTCCCAAGCATCACCTGCAACTACTCCATATGTACTTCTAATGTCATGACAATTTAGACATAATTTATGTTATGTTATGTTTGGAATAATGGTTACATATATGAGGTTCAATAAAAGAAAATTTTCACTGCCTGTTTCTATTCTGACCATTTATTCCATTTCATGGTTATTGCAAAAAAAAAAAAATAATAAAAATTTTTTTTTACATGGGGGGGGGGTGTCAAAAAATGATGGGCCCCGGGTGCCACATACCCTAGGTACGCCACTGCTAACACATAGCCACACCCATGCCTAACATGCATAGCGCCTATTTGTTTTGAAGGCCGCCTAAATTTTAGAGGCGCCTTGTTACAGAATCACACTTTCTTGATAGGTGCCTAGGTTTCAATCAGTGCAGATTAAAAAGCTTCATTGAGCTTATTATTCAATTTAGATAGGTGCCTTCGAAATAGATGCCTAACTTTTGGCGCTGGTTACAGAATTTGGACCTTAAACATCTATATCTCACAGCATGAAATACTAGTGAGAGCTCTTGAGAAAATATCGCCCGGGAACTGTGTAGCTGCATATACAAGGATAGTGCATGTCATAAAAGGAGCCTGTTTCACTGACTGAAAGTCAGCTTCATCTGGGGATTGCCTAAGGACTGAGGCACAAAATTGCATCTACCACAATAACATAACATTACAGATTTCTAGACCGCATAACCAAAAGTTAAATGCGGTTAACAAAAGATTATACTAATGAAAAAAAACCAAAAAAATGTTATAAGAAATACAAAAGCATCTAATTATTCAAAAATTTAGAAAAAAGAAAGATTTTCAGCAACTTTCTAAAGTGTTTGTATGAAATAGATCTAACTAATAATATTCAGAAATCTTTATCATAATACGCCGCCTGATAAACGAGAGTGTGTTCGTGAAAGTTCTTGCTTTTACAGCCCTTGACCGAAGGAAACATAAACAGAGCATGTGATTTTCTACTATTCTGCAACAAATTCTCAAATCTATCAACAAGATATCATGGGGCAAATCCGAAGGCTACTTTATAATATAGACATCCCAATACAATACAAAGAAGCTAATTATTTAAGGCACTTATAGCAAGGAAAATGCTGAAAAACTCACAACTATTACTGTGTTTTAACCAATTGGAGTCAGCGAAACAGGCTCTGGCGGGAGCGGACTGATACTTAAGATAAGTTTATAGGCACTCATTTGATTTACTGTCTGAAAATTGAGACCAGTTTCAAGATTTTGATGACTGTTTTTTTGATTTTGACATTTTTGATATACAAGGTTGCTTTCACAGCTGATTTTTTGTTCACTGCTATATGCATTCAGATGTAGTTTTAGTGTTATATTTTGTGATAAAAACACACCATTAATGGCATTTAAACACACAAATAGTGAGGAAAAGATAAAAGAAATAAACACAAAAAATAATATTTATATTAGAAAATAATGAATTAGTATTTATAAGAAACACACAACTCATAATCAGATAAATTATAAGACTGAAGGTTTATATATTAACTTATTAGGTTGGTGTTTCTGCACATATGAGAGGTTTTTTGAAGGTTGATGATTGAAATCTGGAACTGATAAGTCTCAGACTTAAATCATTTGATTTCCATCAGTATTTGAGCAGGTTTCTGAAACCTTTTTTTCCTCTCATATATATTTAAAATCTATTACTACTTTTACTAAAGCTATTAAACAGTTGCAAACCCTCCCACATCCTGTCCTGGCAGACTCTGAATCACTCCTCCCACCTCCTGTCTCCTAGACCTCTACAGCCTACCTTGTAAGCCTTGGTGGTCCAGTGGTAAACTGGAGCAGGAACGATCTTTCTACGCTGCTTTCAAATATGGCTGCCGCAAGTTCTCATGGCAACCTCATGAGACTGAAACCCGCAAGCAGCAGCCATTTTTTTATAGCAACTCTGTATGGGGTAGGAGTGTAGTAAGATCACTACTGCCCTGATTTACCACTGGGCCACCAGAGCTTTCAAGGTAAGCTGTAGAGCTCTGGGAGGCAGGAGGGAGGTGGAGTAGTTCAGATTCAGCCGAGACAGGATATGGGAGAGTTTGCTCCTGCCCCAGCTCACTGCTGGACCACCAGGGCTTAAGACAGGCCTGGGGAGAGGCCTGCAATGGGCATCAGGAGAGGAGGAGGGAGGGGGCTAGGTGAAGAGCTTGGCAGGGCAAGGAACTTGAATATAAGCCCTCGGTTTATAGTCAAGTTAATCTTTTTTCCCCCTTTTAGGAGACAAAAGGTACCTCGCTTAATATTCAGATGGGTATATATTCAAGTATATGTGGTACCTACATATAATATATGTAAGCTGCATTGGTTGTACACACAGAAAGATAGTGTATCAAATCCATGACTACTTTATGATCTTTATGCATCAAACAATGAAAACACACTAATATACTGAACTGAGCCTAGAAGGTTGACAAGTCATGACTCCTTACAGTCATACCTAATTCTTTCATCTTTTTACCAAGGTCTTTGCAGCTAATCTGTGCATCACTCTTCAATAGTTTGTAGAATTGAGATGCTACATGATCCTTTTCATGTATAGGTTGACAATTTATCAGTACACTTGCCATAGCAGCTAAATCTTTAAAATTACATTTCCAGGCACTAATCCAATAGCACAACTGAAGCCATGAAAAGTACTGAGAGTAAGGAAAATCATATTGTCTACTCTGCTCTTAGAGAGAAAGCATTTTTCCACATTTTAATACCTGTCACAGAATATGAATTCTTCTGCTCATCCAACTGGGCCATGAAAGCTCATGATTAATTAAAAAAAAAAAAAAAAAAAATAGGATTCCAAGAAAGTGGAAATTGTTGGGAAGCTGCCACTTATCCAGAACCTGTTTGTCTAGGGTTTTTAATGCTTGAAGTGTGCAATGTAAAATGGGATTGTGGTTTAGTTGATTAGGTAACACAACCCCAGGCAAATAGTACAACTCAAATGGCCAGACTAAGACATGTTGTAATATAACCTAACTTGATACTGAAGCATCCTGATTGGTCAGATATCAAAATCTTTCCTGAGGCAATAAAAAAAGCTAAGTGATAAAGCAAAAGATAAGAAAAGCTTACTCATCCATGTAACTTAAGAACATAAGAACATAAGAATTGCCGCTGTTGGGTCAGACCAGTGGTCCATCGTGCCTAGCAGTCCGCTCACGCGGCGGCCCTTGGTCAAAGACCAGCGCCCTAACTGAGATTAGCCCTATCTGCGTACGTTCTGGTTCAGAAGGAACTTGTCTAACTTTGTCTTGAATCCCTGGAGGGTGTTTTCCCCTACGACAGACTCCGGAAGAGCGTTCCAGTTTTCTACCACTCTCTGAGTGAAGAAGAACTTCCTTTCATTCATACGGAATTTATCCCCTTTCAATTTTAGAGAGTGCCCTCTCGTTCTCCCTACCTTGGGTGAACAACATATGGAATTAATAATCAGGATAAAACCACTGAATGACCTGAACGAATGATTCTAAATACCAGTGTTGCTATCTTAAAAATGAATCCTGGAGAATATAGGACATATTCTGGCAACAAATTCTACAGTTTAACAGTGAATTGAATGAAAAATTATTTTATCCAATTTATCTTAAAATACCAAGTACCACCTGTTATCTTGATGGAGTATCTTTTAGTCCCAGGGTTCCTTGAATGAGTAAATAACCATTCCCTATTTCCTAAGAACATAAGAATTGCCATACTGGGACAGACTGAAGAACCATCAGTGCCAACCCAGATCCCAAGTACCTAGCTAGATCCCAAGTAGTAAAACAGATTTTATGCTGCTTAACCTAGGAATAAGCAGTGGATTTTCCCAAGCCATCTCAATAAAGGCCTATGGACTTCTTTTTTAGGAAATTGTCCAAATCTTTTTAAAACCCCACTAATCTAAATGATTTCAACACATTCTCCAATGAATTCCAGAATTTAATTACACATTGTGTGAAGAAATATTTTCTCCGATTTGTTTTAGATCTACTACTTAGTAGCTTCATCACATGCCCCCTAGACCTAGTATTTCTGAAAAGAATAAACAAGTGATTCATATCTACCCTATCCACTCCACTCAGTATTTTATAGACTTCTATCATATCACTCTGAGCCGACTCTTCGCCAAGCTGAAGAGCCCTGGCTGCTTTAGCTTTTCCGCATAGACAAATTGTCCCATCCCTTTTATAATTCCATCCTTTTTATAATTTTTGTCACCCTTCTATGTATATTTTCTAATTCCGCTGTATCTTTTTTGAGATATGGCAATCAGAACTTCACACAGTATCAATGTGTGGCCATATCATACACAGCAATAAAAGTGCATTATAACATTTTCATCTTTGTTTTCAATTTCTTTCTTGATAATTCCTAACATTCTATTTGCTTTCTTAGCCACTAACACACATTGAGTTGAGGGTTTCAACTTATCCTCAACGATGACACCTAGATCCTTTTCTTGGGCAGTGACTCCTAACGTGGAATTCTTCATCACCTAGCTATAGTTCGGATCCTCTTTTCCCCATGCATTACTTTGCACTTGCTCACATTTAACATCATCTGACATTCTGATGCCCAGATTCCAGTCTCACAAGGTCCTTTTGCAATTTGTCACAATCCTCTTGCGATTTAACAACTTTAAACAACTTTGTGTCATCAGCAAATTTAATTATCTCACTTGTTATTCCCATCTCTAGATCATTGATAAATATGTTTAAAAAGCAGCAATCCCAGCACAGAATCCTGGGGAACCCCACTATTTATATACCAACTTTTTTCGATAAATTCTTCTGTAATCAAAACTTTAGTAAAGTACCTAAAGCTTATGTACTCTATACAAGGAGGGATGAGCCTCAGATCCCCCTCTTCAGTTAGACGAATTATTGGCTTGTCTGAAACCTTCTTGTAGGAGTTAATTACACTGTAATGTCTTTGGGCTAGATTCACTAATGAGGGTGATCGGAATCATGCTCCCAACCGAGCGCCAGAATTGCACTATAGCGATCCCGACGCATGCACAGACCATCTGTAGTTGGTCTGCGCATGCGCTAGCCCTCCATGCTCGGCAGAGCATAAAACTTCTTTTTTTTTTTTGCTTTTTTTTGCTTCGCAAGCCTGTGGTTTCAACCCGCTTTAAGCCCTTTCCCGTACCTTTTTAACTTCTCTGACGTGAGCAGCATGCCCACATTGGTGTCGCATCTCTTCCTAGGCACGGGTCCCGAAAGTGACGTCAGAGAGAGTGCTGATGCCGAAGCAGGCAGCAACCTCACGCCGGAGAAATTAAAAAATGGGGTAAGGCGAGGGGCATGCATGCACGGCAAGTAGAGAAGGGGGGATGATGGAGAGGAGGAGAGGGTGCCATGCCCTTAGGAAGACTGCGCCCCTTACTATGCCACTGGGTTTAAGCAAGCAGGAGAGGCATTACCATCATTAAAAATTATCAACTACAAAGCATTGAAATAGAGTAGGTGATAAACGAGATATTATTTGGAAAGGTAGATCATTCCAAATTGCAGTTAATAAGTAGGGGAAACAATGAGCAATTTTACTAGCAGAGAAACTTTCCAAAGAGGCAAAAACTCATAGTAACAATTTTTTTTTAGGTAGATCAGAAGCAGAAAACTTGTGAGGGAATCCATGGCATCATTGGATGATCAAAGAGCAAAAGGGGACTCAGGGAGGATAAGGCCATAGCAGAGAGACTGAATGATTTCTTTGCTTCAGTGTTTATGGAAGAAGATGTAAGAGATCTACCTGAACCGGAAATGGTTATTCTTATGTTCTAAACTGAGCTCAGCATTTCAACATATTATCCCCAATGACCCTAAGATTCTTTTTTTGGATGGTGACATTTAATATTGAAACAAGTTTTGAGAACCTATAGTTTGGAATGTTTTTAACTATAATGCTGATAACCCGATACTAGTATTTTCAACAGATTTGAATGGAACTTAGGGAGGAATTCATCAAGGGGCATCTAGCATTTAATGAGCACTAATTCTATTAACACAAATTAAAGCCATAATGCCCCTTGATGAATTCCCTCCTTAAATACCTTAACAGTTAATTTTAAAGGTACATTTAAACCATAATTTAATTTTTAGACTGATTTCTACTCTATTTTATGTTTAGTAAACTGCTCAGCTGACCCCTGAAGCGGTATATTAAATATTTGCTAAACATAGCTAATGTTTTATGCAGATTTCTAAGGGCTCCTTTTACTAAGTCGCGCTAGCGGGGTTAACACACGCGACTTTTCATCACGCGCTAATCCCGGTGCATGAGGAGGTGGTAGCGGCTAGCGCATCCCGCGGTTAAGCGCATGCTATTACATGCGTTAAACCGCTAGTGCGGCTTAGTAAAAGGAGCCCTAAGTTAAAAGTGCTAGTGGAGTTTATATAAAAGTATACATTATAGGACCCCAAAACAATATTATATACAGTAACATGATTAACAGTTATATAATGAAACAACAGTCATTTTCTCTGTCAGACTGGTTCTTTCTTCTGCATGCTGTGTTCTTGGCTGACCTTTCATCCCCTGCCAAGCTTATTAGGCCTCTGTTGTAAATAAGCTCAAACTCCTTGATATACTTTGCAGGGGTTTGAATTGCTGCGGAGATGAAACAAATGTTTCTTTGGTACTTGCCAAGCATGAAACAGAAAAAAAAAATAATTATGAAAGCAATTGGGTCATGTTTCAAGAAAGGTGACTTTGGTCATATTTCAACACAGCTGAGCTTTTGAGTAAGTTGGTTTTGATTTTGAACAATGAAAACAAATCCTATAAAGAGATTTAAAGGCACATTTAATTTTAAAAAAAGTACTTGGCAATGTCCATGTGGAAACCAGCAACAGTATTTTAGAAGACCTGGACTGCACTTGTAGGCTCCGATTCTGTAAACTGCTCCTAACTTTAGGTGTGGTTTAAGCATCCAATTTAAGTGGTTAACGAGTGATTTAAGGGTCTTAACAAGTGTTAATTGGGACTTAGACGGAGTTAAGCGTCAAGTAGGCGTTGTCAGAATATAGACGCTAGGTAGATGCGAGTTTTTGGAAAAGTCGCATCCAAGTATGTAGACGTGGGCGTAATGAGGGCATAACTTGAGCGTGGTTAAGGATAGGCACCACATAGACGCTAGTTGGGCAGAAGACCACGTCTAAACATCGTAGAAATTGTAGGCGAATGAAAAGCTGGTCTAAGTGTGGCTTCTGCTTGGGCTGAACTTGGGTTTCTATGGGCGGAACATAGAAGTGCTTTGGGCTTCCGAAATGATATATTCTACATATACTTCAGGAATCGGTATTTTCCTCTTTTTCTCCTCCTAATAGATTTAATAAGCCACCATATCAATATGTCACATCAATATAAACATATTGCATAGAAAACATAGTACTTTTCTGCCCAAACTCCCTTTTGTCTCACCAAACAGTGTTGCAATCAGCTCTTTCTTGAGAGCAAAGAAAGAACACGAAAAAGATATCAATATTGCACACATTACTTCATTTCTCAGAGTTTAAAAATAGAAAAAACAGATACAGACCTTAACATGCATTTTCCTTCATTGAAAATGGAGGTATGCAGCTGCACAAAACTGACCTCATTGTGAGATCATCAAGGTGCACTTGCAAGGTAGAAAGCCACAATTAAAAGATGCACTGGATGTTGAACTCACAACTGCTGCATGATCAGCATAGGATTTTAACACATTGAGCTACATCAGCTTCCAGTCAGGTGCATCTCACTGCCCTGTCATCTCATAGTTGACTGACCTGCCTATGTATCATATGCTTAGGAATATCACAGTTACCACAAAGAAAGCATTTGTGGCTCACCAAGTTAATGTGCCTTGTTGCACCTTGTCCATTTTCTCAAACTTACCGGTTCAAATCTCACCTTCATTAATTTTAACAATTTCCTAACAGCTTCCTATTAGCTGTCATCAGAGGGTCTAGAATAGATGGTGGACTTCTTCAAATATTTCCTGATGTCTCGAGAGAGACTCAGAAGAAAAGAAGGGAATTTTTAATGTTAAAACCAGGAGTGACTCAGATAGGGGGCCTTTTTTTCTCAGGTATCCTTGTAAATGTGTCATTAGATACCGTTCCTTGAAATATGTATTTGTGGAACCAGCTCACTTGACTGCTTTCCTTTCTTCAAAACATCTTGAGTCTGTAGAACCATCTGTACCCATGCAATAATTAATTAGCTCTCTTTTCAGTAGCAGTTTAAGTGATTTTCTTTGTTAAAATATTCTTTAATTTTTACTCTTATTGTTAATCCTGGATCCCAATTTGAGGATTAGTGTGTGATTAAGTTATGATGTTTATTTTTCTTCTAATATTTTGATTTATTTTCAGATTTGAAAGTAAATAATAATATGTTTTCTTGATCTCACTTTCTGTACAAGAAGATATGCTTGATAATAATGTGTAAATTTTATAAATAAATAAATTAAAAGAGAGCCTAAACCTCACCAATTTACTGTTCTCTCAGAAAATCATCAATAACTACACCCGTCTGAAGGAAAAAAAAGTGTGAAACATGTTAGTATTGTGAAAATTTCTATAATTCATCACAAGGGCAAACAAAGCAAACAAAGGTTGCAGTGCATCATTCTCACCTATTCTTTCTGTTTTGGTATTTGAGCTTTGGCCAGGTGCAAGCTGGTGTGCTGAACCCAGTTAGCACATGCACTGATTTAGCGTACCTTTGTAAAAGAGCCTAAAACTCACCAATAAACTCTTGATTTGTCTCAATTCATCTTCCTTTATCTACAGCCTGCCTTCTCCTACCAAGAACAGATTATGGGACCTTAACAATTCTACCAAAGTAACAACTTGGACCTAGGAGTGCCTTACTCTGCATACCTGTCATCCATCTCATCGAACTGCAGTTGGCTGATATTACACTTGCATGCTGCTTTCCTGGACTATGCAATGATTCTAGATGTTCTACAATAAAAATCTTAAACCATTTTTCACTTTGTGCTTATTTACATTGAGTAGCAGCCAGGCATTAGTGTTTCCTTAGTAAGCACCATTTCAGCTACTTCGTCACATTGACCATTGTCTTATCTAATGTTCCATGAGGCCCATGCTGCAAAGGAGAGAAGTGGGGTGGCAAACATGGTAGCTGGCATGTCTCCTGCCTCACAGCCTGCAACCAGCATAATATTTGAGAAAATGAGATTATATGAGAGCTGGAGAGGATGAAAAAGTGCAACAAGGTGCCTTAACTTGGTGAGCCAAAAATGGCTTTTTTCAGTCAGGGGAGAAGTTTCCTATCCTGACAGCTTAAGATATGCTTAACTGCAGCTGTGTCAGCATGCTTCAGGCGCTCTGCTACCGAGCCGCAAGCACGCCATAGCTACAGTCGTGACAACACCTAAACAGAATATAATCAAACCTGAATTGCTATGATTTTATGGCTTATTGTGTAGCACAGTGGTTAGAATGAAGGTTGGGGTGTGAGCCTGGTCTGGGTTTAACGCTCTCATGTACTTCAGCTGACACAATACTCATTTTAATAAAAATTACAAGTTACAGACCAATCAAATCTAATTTTCATCTCAAACAGCACAACATTAGCAATACTAGAAACAATCTATTCCAAAAGTGGAGTTTGCATTTGATAAAAACAGCAGTATTTGACTCCATGTCACATTTATTGAACCATACTTGAGATTCTGGCTTTTGAGAAAATGAAAGCAGTGTTTTAAGCCATTGAGCTACCAGTCTTTTGTCTCAGCTAATTGTGATATGATAACTAAGCAGATGATACATAGACAGGTCAGTAAGCTATGATATGATAGGGGAATCAGAGAAACTGGCGCGGAAGGTGGTATAGCTCAATGAGTAATAGTTCTGTGCTGATCTTGCAGAGGTTGTGATTTCAACTCCTGGCTGGTTGAAACAATCTCTTCCTATCAGCCAGTTCCTACGGGTTAGACGGCTGTGCACTGACACAGCAGAATTTCGCAGACAAGCACGCGAACTGTTTACCAGATTCCAGGAAAGGGGTTATCCTTATTCGGTTTTACAGAGGGCCTATCACCGGGCTCTGTATGCCAATAGGGAACTATTATTATCCCCCACGGGTTCCTCACAAGAGGAGTCTGGTATCACTTGCGTCTTGAGATTCTCCAACCATGCCAACAGGGTTGCACGGAGCATCCGTAAGCACTGGCACGTTCTCCAACTGCATTCCACTTTTCAAGATCTTCCTAGGATTGCTTATTCCCGAGCCAGAAATTTGGCGGACCATTTGGTCCATTCCAGTTATTCCAGCAACACCACAAGGAACATCGACACGGTGACAGCTCAACACATTAAATGCAGTGCAACTTGTGACATCTGCACTTCTACTTTAGAAGGAAAGAGTTGGCAGCACCCGAGAACTAAAAAGTGCTACAGTTTTAAATCGTCAACAACATGCAGGTCTAACTGGGTGATATATGTCATTCTGTGCCCTTGTGACATGCTATATGTTGGGCGCACTCAGAGACCGATTAGGACCCGTCTCATAGAACACAGGTCACGTATACACACGAGGTCCATGACTGCTCCCATGGTCCCTCATTGCATACTAGCCGACCACTCTTTTCAAGATCTCAGGTGGTTTGTTATGGAGCAAGTTTTTGAGGATTTCCAGGGAGACAGACTGACTCGACTTCAACACAGAGAACAATTTTGGATATTCGAGCTTCAATCTTTAACCCCTAATGGTCTGAATGACTATATAGAGTGGCAACACACTTATTAAGTGTGAATGTTTCTTTAAAGGATTTGCTTCAAGTTCCTTTGCAAGCTGCTTTGGTCAGGTGCTTGATCACCTGACTCTTTCATTCCACCTGTTTCTGTTTCTGCGAGTTAAAAAGAGGGCGTCCTCTCCAAACCAGTGCCATTTCTTTCCTGCTTCATTCATGAACTTGAGAGTCATCGAGCAGTGCGGTTCCTGAGGAAGGGGGTTCACCCCCGAAACGGAGTCCATTGGACATTTACTTCATTTACTGCTTATGGATCACCATTTCCATTACACACGGAGAAGCTAAGTCCTTACAGCCTGTGTATTTTTGAGCTTGGTTGGATTTGGACACTAACTTTCCAGTTTGGCCCCCAGCTTAGGGGTAAGAGATGAATTCCTTCTTTATTTTGATAATGTGTGTTTTTTTTCATTTGAGTTTTTTCACACATTGCACATTTTGCACTAGTTAAGCACCACAAACATTATCCGGAGCAAGCCCGGGGATGTTTCGCAGTTAACACCTTTCTGGGTGTAAATTCGCGACAGCTTTTCCCTGGAGTTTCCAGAGGTTGCTGTGTGACTGAGGGCTTGTCCGGTTAATGCTCTTAAATTAAATTATAGAATTATTTTCATTTTCTGCTTAGTTTGGAGTTGGACTTCATCTCTTTTCCCTAATCTTTGCAGACTTCTTGGGGTGAGGGAGGTTCTTTCATTTGTTAGCTTGTTGTTGTACCTCCTCCATTTAGGGTTCTATTTTTTGTCTTGTCTTTTACTCATGGCATTGTACCTTGCAGGTGCACCTTGATGATCTCACAATGAGGTTAGCATTGTGCAGCTGCACACCTCCCTTTGCAATGAACTAGAAGCCACATTCAGGTCTGTTCTGTGTGTTATTCTGTTTTTAAGCTTGGCCAAATGAAGTTATGGGCTTTCTCTTTGCTTTGAAGAATGAGCTGATTGTAGCAATGTTTAATGAGAAAGAGCATGTTATTTAGAGCAAGGAACCTAAAGCTGTGATTTTCATGTGCTGCAATTAGCTAATAACATTGCTTCTTTAGGCAATTTTAAAATCCAATATGCTTGTATGGATATGTCCTGTTTATCTGGTGCCTGAATAACAAAATAAAAATCTCTGAACTGTATTTAAAAGATCACTTTGGAAACGTCTAAAAACATCTCTCAAATAACGTCTATTGGATGCCCAGAGAAAGCTCATCGGATGACCTAGGCTTAAACCACATCTATCTAAAGCCTATATGATGCTCAAACTTCTATGCTTTACACTTCTTATAGGAGCTAATTTTACCATTACTATTCAAGTTTCTGTGTAGCACAGGAGTGAAGCTTATACCCTTCTATGCTAATGTTTCCAGTTCAACTCCCAATCAATACCTAGTAGTCAAAAAGTAAGATTATACTTATCCTTTTAAACATGGCATACTTTGTTACTTTTTTGTTTTCAAACTGTTGAATTCTGAAATAATGAAGAAAAAGGATACAACAGGGCAGTGAGATCTACCTTGTTCTGTCTCCTAGCAGAATTAGCTGCCATTCACTACCTATAAGGAGTAGAATAATCAAATCAGAATTGCTATTATTGTATGGCTCACTGTCTAGCACAGCGGATTAGAATGAAGGTTAGCGTGTAAGCATGTCACATTTTTTCAAAATTCACACTGATGTTTCCAGTTGAACTAATATATTATAAATATCCTTTTAAACATGGTATACTATTTTTATTATCCTTTTAATGATGGTATACTTTGGGTTTATTATGTTAAAGCTTACAATCCTGAAATAATGATAACAAATCAGTAAAAAAAAAATTTTTTTATATATAACTAACATCGTAGGGACGTCTATGTGGCGTCTAAATCAGAAAAAGTGTGATTTTGGGGACTGGGTATCGGACGCTTACTCGATGCCTATGTAACGCTCATTGCAACTTGTGCCACACGGACATTTAAACTGCACCTAAAACTAGGCACAGTTTACAGAATCGGGGCTGTACTGTAGATATGATGTAAAATCAATATATCTCAATCCCCTGATATACACACACACTAGAAGTTCATACTGCAGAGGATACACAAGGAAATGATCAAAAACAGGGATGAGATTCAGGTGCAATGCTTTTGAAATGGCAGCACATATCTGTGTAGAGTCCCCCACTGACAACAGGCCACAGGTAAATGTGCAAACTGGAATATACATGAAATACACAGTATTCTATGGGCAATATCTACAGTATGATTAAGTGGAACTGTCTTACAAGATTCACATGTAGAAATACATATGCACTATTTGTCATGCCTGCCACATATCATGTTTGTCTTCATGCACTGTTCCTGCACATAGAAAGGCTACACATGTGGAGCTGTGGATAATATGTTTGAGTGGCATCTAGAGGGTCTTCTTCATAGAAAATGAAAATGGATGCCAGGAGAAAGCACAATTTTAGTGAGGCAGATAGACATTTCTTGATAAGCCTTGTGCTTACCAAAGGGCAAAAGGTAGATGATTCTGCAACTGTGAAGATCTGGGAAGGAATCCAAATAACATAGACCAGGTAAGAGAAAACATGTGCCCCCAATGCACACACACTCAGATACCCTATAGCTTAAAATAAGAACATAAGAAATGCCTTCACCGGATCAGACCATAGGTCCATCCAGTCCGGTGACCCGCACACGCATCCAGTCCGGTGATCCGCACACGCAGAGGCCAAGCTAGGTATTTCCTGATGAAGACCTTGATTGTCCGCATCCAACTTGCCCTTGAATCCTAGAATGGTAGTCTCCATCACAACCTCCTGCCTCCTGCTTCAGATCCCCCAATAGAATACAATGCAATGATGTTACTGGATATGAAACACATCTGGCTACCTGAACTGTACACGAAAATCAAATAACAAAACAAACAGCAACATAGATACAGTTCATATGCAGGCAATAGCCACAATGAATCTACCATCGGGCATGGCCACCAAAGCTGTCAAATCCAGCAGGCAGAACCCACCAAAGCACCCCCTTCCATTAAAAAGTAAAATGCTATCAAACATGCCACCATCAAATAAGGACCAGAAGTGCCATGCATACCTTTCCCAAACCAGTACCACCATGGAAGTGTCACTGATAGGTGCTGGACTCAAATCCAGACTAGCAACATTTAACCATTGTCACTCTACCAACTACTAGACCAACACCTGGCCTGTCCTTTACCCTGCCTGTGTAGATGATCATTCTAATCAATTTTGAGACACAGGGGACAGAGTTTAGAAAGTGGATATACACTAAGCAGGTAATATATTTCTCTTGACTTAGATATTTTAGAATCCTAAGGGATATTGAGAGCCTCAAAATGAAGTGCTGGGTTATCTGGAGGACCCAGCCTGATCTACTATAGCAGACCTGGCAGCAACAAGCAGTTGAAGAAGATAGGTAGCAGCTGTACTTGTATCTCTGCAACCTACAGCTTTGTCAGTGAGGGCAGCAAAGTATGAAGACCAGTACAGGACCAGGACATTAGATGTGCATGCCCATACCAAGTGGTATAGGTTTTATAGCCCATTCATTCAGGGTACTAATTCCACCTGGCCCCCTTCCACCAACAACCTGTTAAAGCCTCTAACTTCACTATAGGAGCCAGCTATAACCAACTGAGCATCAGAAACACAGCCATGTAAACACATCTAGGGCATGGATATCAGATATGGGGAGTTTCAGTGAAGCACAACTAGGGAGTAAAGGAGTGTTACGGAATAAAACACATTGAAGGTTTGAAGTGGAAGCCTAGAAAGGGCAATGTTATGGACAGGACACAAGGCAGGGACCTTATAGGTTGCCAAGGTCAGAGGACATAGACAACAATCATACCAAAGAATTACAATCATATTTCCTCCAGTCAGTAACAGTGCAATCAGTCCCACAAGACAAGTGAGGTCAGGGTTTATAAGTAACATATACCAGCTGTTATCCTATCAGTTGACTTGCTTTTTAAAATATATTCTACATTTGTAGACACGGCCGCTGTTATCATAGCCTCAATATAACACATTTATACATGTACTGTAGATATATGGACATGTTTGGTGCATCATTATCTATATTTAATACAAGGGCTGGTCACTGCTAAGACCCCCTGGTAATTTTCCCAGTGTGGTATTGAATGCAATTGACCCTCAGAAATGCCACCAGCCACTCAAATATGTTTCATAGTGGTTGGATTTATACATTATATCCTCACCGGGCCATTTTTGTTTTGTTTTGTTTTTAAATTTGTAAATATCTTAGTTTTTCATAAAGTGCAACAGTGCCAAAGTAAAACTTATTGTAGATAAGAGCTAATACTTAGCTTAGCTATACTGGTCCATTCTAAGGGATACTATCACCAACATGGTTCACCCAACACAGGTTTCATCAGGGCTGTGATCCCTAGAATATTAAAAGACATTTAGAAACTGTATTAAACTCTAATATTCTTACAAACACTTAAAAACCATTCACCTCTGAATAACTAAAGTATTTACCTCGATTAGAATGTGTTTCCCACGATGCGACCACTCTATAAGTTTTAAAATGGCCGCGGTGTGTTATAACTGCTATTTAAATACCCTCCTACCGGGGAGCCAGAACCTCCCCCAAACCGGGTCAGCAGAGACCAGCAAGTGGGTGGGGCGGCTGCCCGGAGGCGGGGCAAAGGATTTCATAATTTCAAAACCCCATACCGGTCCAACATTGGTTAGATATGAAACACAGGGTAGATCAGATTAGGTGACGAATAATTGATAAACTTACTGTGCAAGGGATAGAGGGTAATCTTGAGGCTAAGCTGAACTTCCTTGAGCAGATGTGGATATACCGTCTCAATACAGTTACCCCTTGGGGCCTTAATCTGGAACTGGAATGGCAAACGCTTATATGAGGTCTTGCCTGATTATGCTTTCTTCCCCTTCATTTTCAACTTTAATATTAATATAGAAAAGAGGGAGTGCTTAAAGATTTTTGTAAGATCCCGGTATGGGGTTTTGAAATTATGAAATCCTTTGCCCCGCCTCCGGGCAGTCGCCCCGCCACTTGCTGACGTCAGCATGGTCTCTGCTGACCCGGTTTGGGGGCGGTTCTGGCTCCCCGGTGGGAGGGTATTTAAACAGCAGTTATAACACACCGCGGCCATTTTAAAACCTATAGAGTGGTCACGTCATGGGAAACACATTCTAATCGAGGTAAATGCTTTAGTTATTCAGAGGTGAATGGTTTTTAAGTGTTTTTAAGAATATCAGAGTTTAATACAGTTTCTAAATGTCTTTTAATATTCTAGGGATCACAGCCCTGATGAAACCCGTGTTGGGTGAAACATGTTGGTGATAGTATCCCTTAGAATGGACCAGTATAGCTAAGCTAAGTATTAACTCTTATCTACAATAAGTTTTACTTTGGCACTGTTGCACTTTATGAAAAACTAAGATATTTACAAATTTAAAAACAAAACAAAACAAAAATGGCCCGGTGAGGATATAATGTATAAATCCAACTACTATGAAACATATTTGAGTGGCTGGTGGCATTTCTGAGGGTCAATTGCATTCAATACCACGCTGGGAAAATTACCAGGGGGTCTTAGCAGTGACCAGCCCTTGTATTATGTGTTGATTTCTACTTTCCCATCTTTATAGACTTTTTCAACTATAGTTTGCACTAATTCATTATCTATATTGCTATCTTTCTAAAATTACAAGTTATATGTAGATGCAGTTTACATATGTGAATATTGGTATTTTCCAGTGTAAATAATGAATAAGCCTTCTGTAATGACCTCCTTAGTTGATAACCCCAGCTCTCACAATGGTATCATACCTGCTAGTACTCTGTGTGATTACTTTATCAAATTTCGGCCATGATGAGGACAAAGCTGCTACTGATGGAGTAGATCTTCTGGCTGTCATAGAGAAGCTCTGGTTGAAGTGACTCCTACTTGACTTATCTATTTCCCTTTAAGACCACATAAGACAGTATGGCAGCAAATTGACCATGCTTGAATATAGTGAAAGAACATACATCTGCTGCTGTTTCTTCTCTGTATCAACATGTACTGTGCTCAGATCTGCTTAAGCCAGGGGTGGGAAACCTTGGCCTCGAGACCAAAAATACAGTTGGGTTTTCAGGCTTTCCCCAATTAATATGCATACAATCTATTTGCGTACAATAGGGGCAGTGCAAGCAAATAGATCATTGAGGAAATACTGATTGTATGATGACTCTTGAGAACTGAGGTTGCCCACCCATGGCCTAAGCTGTTTATCAAGTTTTAATAAGCATAAACATACTCCCCCCTAACAAGGGAGAAGAGAAGAGCATAGGGGGAGGAAATAGAGGTGATAGGGGCAGTAGGAGAAGCTACGTTGAAAGAGAGGAAAAGCATAGAGATGGTGACTAGAGTTAAGAATAGGAAAAGAAAGATGGTAAGGAGAAACATGAGGGAAGGGGAAAATAGAGGGGGAATTGAGGAGGGAAAAGAAAAGGAAGAGATGTTGAAGAGCAAGGAAATGGAATAAAGACTTCGGAAGCCAAAGGTGAAGACAACAAAAGGAATTGGAAGGCTAAAAGGAAGACAGAAAAAAGAAAATAATAAAAATGGGAAGGGCAATGGAGAACTGAGAAAGGATAGATGAAAGGATGATAAGAGTAGTGAGATGAGAAAGAGCTGAAAAGGTGATAGAAAAAAGAAATATGAGAACAGTTAGAAGAAGGTTATTGAGAGGTGTATGGAGATATGGGGGTAGGGAGTGGGGGGTGAGGAGTGATCTGGAAGAGTGACAGTAAAGGAGAACAGTATAAGAGACACTGAAGATCCCAATGGGACAAAAACACTATTTTCTTTAAATTAACCCCTTCAGTCAACAAAGCAGTCAAAAGCTAGTTCAAGTTTGGAGAGGAAGTGACGTCATCGTGGCTGATGGCAGCCTAGAGCGATAGCTCCGCGGACCCCCGTGCTGATTTCGGCTATCTTCGCGCGATTTCGCGTGCCTGCACTGTCTACTTCCCTCAGCTTGTTTGTGTAGCTGCTTTGCTGCATCTCGATGGCGACGCGAAAAAAACAAACCGATATAAAAGCATTTTCTTCACCGATCCCGAATGGGCCTCCTAAGACTGGCTCTAAAATGGCGCCCGACCCGACCACGGCTGCGGAGGGCTCACATGCTGATGCAACGTTGCCGACTTTACAGCTGGAGATGCGTGGCTGGTTCCAGGAATTGAAATCTGAAATCTCTGCAGTTCGAGCTGATATCCATGCTGTTGTTGCTGAGCTAAAACGTGAGGTGGGTGAAATCGGGAATCGAGTGGGAGAGACAGAGGTTGCAGTGGAGGCACATGGCTCTGAACTAACACAGTTAAGAGACAGGATTGCAGTGCTGGAGGAAAAGGCTGATGTGAGCACCCTAAAGCTGGAAGATCTGGAGAATCGCTCCAGACGGTGCAACCTTCGCTTTCGGGGTGTGCCTGACACTGTTTCTGACTCTCGCTGTATGGAGGTGATTGATCATATATGCATACAGGCACTAGAGTCCGCTGGTTTACCTGTGGAAGTGGGGAAACCATTGCTGGATAGGGCTCACCGCATCCCTGGCCCTCGTGATGTGAACCGCCCTCGTGATGTTGTGGCCTGTTTCCATCGTTATATGGATAAAGAACATGTGCTTAGGGCGGTAAGGCGTTCTGGGGGAACTGTTAAATGGGAAGAAGCGGACATTGATGTCTATCCTGATGTAGCTCCAGCAACCCTGGCCCGCCGTCGCACGTATAGAGACTGTACCCGTATACTGCAGGAGCGCAGTGTTCGATATAGATGGATTTATCCTATCGGACTGGCTTTTACACATGCAGGCAAGAACTACACTGCAATATCTGTGGCGGATGTTCAGTCTCGAATGGTGGAAGCAGGTTTGATGACGGCTTCAGAAATGGCTCCACTTCCTCAGAGGTCACCTATACCCAAATCAGGAAGAGGGTTGGGATGGCAGAGAGTGGCTAGGTCGGCTGCAGCCCGTCGCCCTTTGGAAGCGGCCACGTCCTCATCCATTTGAACATTTGTGTTTGTGAGATGTGCTCCTGAAATTTTGTGCTGTGTATGTTTCTTCTTCTTTTTGCTGAGCGGCTTCTGTCGCGAAGGTTGTTTATAGGGCTTGTTCTGGGGGTCCCTTTGTGAACTGTTTCTCTACACTTCCTGTACCGTGGTTACCAGGTGCTTTGGTAGCTGGACCATGTGGGATATTGTTGGGGGGTTGGGGGGAGGGGGGGGTGTTGGTGTTGGGAAGGGTTGTGACCGAGTGCTTTTTTGTATGTTTGTATGGAAGTATGTTTGTATATTGTTTTTCTTAGGGTTGCGATTGCAGGGGTTGGTTGATTTGGCTGTTTTGGAACAGGATATTGATTTGGTGATGAAGTGCTTTTTCTTCTCTAGTATAAATGGATAAACTTACTTTGCTGTCTTATAATGTACATGGTCTGAATTCTCCACAAAAGCGACGCTTGTTATTTAAAGAAATGAGCCGCCTGAATAGTGCAGTTGGATTTATTCAGGAGACCCATTTTCAATCTCACTATGAGAAATTGCTTACACACCATAGCTATCCACATGTTTTCCTTTCTTCTAATAAGGTCCGGAAAAAGACCCAGGGGGTGGGTATTTTAATTCATAAACGTGTCCAGGTGGTATTGAGAGAGGTGGTGCGGGATGTTGAGGGCCGCTACATACTGGTCAAGGCTGAGTTGGATGGCACCTTATATAGTTTACTGAATGTCTATGCCCCAAACGTTGGTCAGGGGGCCTTCTTTACGTTGTTAGAACGTGTGCTGTTAGATCATGTAGAAGGTACTCTCCTTGTAGGTGGAGACTTTAATCTTACCTGCTATCCTCAGGAGGATAATTCCAATTCTTCCATCCGCTATGCTAGAAGCGACAGAAGGGCTTTTCTGCGCTTCCTGCGTAGGCAGGATTTGATAGATGTGTGGCGTTATTTACACCCTGGCACGCGGGATTACACCTTTTATTCATCGAAACATGATTCATATACTAGAATTGATATGTGGATGCTGCCTCGTATTGCTCTGCCTCGAGCCCTGGCCTCCAGTATTGAACCCCGGGTGTGGTCAGATCATGCTCCCTTGACTCTGGAGTTACAGGTTGGACAGGTTAGAGGTGGTCGTCGTTTGTGGCGTATGAATGACTCTTTGTTGAAAGATCCCAATACCTTGACTCTATTAGAGGCTGATGTCAAGGAATTTTTTGTTTTTAACGACGTGGCTGGCATTAATGTTGCGATTCTATGGGAAAGTTTTAAAGCCACCCTTCGGGGTTGTTGTATTTCGAGAGGGTCGTATCGTAACCAATGTCGAGTGGCTCGTAGATTAGAGCTGGTGTCCCGCCTTCGACGCCTGGAGAATGCTCATAAGAGAGCTCCGTCGGTGGCTGGGAGGGTAGCGCTGACGGAGTGCCGGAGGGATTTACAGGAACTTGATTTAGAGGGCATGGCTTGGGCCCTACAGAGACGGAAACAACAGTTTTTCGAATGGGGTGGTAGGGCGGGTCGCTTGTTAGCTGCACAAATCAAGCAAACTCAGGCACAACATTCCATAACTCGGATTCGTAATGAATCGGGACAGCTTTGTGCAGATGACGGGGCCATTCATCAGGCTTTTTTATCCTTTTACCGGACTCTGTACACTCCGGAAATTGAAACCACGGAGGGGGAGATAGATGCTTTTCTATCTAACGTCACCTTGCCTTGTTTGGCGGAGGTTGATGCGGAGTGGCTCTCTTCCCCTATTCAACCCGCTGAGGTGGTGGCGGCTATACATCATTTGGCTGCTTCCAAAGCACCGGGTGTTGATGGTTTTTCGCCCCTGTTTTATAAGAAAATGGAGGCCCATATAGTCGCTCCTTTGACTAGATTGTTTAATTCTTTTTTGGAGGGGGATTGTTTGCCGTATTCGTTTCGTCAGGCTGCGGTCTCTCTTCTTCTTAAACCTGGGAGAGATCCCCTCCTTTGTGGGTCTTACCGCCCTATTTCGTTGTTAGGAGTTGATTATAAGCTGTTTACCCGTATTTTGGCAGTCCGGTTGCAACGTTTTTTGCCTTTCCTAGTTCATGGAGATCAGTGTGGTTTTATTTCAGGGAGGCAACCTGGTGATAATATTCGAAGAGTGTTAGATCTTATTGGAGTGGCCCATCAAGATTCTGTTCCAGCTGTCTTGTTATCAGTTGACGCTGAAAAAGCCTTTGATAGGGTTTATTGGCCGTTTATGCTAGCAGCTTTGAAGAAGATGGGCATTTCGGGTGCTTTTCTACATTGGGTGACCTTATTATATGCTGCTCCGGAGGCTTGTTTAAGGGTTAATGGAAGATATACTGCTAATTTTATGATTCGTAGAGGAACTAGGCAAGGGTGCCCTTTGTCACCGCTGATTTTCGCGTTGGTTATGGAACCTTTAGCAGCTGCTATACGTGCGAATGCTGATATTCAAGGGATTGTGGTGGGTGACGAAGAACATAAGATCTTACTGTATGCTGATGATATTTTATTTACCTTGACCCACCCACATCATTCTTTGACGGAGGTGCTTCGTGTTTTGACTATGTTTGGTGTGGTGGCTGGCTTTAAAATTAATATTGAAAAATCTGAATTGCTTAATGTTTCCCTTCCGGACTTGTTGGTAACGGACCTACGTGCTACGTTTTCGTTTCGATGGGCGGTTAAATCCATTAAATACCTCGGTGTGCGTATATCTCGAAGACTTTCTGACCTTTTTGAATTGAATTACCCTCCGTTGCTACGAACTGTGTTTGCTGATCTGGATCGATGGGAGGGATTGAGATTGTCTTGGATGGGTAGGATTAGTGCTTTGCGTATGAATGTGCTGCCTCGTTTTTTATATCTGTTCTCCTGCCTGCCTCTCTCAATTCCTAAACGGTTCTTGCTTAGGCTACAACGGCGGGCCTTTGCTTATATCTGGACACGTAAACCCCCTAGGGTGCGGAGGGAACGTATGTATTGGGACAGGTTACACGGGGGAATGGGTGTCCCTGATTTTTCTACATATTATTATGCATCCCAACTGCAAGGACTGTTTCATTGGGCATATCCCTCCCAGCGCTGGGTCTCTCTGGAACAGGCTTTACAACCTACCTACCCATTGACAGCAGTGCCCTGGCTGTCTTTTGATATCCTTCGGGATCTGCAGACTGGGACATCTTATGGGATGGAGTGTACTTTGCATGCGTGGAGCCGGGTTCGACGAACTTGGTTCCCACGTCAGCGCTATTTCTATGCTACTCCCATTAGATTTGCCCCTGATTTTTTGCCTGCTAGAGATACTGTGATTTTTCGGCGTTGGGAAATGGAGGGACTTAGGGTCCTAGGTCAGCTGATAGTGGGTGGACAACTGGTACCCTTTGCTGCCTTGCAATCTATATATGACCTCCCCTCGACGGATTTTTTCGCCTATGTCCAACTTCGAGATTTTATGGTAAAGAGGGTGATCCCTGAGTGGGAAGGGGCAGACTCTGCTTTTCTTCAAGTTTTTAGGATGGGATTTGGGGTGGGCCTTATTTCACGTCTTTATAGGGCTCTTTTATACACAAGGCCACAGGCCCGCACATATGAACATCGCTGGGAACTCTTGCTGGGGAAGGCCTTTGATTATCAACAATGGGACTGCCTTTATGGTACATTGCTGAGAGTCTCTTTAGCATCCCCCTTAGTTGAGCAAGGGTATAAGATGCTATTTCAGTGGTACCTTACGCCGGAAAAGGTGCACCGTTTCTATCACTGTGGAGATGGACACTGCTGGCGTAACTGTGGGTGTCTGGGCACTTTTGGGCATATCTGGTGGGATTGTGTTAAGATTGTACCTTTTTGGAAGATGGTTCAACAACTGATGATTGATGTATTACACCTACCCATTCTATTGCGTATGGAAATATTTTTACTTAACTATCCTTTGGGGAGTTTGGATGTGGATCAGAATCATTTTGTGGCCCTAGTTGCTACGGCAGCTAGACTTACTGTGGCTACATATTGGAAGCGTGACTCTTTGCCTTCTCGTACTGAACTGTTACATAAGATTGACCAAATTTACCTGATGTCTAAACTGACTGCTTTAAATAATGATTCCTGTGGTACGTTTCATCGTCAGTGGTCTCGTTATGGCTCCTGGCGGGGTTTTCTTTGAACTATTCTTATTTTCATTTTCATCTTCCTTTGTTTTAGGCCTATATTGTATCACTCGGTGGGGGGGTGGGGGAGTTATGTTATTTCATATGGGCAATGTACTTTTGCTGTTGGCATGCTGCCTGTGTATTGTTTTCATTTTGTTCAATAAAATATTAAATTTAAAAAAAAAAAAAAAAAAAAAAAAAGCTAGTTCAAGTTTCAAGTCTTGAATAAGCCAGAAATTAGCCTTGTTGCTTAAATAATATATTTAATACATATTCCTACTAATTCTAATTGGGCACCAATTTTATGCTTAGAGTGCAAAATTGGGTGCCCAATTTATAAAATAATATCAATTTCACATACAACTTAATTTATCAATTAGCTATTGCAGTTAGCAACCAATTATTAGTTAAACTGATGCGAATTGAAGAAAGGGACTTTGGTGAGGGATTTCTTTTTAGCAGGGCAATATCTATTAGGGGGAGCTTAGGAGAGGAGTTCTTTACACCAAGAAGATTCTTGATGTTGTATTGGTGGAATCTCTGACTTAGGGAATTCCCTTCAGGATGCAGAAGGGGAGTGACGGAAAGGGATACTTGATTCTGCCAATGGAAGGGAGGGGATATTTCCAGCAGTGACAGAGTCTTGTTGGAAGACAGAGAGGGAACAAATCTCAACACCTATGTGGTCTTTAGGTCATTTTGGGGGAGGGGATAAATATTTATTTAAAATATTTATATTCTACCATATCTCAAAAGGTCAAAGTGGATGATTACTGTCCTAAAGTTAACTTGTATCCAAATGTAAGTTTAAACTCTAATTTATAGTGACCTGATTTAATGGGATATATTCTTTGAATAACGTATTCAGTTATTATAAAGTAGATATCTTCTACTGAATAAGTTTGGCTACTATTCTTTGTCATTTTGCAATGGCAGGTGCTTGCTGTAGGGTTGCCATCTGGCTACTATTCAGCCGGTGTGACTGGATTTTATATGATGAGGCCAGCTGCCAGAAAATGTTCAAAATTGTCAATATAAAATCTATTTTTGTTACTCACTGGATATATTACAGATTAACATGAAATAGGACCACAGATGTTCAACTCAAAGGTGAACAAAGCAGGAAATACAGCTTACTCTCTCCAGCCCCTCTGAATTCCTGCAATGCTACCTGCTGCCATTGGGACAAGAGAGGTAGGAGGCCACATACATAGTCACAGTTCTCTGTTCTTCAGACTCCAGGCTTCAGATATGAGGTGAATGCATTGTGAAGGAATTCAAGGGGGTGAGGAATACTAGAGAAGAGGATACAAAGAGTGTTAAATGACTAGGGAGTGCTAGAGAATGTTAGTGTCAGGGAAGGAGGTGTAAAGGTGTAAAAACTAAGGAGTTACTAGGAAGAGTGAATGCTGCGGGAGTGTATGAGGGATCATAAAACATATTGACCAAATGACATTGGCTGTCACTGAAATACTTGAACCCCCATTAAGGCTCGTTGTTTAAACTTTAAGTTTTTGAAGGGGGTTAGACCTCTTATTTGACATTTTGTTGGGTTGGTAGCTGTGGCCTTCCTAAGTAGCTATCTTGAAAGAATCATCCTTGATGGAAGATTGTTAGTACATATTAGAGGAAAGGCATTCAGAACAGCAAGTACTATGCTATTTGTCATAGCTGCCATTTTTCATATTTAGCCTTGATAGGAATGAATAGGGATCACTCTTGGGATCCCTGGGATCCCATGGGGATGCCCCCTAGGGTCGTGGGGATCCTGCGGAGTCTGAAGCAACTTGAGCCGCGAGGCTCGTCTTCTTTCTCTTACCTGCTCTGCCGCAGCACACAGCCAACCGGAAGTCTTCCCCGATGTCAGCGCTGACGTCGGATGGAGGGCTTAAGCAAAGCCCTCCCTCCCTCTGATGTCAGCACTGACATCGGGGAAGACTTCCGGTCGGCTATGCGTGCTGGGGCAGTGAAGGCAGGAAGCCCCTTCTTCAGGAACTGGACCCCAGCGAAAAAGCCACCATGGCTCGAAAATTTACGAGTTGGCTAGGTAAAAGGGGGAGGAGCCAGAGTAACACCGAGCCTTTCTTTCATTCTCACGCCAACCATGATGCCAGAAGACAGGAAACAGCTGATACACCGATTTAAGTAAAACAGAACAGCGATGAAAAGGAATTTTAAAAGCAGCGGTTACAAAGTTCACCCGAAAGCAGATAAAAGGTAAGAAAAGCTCAGATAAGAGAGTTCCACTTGATCATGTCACTCAACTCCAATGGTTTAACTGTCTGCAGTTCAAAGATCCAAAACTGCTCACGCAATTGTATGTGAGCCATTTTATCCCCTTGGAAGTTACTGGGAATCTGTTCGATCACCAACCATCTAAGGTCAGCGAATCCATGTTGGTATTCAATACAGCAACTCCCCATTGGGGATGTCAAGGCATAAGTATTAATCCTGCTTTTGTGCTCAGCAAGGCAGATCTTAATCTGTCTGCTAGTACGGCCCACGTATATCTTGTGGCATGGACAGACGATGACATAGATCACCCAAGATGAGGCACAAGTAGTCACATATCTAAGGCATGAACTTGGGAGAGGATGGAGGAAGGGAGGGAAAGAGATAGTTGTGTACACGGGAATGGAAGAAAGGAGAATTTTTGGTCATAGGGAGGGAGTGAGGTACAGATGAGAGGGAGAAATATTGTGGTGGAAAGAGAACAGTGGGACAGATTGAAATAGATGCAAGAGGGAGGAATGTTGGACATAGTGGTGAAGGGAATGGAGGGAGAGATGTGGCATGGTGCTGGAGAGTTGTGATAGAAGGAGAAATGTTGGGCATGGGGCTGGTGGGCAGGCATGAAAGATGAGAAAGGGATAAATGCTGGACCATGGTAGGAGGAATGAATTGACAGCAACAGAAGAATTTACAGAAGATGGGAAAGCGGAAAAAAGAACTGGGACCAATTTTATGGAAAAATAAGTCTCCAGACAACAAAGGTAAAAAACAGAATTTATTGACTAAAATATGTTAGCTTTGGGAAATGTATATAGCAGATGTCTTTGTATTGTGTTCAAAAGAAAAGGAAATGCATTTCTGGTTTTATTTCTACAGTGTTGAAGTACTTGCTGACCCTTGCTGTGACTGGTGGGGATCTCCAAGCACTGCCAGCAGAGGTCCTCCTCTAGAGACCGCCAGAACTCCCCTCCACCAAGCACAGCAGTCATTGGCAGCATCCATGAGCTACTGAGGTGCCAGCATCTGTGATTGAGGGACGCTACTGCTGCTTGCCAAGCTTGGCAAAAGGGACCTCCAGCCAACTGCAAAGGAAGTCCTCAGCTGACAGCTTGGGGGTTCTCATCAGCTGAGTATTTATATTTTATATTTACATTAGAGGCTCTGGTAGAAACCCGTTTACAAAGTATGTATTCTTCCCAATTAATATTTCCAAATTAATAAATTCTCTTTGCTTATTTGTAAATGGGTCTCTACCAGAGCCTTTAATTCAGTAGCATAATTAAATGAAATAACTATTTCTGAAGTTTATAGGGACGGACGAGGATGGAGAGGATTCCTCGTGGGGACGGAGGGGATTCCTCGCGGGGACAGGTGGGATTCCTCATGGGGACGGGTGGAGACGGGTAGGATTTTGGCAGGAATGGGTGGGGACGGGTGGGATTTCTGTCCCCGTGCAACTCTCTAGTTGGATTGAGGGTGGGCCTTTGGGATTGGATGGGTGATTTTTGTCCTTAGAGAGGAATCAGAATTGCATGTGCATGTAGGGAGGAGTTGTTTATGTTTTGGGGGATCTGTAGTAAGGTTGCCAGATTTCCTCTTTGAAAAAAGAGGATACCTGGCCTTACCCCATTTCGCTCCCACATTTGGAAGCCTTTGCGCATGCATAGACATTGACACAATGATGTCACATGCATGTGGACGTGCATATGACATCATCACGGTGACGGCCATGCATGCGCAAAAGCTTCCAGATATAGCTTCTGAACTCTGGATTTCCAAAACCTGAACATGCTGCCAGGTTTTGGAAATCCCTCCAGGCACTCAGACAGTCCTCTAAAAAGAGGGCTTGACTGTGTTTTCCCGGATGTATGGTAACCTTATGTGAGGGAGTCTAGTTACATTGGAGGGGTTGAGAGGGAAAGGAGACCTTTGCAGGCAACTGGCTGCTACCCAGAAGTTATATAGGTGCTGGCTGATATTCAGTGGTGGCATCGCCCCAAGGTCTCTGCACTTATCTGTGCATGTCTTTCTCTCACTCTCTATCACATATCGTTCTCTTGGATTTCTGCACCCCAGGTGCATCACTTTGCACTTCCTCACATTAAATCTCAACTGCCAAACATTAGACTATTCTTCTAATTTTTGTAGATCCCTTCTTATATTGTCCACACCTACCAGCAATGTCGCTCATAAATATGTTGAATAAGATTGGCCCCAGTACAGATCCCTTAAGCACTCCACTATTTACTTTAACTATCATCTTCTGCCATCTGGCAGTCAACCAGTTCTCAATCTAGTATACCACTTTATGTCCTAATTTTAGCCGATTTAATTTACGCACTTATGAGACCCTGTGAGGGACTGTATCAAAAGCCTTACTGAAATCCAATTAGACCACATTCAGTGCATGTTCATTGTCTAATTCTTTGGTCACCCAGTTAAAGAAATTGATCAGATTCATTTGGATGACCTTCCATATTGCCTCAGATCTTGTAACCCATTGGGGGAGGGGGGAAGGGGGGGAGGGTTGTCTTTTGATCTGACCTTGGAGAGAGAAACAGGTGTTTTGGATTTTATCAATGATGTGTATGTATTTTAATTGCATTTATATTGTATTTACCCTCCCCCCTTTTCTTTTACACTGCGGTAACTGCCCCAAAGCCCATAGAGATTTAAAGGGTTTGGGGGCTTTTTCTATGGCTTTGTAAAAGAAGGGGTTAATTTGTTGATGTTTTTGCATGTGAAATTAAAATCATGTTTTATTTTCATTTTATTCTGTAATTAGACTTCAACTTTATGTTAGAACAAAGCAGAATAGAAATGCTATTAATAGAATTAAATTATCCCCCCGTTTACTAAACCGCGATAGCAGATATTAGTGCAGGGAGCCATGCTGAATACTCCATGGAGCTCCCAATGCTCATAGGAACTATATGAGCATTGGAAGCAGCGTGGAGCATACATAGACTAACATGCACGTGCTAATTGATGTAGCATGCGCTAAATGCTAACACATGCATGTTAGTCTATGGACACATTAGCATTTAGCACACGCTAATTTGATTAGCACACGCTAATCAGTTAGCGCATCTTAGTAAAAGAGGGGGTTAATTTTTGAAAGGGTGACTAAGATAAAATGAGGAAATTGCCGCCGATCCTTTTATCTTCTTTTTTTTAAGTTCAGTAAGTTTTATTGTTTTAAAAGAAGGTACAAAAAACAATGTACAACATCATAATACAGTAGCAAAAGAGAAAAAAGAATGTGGAAGTGCAAGTACAACAAAAATAAAAGTACAGTGGCAAATGGAATAGCATGTCAACACAATAGCATGGGTATCTGAAAAATAAGAAAGCATGACTTAGAGCGAAACAACCCAATATAACATATAATATCAGTTAGCAAGGAGGCAAAGAGATGTCCAGCAAAGGCTTCCAAACACGTGTAAAGGAGACAAGGCATCTATTCTTAAGAGCAGTCACTCTCTCAAACCTGGCTGTACTACAAATTGTATTCCACCACATGTGAAAAGACACAGCAGAGGTATTCTTCCAGTGTTGTAAAACTAGTTTTATTGCTAGTTGTAGTAATAAATTGAACAATTTGGATTCTCCAGTTGACAATGTTTGTATGAGGCTGTTGCTACTGAGAATAACAATAGCAGGAGTAAGTGATTCAGTAATACAGAACAACTTTTGCATAAACTTCCATACCGATTGCCAAAAAGAACAGATCATTTTACAGTGGAACAGTTGGTGAAGAAAAGTGCCCTTTTCCTTAGCGCACGACCAGCAAGTTCCAGATTCAGTAGTCTTGAAGTGAGCTACTTTATGTGGTGTCCAAATCGTCCTGTGAAGAACAAAGTATATTGATTGTTTTAAAGAGGATGAGCTAGAGGTGCGCAATAAGGAGAGCCACGCTTGCGTCTACGAGAAGGAGGTTTGTGAAATCTGGAGATCGAATTCCCAGGTATGTTCCGTGCTTGTAGGGTGATGAACTGTTCCATTTGTAACCATTTGTACCACTTTGATGCACAACCAGTGGTACTATGAAGTTTTGACACCATAGTCAACACACTAGGAGATGCAGAGGACAGCTGTGTCTTGCGCATGAAAGTAGATAAACAATGAACTAGCTGTATCCATTTGTAATGTTGAGTGTTGGAAAGAAGATATTGCTGACTGAGCTGAACAAAGGGCAACTAGGATGAGTCATCTCTGAAATCTTGTACCTTCCAGATGCTGCAGGATTGCCAATCTTTATAACGTAGGAGTTCATTATATATTTGAAAATTGGGGTTGCTCCAAAGAGGTGCAGACATAGTGTGAGACCAAAGTAGATGGAAGAATTTTATTTTGCACTGTGAATAATGGGATTTACAGATTTACATAAGTATTGAAATGGCAGAAGGTGAAGTGGTTGGTCTGCAGTACACTTGGATTCCCATGAGAGCCACACCGGCGTATAGGTAGAGGAAGCAGGAGCAAACCAATATGATGTTTGTTGCATGATATAGACAGAGTGATAGTTACAGAAATCTGGGAAATTAACTCCCCCCACAATCTTTACTAGCCTTTAATTTGTCCAATGCAATTCGGGGGATGGGGGGGAGGGGTTTAGAACACCACATGAAAGCGGTGAGTTGCTTTTCAATGTTGGAGTAAAAGGTATTTGGAAACAAAATTGGGATCATATTGAAGAAGTAATTAATTTTTGGAGCTACCATCATCTTTATCGTGCTCAGCCATCCCCACCAGGAGAGGCGTAAAGGGGACCAGCGAGATAAGAGATCTTTAACCAGAGATGTTAGTTTTGATGCATTCAACAGCAAAGTTTCTGCAATCGTCAGAGTGAAAAAGATGCCCAGGTATTTCAGTGTAGCGTCTGACTAGGTGAAGTTGATACATTCGATTTCATGCTTAACCTCAGGATGGTTGAGAGGCATTATTTTGGATTTTGATTAAGTTTGTATCCAGAAACATTAGCATAATCATTTATAGTGTCCAGTATATGTGGCAGTGAATCAGGGGTGGTGTAAAGAAGAATATCATCTGCATAAGCAGAGTATTTAACAGTGAGGGAGATAACAGTAATTCCTTGGATGTTAGAGTTATTTCTGATGATTAGGAGCAGAGGTTCTAACGCAAGGTTAAATAATAAAGGTGACAGTAGACACACTTGTTGGGTGCCCCGGCTAGGATGGCAATATGCGGCGTATCTGAAGTATCGGCATGATGGAGAATATTGAAGAAGAGCCTCGTGTTGTTGTGTGACAGGCGACCATGCATGAACCTAGTCTGCTCATTGGATATTAATTTAGGTAATAGTCTTTGCAACCTCACAGCAAGAATCTTCGCATATAGTTTGGCGTCCACATTTATCATGGATAATGGCCTATAGCTTTGGACTTGTTCTTTTTCTTTGCCTGCTTAGGCAATACCACTATCACAGCCTCCGTAAAAGTGCCACGTACTGCCTGCGATTGGATCAAATGAGAATAGAGGTCCATCAGTTTAGGGAGCAGAAGAGATTGGAAGGATAAATAAAACTCCACTGGAATCCATCTGGGCCAGGTGTTTTGTGTTTAGCCATATCAGATAAAGCATCAGATATTTCAGATACTGTGATGGGTGAGTAGAAGACATCATTGTCAGTGGCATCAATCTTCAGCCCATCAACTTTGCAGAGGAAATGATCAATGTTGTTCAAATCAGTAACTTGTGAGGTGTATAGTACTCATGAAATCATAGTAACATAGTAATATAGTAGATGACAGCAGATAAAGACCCGAATAGTCCATCCAGTCTGCCCAACCTGATAGTTGATTGGTCAGTTAACACTTGGTCATCCTTAGATTTTATGGATGTTATGTAGGTACGCTCAGATTGTGCTTTCAAGTAGTCGGCTAATAGATGGCCAGTATTATCATGTTCTACATGATAAGTCACCTCTTTCATAAATAATGTTTTCATAAATAAAGTTTTGCCAGCAGAGTTGGCCAGTAAGTTATAATGGAGTCTAGAATTTCTCAATTGTTCCAAAGTGGTAGCATCAGACTGATTAGAGCAGTAAGTAGCTTCAAGTGATTGGATCTGAGATTCCAGATCCAAGATTTCTTGTTTAGCAAGTCTGTTGCACTTGGATTTATAAGATATGATTATGCCTCTAAGAAAAGCCTTGAATGAGTCCCATAATGTGGTCCAAGTGGTTTGATCCACAGTGTTGAAAGTAATAAAACTCTTGTATGTTAACAGTGACATGATCCACAAACTCAGGATTTTCCAGTAGTGTAGAGTCAAACTTCCAACGGGGTCTCATGGGTGGCAATTCAAAATTTTTAATGTTCATGCTGATCAGAGCATAATCAGACACAGTTATAGGATGTATATCTGTGGTTGATATCCAGGGTAACAATGGTGGCGAAATCAGAAAAAAGTCTGTTCTTGAGAAGGATGAATGTGGAGAGGAAAAAAAACTATACTTATGTGTTTTATGGTGTAGTATCCTCCAGGGTCGCAGAGGTTCAGTTGTTGAATTATGTCTTGCAGGGCCAGCCAAGCTTTGGTAGGTTTATGAGAAGCTGACGATTTTCGATCTAACTCTGGGTCCAAAGCAAGGTTGAAGTCGCCCCCAATGATAGAAGGCGTGGTGCCTTCAAGAGCTATAGAATTAGCCAGGTTATGAAAAAATTCAGGGCAATTGCTGTTTGGAGCATAAATGTTAAATATAGTCAATTTAGAACATTGGATACAGACAGTAGTTACATTACATTACATTACATTAGGGACTTCTATTCCGCCTATACCTTGCAGTTCAAGGCGGATTACAAAAGAGCCAACTGAACATTTCAACAGTTTTTGGGTTGGTTTTTTTTTTGGTTACAAGGGAGGAGAGGTACCTGGATTAATTCCGGAAGAACTTGCAAATTGGATATTAAATTGACTGTACGTTACTGTGTGGTATAACAAATAGATTACAGTTAGAGTACAAATAATATTACGTTACATTTCAGGGATCTGAATACTTGGTTGGTGTTTTGGGGAGGAAGAGATTATTTAAGTGGAGGTTTTGGGGGAGAATTTATCTAGGAGGAGGGGGAAGGGTTGGGTTAAGATATCTGGATAATTTTTTGAAAAGTAAGGTTTTGATTTCTTTTCGAAAAGTTTTGAAGTCGCCTGTTGCCGTCGACAGATTGGAGATGGAGTGGTTAAGTTTTGCTGCTTGCATCGCCAGAAGGTTATCAAACATCTTTTTGTGCTGAGTGCCCTTGAGTGGAGGAAAGGCAAAAGAGTTCAGAGTTCTTCTTTGTCTTGAGGTGAGGATCTGGTTTAGGTGGTTGTTTAGATGGGGGGGGGGGGGGGGGGAGGCGGAGCCATTTAATGCTTTGAATAGCAGACAGTAGAATTTGAATTGAATTCGTGCTTGCATAGGTAGCCAGTGAGAGTCTAGGAAGGCAGTTGTAATATGATCATATTTTCTCAGGGAGTAGATCAGTCTGAGGGCAGTGTTTTGTATAGTCTGAAGTTGTTTTATCATGTTGGCAGGACAAGGTAGATAGAGGGAATTGCAATAGTCCAGTAGACCTAAAACTAGGGATTGGACAATTAGCCTGAATTGTGCTGGATCGAAGAATTTTCTTATTTTACGTAGATTTCTCATAATTAAAAAAGCTTTCTGGGATGTTTTATTGATTTGGGACTGCATTGTGCAGCATCTGTCTATTGTTACTCCTAGGAGTTTGAGTTCGGGTTTTAATTTTCTCACAAATCTGCCCTCAGTGTCACAAGATTGGTCAAGGACAGTCAGATCTGGGTGTCTCCTAATGAGGGTGATGACACCATTTCTTTTATCCTTAGTTGGTGAGAAAAAGGGAGGCAAAGCCCAGGAACAAGTAAATTTGGAAGCCTCAGCTGCATTAAGGTGTGTTTCTTGCAGTAGTGCTATATCAGGCTGAAAATGATTAATGTATTGAATTATTTTAGTCTGTTTTAAGGGGTTGTTCAAACCTTTCAAATTAAGTGAAATACAGTTCAAAGGCATGACAATAATGAATCACAATAAAGACATGCACTGTACAGAAAAATAATGGAATGTGTGCACTTCCATACAAGAACTCTTTATGCAAAAAAAAAAAAAAAAAACTTGATGCATAAAGAAAAGACAAATGGGTCAGTGAGGGAAGAGAAACAACAGGAATGAATGAACACCAGCAAAACATAGTAAATAGTAAATGCAGCTATAGTGAACACGCTGTAATATACAATTATCAGAGAGTCATTGAGCAGACATCAAAACAATGCTTGCATTTTCCTGAAGAGTAGTCATAAAAGAGGTATAAGGCTCAAGATATCACAAAGGTTAGAGTGGTGAGAAGGACCTCATTAGAGTGATTTACTGACGTACAGACAGAAAAACAAAAATAAAAGGAAGGAAGCTGAGGGTACTGCAAAGTAATATATAAAGATAAAGCTCAGCATGGTTTACAGGTAATTCAATAAATGAGGGAAGGACATAATAAGAAATTAGAGGTTATGAAGAGGATAGCTAGCTTTACATTTTAAATGGATAGCTTTACGTTTTGGAGAAAAGCCAGGTTTTCAGATGCTTTCGGAATAATTGGAATGAGCCTAGATTCCGCAGCGGGGCAGGGAGGTTATTCCAAAGCTCAGTGAATTTGAAGAAAAGGGATTTTCCTAATTTACCTGCATACATGACACCTTTTAACGAGGGGAAAGATATTTATCAACAGTAGGAATAGAGAGATGTAGAGAGGCAAAGACAAGGGTCAGGCCTGTGAAGCTTGAGTAGACAAGCTATATTAAGCAGCTAGATTGATCAGCAAGCAGTGAGAGCAGGTACAACAGAGAAATGTCATAACAGATAGAACAACTAGTCAAGGATATAGTAAGAACCGAAAGAAAAGCAAATCAGCGAATGGCAATAATCATTATCTCGAAATTGACAAGAAATGGGTAGCAGGGTTATACAGTGAACCCGAGAGGCATACCCATATATACAACAAGAGCCATAGAAAATATGCCTGGCAAAGTTCAGGTGGCATCAACAGTGCTGGGTGAGATGGATTCCAGAAAATTACAGAGAAGATTAGGGTCAGTAAAATCCTTGGTTTGATTTTGAATGGTGACCCGCAGTTCTGCTAGATAGAACATTCCGAAACGAGTGTTTAGATCCTTAAGGCGAGGCCTGTATTTCAGCAGCTGCTTCCTCAGGTGCGCTGTGGCCTTGCTCAAATCTGGAACAAACATCAGGTTGAGACCCTCAAACTTCAAGGGTGCCTTCAGCTTAGCTTTTTGCTTGATCTTGATGGTCTGATTAAAGCGAAGACTCATAATAATCGGTCTTGGATAGTTTTCACAAGGTGAACACTGTGTTGACACGGTGAGCCTATTCAATCTCGAATGGCTGAGAGAAGGTAATAACCAGCAGAGTAGGAAGAGTATCATGCAAGAAGGTAATTAAATGTTGGCCTTCCCTTCCTTCCGGCAAGCCAAGTATTGAAATGTTCATCTTACGAGCCCTGTTATTAGCTTCATCAAGATCCTTTTCCAATTTCACCAAGCGTTTAAAACGGTGCTGCAGATCTTTAACATTTTCTTCTGTGGTGTGCTGCTTGATCTCAAGCGATTCCACTCTAGTGCAGAAGTGGAGGACATCAGTTTTCATCGTAGATATATCCTGTTTGATGTCTTCTTTTTAACCAAAGGAAAAGACTTTAAATCAGATATGAACGTTACATATAAATACCATAGTGGAAGCTCAGACTAAGGGCTCCTTTTACAAAGGTGCGCTAGCGGTTTTAGCGCATGCTAAAATGCTGCACGCGCTAGCCGCTACCACCTCCTTTTAAGCAGGCGGTAATTTTTCGGCTAGCATGCGCTAATCTTGTGCGTGTGCTAAAAATGCTAGTGCACCTTTGTAAAAGGAGCCCTAAATGTATTTTGTGTATTAACAAAGGTGGAAAAAAGAGCATTGGCACTGGTAAGTTAGATGTGAAGCATTAAGAAAGCTATAAAAGAATATCAAGAGAAACTTGCCAAAGAGGCAAAAACTCATAATAACAACTTTTTCAGGTATATCAAAAGCAGAAACACTGTAAGGCAATCTGTGAGACCATTGTACCATCAAGGAACAAAAGGGGCACTTGGGGAGGATAAGGCCATAGCGGAGAGACTTACCTCCTGTTTTACTAAGGTGTGCTATGCGTTTTAGTGCACATTTAGTGCATTCCAAATATACGAGCAAGCTTATGCATCTATAGACTAACATGCACATGTTAGCGTTTAGCGCATGGTTAGAGCCCACTAAAACGCTTAGCGCACCTTTGTACAAGAAGCCCAAAATGAATTCTTTGCTTCAGTCTTTACAGAAGATGTAAGAGATCTACCTGAACCAGAAATGTTTTTCAAGGGTGATGTTATAGAGAAACTGAAAGAAATCTTGGTGAACCTGGAAGATATAATGAACCAAACTGACAAGTTAGAGTGATAAATCACCTATACCAGATGGTATACATCACAGGGTATTGAAAGAACTCAGGCATGAAAATGCTGATCTGCTGTTAGTGATCTATGTATAACCTATCACTAAAATCATCTGTAGTACCTGAAGATTGGAAGGTGGCTAATGATTTTTAAAAAGGATTCCAAGGGTGATCTGGGAAATTACAGAACAGTGAGCCTGACTTCAGTGCCAGGAAAAATAGTTGAAACTATTATAAAAAATAAAATTGTGGAACACGTAGACAAACATGGTTTAATGGGACAGAGTCAGCATGGGTTCACATTAGGAAGGTCTCGCCTTACCAATTTGCTGCATTTCTTTGAAGGTGTGAATGAAAATGTGGATAAAGGTGAGCTGGTTGACGTAGTGAATCTAGATTTTCAGAAAGCTTTCAACAAAGTTCTTTATGAGAGGCTCTTGAGAAAATTAGTCATGGGATAGGATGTAATGTTTTATTGTGGATTAGGAACTGATGTTTGGACAGGAAATAGAGAGTAGAGTTAAATGGCCATTCTTCTCCATAGAGAGTAAATAGTGGAGTGCCGCAGAGATCTGTACTCGGATCAGTGCTGTTTACCATATTTATAATGATCTGGAAATTGGAACGAGTGAGGTGATTACATTTGTAGATAACATTAAACTGTTCAAATTTGTTAAAACACATGCAGACTGTGAAAAATTGCAGGCAGACCTTAGGAAATTGGAGACTGGGCATCCAACTAGCAGATTACATTTTCCCCTTTTTTTTTTCCAAAGCCACACTAGTGGCTGCCATGTGGCAAAAGCCCTGAAGCCCATTAAATCCCTATGGGCTTCGGGGAAGTTACCGCATTGGCAGCCGCTAGCACGGCTTTGTAAAAGAGGGGGATTAATGTGGACAAATGCAAAGTAATGCACCTTGGTAAGAATAATCCAAATCATACCCCCTATTTTATTAAGATGCACTATACGTTTTAGCGCGTGCTAAATATATGTGCATGCTAACCGCTAACACGTCCATAGACTAACATGCATACATTAGCGTTAGTGCGTGGTTAGCGCGCATTAATATTTAGCATGTGCTAAAACGCTTATCACACCTTTGTAAAAGGAGCCCATAGTTACCAGGGTACACCTTATGTGTCAGTGCCCACGAAAAAGATCTGGGTGTCATCGTAGACAATATGCTGAAACTTTTTACCCAATGTGTGGCTGTGACCAAAAAAGCAAACAAGATGCTAGGAATTATTAGAAAAGGGATGGTAAATAAGACTAAAAATGTTATAATGTCTCCGTATCACTCCATGGTGCAACTTCACCTTGATTTTTGTATTCAGTTCTGGTCACCACATCTCAAAAAATTAGAAAAGGTTCAAAAGAGAATGACCAAGATGATAAAGGGGATGGAACTCCTCTTGTATGATGAATAGCTAAAGAAGTTAGGGCCCTTCAGCTTGGAAAAGAGATGGCTTAGGAGAGATATGATTGAAGTCTACACAATCCTGAATGGTATAGAACAGGTACAATTGATCTGATTTTTTACTCCATCAAAAATTACAGAGATTAGGGGACACTCTCCCCCTCTTCTATTAAACTGCGCAAGCAGTTTGTAGCGTAGAGGGCCGCTGCTCCCGACGCTCATAGAATTCTTTTCCTATCAGAAATTCAAGAACAGACTAAAATGCTTTTTCTTTCTTAAGGCCTTTGAATCTTAATTGCCAGTATTCATTTGGAGGTCTAGATGAGTGTGGCAATATACTAGGATCCTGGATCCCTCAATAGCATGGTTGCTGTCCTTTGTTTATCTTCTGTTTCTTTTCCCTTACATTCTGTATTTTGCTACTAGTTTAAATTATATATTTAATACTTTGTAAACTGCCTAGATAGTTTGCTTATAAACAGTACTATATCAAATAAATATGAAACTTGATACTTTCTATTTTCGCTTAAACTGGCTAATATTGAGCCAAATATCAAGGTAGACACCTTTCACAAATCTTTCCTTTAACTCCTGAATATTTCCTTGTCTGGGAGAGACCAAGTGGTGAAATCTCTTGCCCAGAAGAATTGGAAATTTTAGACATTTCCTTTAAAAGTTCTTCCAAAGTGTTTCCCATATCAAGTTGTAAGACTAAGTGAGGAGACAGTAGCTGGGTTATCAAACTGAGAGGTTGCTTGAAGAAGATGAAACAAACCATAACAATAAATTCCTTCTACACCTAATATCTTGAATGAACTTGCAATGAACTCTGGATAGGACTTTCCCAAAACAGTCAGGCCTCAAAGGCCTCAAGTGGCCTGAAAGGCTGATTCAGAGACAGCTAGCTTACATGGACTTTAATAGGGGATTGTTAGCTATTAGGACACCAAGTTCTTGCTTAATCAAGAAAAGGTTTCTTGAAGGGTCCTGAGCTAGGCTCAAACAGAACATGTTGTTATTCTATTAAAGAGGAGTCCTACTGTGCATAATACCCTGGGCCATTGTTGCAGATAGCAATTGCTAGTATCTTTCCATTCAGGTAATTTCATTCAGGCAATCTTTCCATTCAGGTAATTCACCAAAGAAGGAGGAAAGAGTTAGAAGAAGAAAATCTATTATTTTGGATTTCATATTTTCCCTGTAATTCATTCCAAATTCTTAAGCTAGCAGCTTGGAAATTACATGAGGTTAGAGTTGTAAACACTGACACTGCAGAGCAGGCTGAGTTCAGTTAGATCTGGTTCCTTAACTGGTAATTAGCTTTAATGATGTGAACTATTTGACCAAACAGTGATGCAGAGGGTAGTGTTGTTATACGCACCCAGCAAAATCTTAGGATAGACGCCAAGGTTGGTATTGTAGCCCCCACCCTATGACAGCTATTACCTGGAAGATGGTATGTTTGTACTTAGTGGAAGGTAACCCCCTAGGGAGGAAAACTGAAGGTAATTGCCATTACCTCCTTCCAGCTTTCCATTCCAAGAACTGGTACAGCATGGTTTTGTTTGGTTCCCAGTATATGTTTGGCCTTGTAATTGTTTGATAATTATGTAGAAGCTAACTAAATCTGTTACTTTTGCCTCATCTACAACAGGGGCATAGCCAGAAGTTGATTTTTTTTTGGGGGGGGAGCAAGTATTTCCCCTCAGTGCCCCTCCCCAGCACCACCATAGCCATTGCTTTTGCTGAAAATCCCTCTCCCTGATAATACCTTTGCTGGTGGGGTTCTCAATTGCCACCAGCCAGAGAGTTTCCCTACCATAGCCAGCCCATGTTGTCCAAGCAGCAGAAGTTAGCAGATTGCTCTGGCCTCTGATGCCAGCACTTTTGCATATGCTCAGTTCAAATTTGTGAAGTGAGCATGCACGGACGTGGCATCAGCCACCAGAGCACCCTGCTGAATTCTTGCTGCTCAGGCAGTGTGAGCTGGGCTCTGGCAGGGGTTTTGCCAGGTACTTGCGACCTGAATTGGCCACTGTAGAAACAGGATACTGGGCTAGATGGACCATTGATCTGATTCAGTATGGCTATTCTTATTTTATTATGTTTTGTGTTGCCATGTTGTAGGGTTAGGGTTAGGGTTAACCCTAACCCAGGCCCCCAAGATGCCCCTCCCCTGTAATCTAAAAAGTAATCTAAGGAAGATGCATGAAATAGTCTCCCAGTAGTGGTGGTGGAGACAAAGACTGTGTATGAAAGTGTGGTATAGGCAAGTGGGATCTCTTAGGGAGAGGAGGAGATAGTGGATGCTGCGGATGGGCAGACTGGATGGGCCATTTGGCCTTTATCTGCCATCACATTTCTATGCTTTTCATTTCCCACAGACAGGCATAATATAGAATAGATTTGGGGAATGCATCTTAAAAACAAGGAACATTATTTTAAAAGATGAATGTATTTTTATTGTTTAAAGTATAAAAATATAATAACTACAATTTGGGGGGCGGGGAAAGACACCTGTAGGAATAAGATCTAAATATGGAGGAATGGATTAGAAAAACAGGCAAGTTGTAAAACATTCAAAATGTACTGATGGTTTTAAAACGTAAAAGGAAAAACCTTTGCTTAAGTAATAATTTTGAGGTTAACAGAAGGATGAATATTCCCACAGCATATGGAGTTATTTTCTAAGCTGCAATAACATTCAAATGCAGATTAAACACTCAAATCAATTCTTAGTGTGTGCCAAAATGCCTATTGGAAAATCAGCATTTTTATTTTCTAACAAATCAAATGCAATATGCACCAAACTAATGAGCCACATAACATGCAAAACAGATTATTAATATTCAAAAAGGATAATGCAGATTGAGGTATATGTGAACCACATTATGCCAGAAGAGATACAGTACAGTTAACTAGATCCTAAGAGCATTGTCTGGTGAACACACATGCAGATGCTCTTAGTTCCCCACCATGTCCCTCTTTAAAGAGACTTCAGTATCTGAGTTCTCACCTTGCCTAGGAGTTAGACCCTTTCCAATTGTAACAGGAAGAAAAAATAATACATTTAAAGCACTTACAGGGGAGAGGTAGGAGGGAAATGCTGGGAGCTGCTCAGGGACTGGGCCCATGTACAGAACATGGGAGCTCCCACCCTCCAAAGAATAATAATAATAATAATAATTTTATTTTTTTATATACCGCCATACCCGGAGAGTTCTAGGCGGTTTACATCAATTACATTAGGATCTACGTTAACAAGCAGATTTACAAACAAATAATCGATTATGTAATAACTAAAAACTGAAATTGACAGAAGATGGAAGGAGCTTGTTGAAGATAGGGAAGAGAGAAGCTATTAAGAGGGGGGGGGAAGGGGGGTGAAACAGCACATACCTGTCTGTATGACAGTTTCTGATGTTATGACCAGTTCTATTAGAGCAGGGATTTCAAAGTCCCTCCTTGAGGGCTGCAATCCAGTCGGGTTTTCAGGATTTCCCCAATGAATATGCATTGAAAGTAGTGCATGCACATAGATCTCATGCATATTCATTGGGGAAATCCTGAAAACCCAACTGGATTGCAGCCCTCAAGGAGGGAATTTGAGAACCCTGTATTAGAGTAACAAGTAGATTCCTGGAGTAGCCCGATAGGCAGTGTAGTGAACCATAGAGATGGAGACTCAGGCTCATAATCTAACCACTACACATATGGTAGAATTGTGAGCCTTCCAAACCCCACACTAATCCAACTGTACCCACATATAGATGTCATTTGCAGGTATAAGGGCTATTAGTGTGGTGTATAGTTGGGTCTAGTAGGTTTTGGGTGGATTAGGAAGGGCTCACCATACAATATAAAGGAGCTATAGTGAGATGAGTACCTGGGCCTTTTTTGTGAGGTTCATTGCAGTGTCTCCTAGGGTGCCCCACTGCTCTGCTGGGATGTCTGTGTGGCCAAGCTACTAAGAATGCTGGCCCTTCCTACACCCTAATAGCTTGTTTTGTGCATATTTCTTTTGAATATGATTTTTTCAAAAATGGTTCAAAAAGATAGATGCACTGAGCACAAACACATCCATTTTTGAAAAAAACCCACCCAAGATAGACATTTTGTAGTTTTAAAAATGGGCATGTTTAGTACTGGAGTTTTGTGCATGCTCCACAAAGCCTCTAAACTCAGATTTCGATGTCATATAAAAAATGCCCCTTCATGTCTATGACTTTGGTGAATAGACCCTGGCACTGCTGCTCCTTTCCATAGTTATGCACCCTGCACAGCTGTTCTCACTTTGTCTTCATTAGGATCATATTCACCCTCCCACTCTCAACTTCAAAATGGATCCTTTCCCAGCTAGCTCCCTCACATTCAAGCTCACCCAAATATATCAAAATCTCATTTCAAACAATCCTTGTTGTTTCTCCTCGTGGTATATTATACTGTCTGAGTTTTCCTCATCATGTTAACAAACAGTCCAGTTTGTGATTTCTGTATGAATGAGATTTTATATGTAATTGTGTGCAGCTGATTTTCTAAATTTGCTAAATTATAATAAAAGTATGAATTGAGAAAATGAAATATTGTAGTTAATAGCTTCCTGAGATATAGGAGTATATTTCATTCATCGAAGCTGTTCTTTGAACAAATTGGTGAGCTCCGCGTTTGATAAGTTTTTACATAGGTGCCTCTAGCTACGATTCTATAAATAATGCATAAGTGTGATTGGTACATGAACAGCACCTTTTTTTTTTTATAGGCGCTGGCCTATTTAGGTGCCTCTCTCCATTCATCTCCCAATATTTGATTTGTTTGTAATTGGCTGATAGTTTATGATGGAACCAAATGGAATGCCTGCTATTGCTGGGCAATTTTTCTACAGATTATAGTGTAAAGATACTCTGTATAATTGAAGATTCTTTCTGAAATAACTTCAAAGCATGTCAGATGACATTTGAAAAGTAAAGTGGTCAGCTCCACTCTGCATCATCATTACATTAGCAAGTTGTGACATTTCTGCTCTATTAAAATGCCACTGCAAGTGCCTGATATTGTCTTGTTTTACTCTCTGACGAGTCTAACTTTTTAAAATTTGGACTTTTGTATTTGGTGCAGATATCTATGCATAGTGCAGTTTTTTTTTTTTTTTGTTCAAATTGTTTTATTGATTTTATAAGTAGAGAAAAAATACAAGAGGTGAGATCTGCCCTGCATTACCATTGTGCTTGCAAGCTATGACATTTCTGTCTTATTAATGTAACCCTAAATTGCCTGAGTAAGCATCAGGTGGGTGGCCTTAAGTAAAACATAGAGGTTTTTTAGGGAGATCAGGGCCGGGACCAGCTTTTACTTGTGAGTGGGGGGGGGGGGAAGGGAGGAAGGGAGGAAGTGAGGACACTCACTCCTCACACATCTTGCTCTCAATGACAGTCCAGGTCAGAAGTGTATTCTGATCCAAAAGGGTATATGTACATATACTTAGATTTTTCAGACAAAACAATGGGACAAATTTTTAGCATCAACTATATACATGCAGAAGTAGAAAAATATTTTCCAGCATTAGCTGTCATTATGGACACTTTATTGGTAGAGGTTCTTGATTTTTGCATTGTACTCTCTCAGGGTGCTCCTTCTCAAGAAGGAACCTTTTTTGTATATTTCCTATCTATTTCTTCAGAGGTCTTTGAGCCTTGGGAATTCAGCTACTGGGGTTCTTTATCCTTTTGAGTTTCCAGGGACTCTCCTCTAGTCCTTTCCTGTTTCTTCAGGCATGAGTTTTCAGTGCTTCTCCCTCATTCTCCTTGGAAAGATATAGTGGTGGGCTAGTTATTATAACTCCACTATCCTTGTTCTGCACACTGCACTTTGACCGTTAATAGTTGCTTTTAGTAATTTTAATATTTTATTTGTATTACTATTGTTTTTACTTTGCTCTTACTTGTTTTCCTACAGTCTGCCTCCTGACTCTTCTGCCGCCGCAAAGCGGCGGCGCGCTGAGGACTCCACCCCCTCTTGAGCCCAGTACATGTATATTAAATTCAGGCCCCTTGCGGCGCAAGCCACAAAGGCGCGCGCCTTCTGCGCGCCACAGGAGCGTGCTTAAGGAGCAGGTCCTGCTCGTTATTGCGCTCCTTTGTGCGCGACATCCAACACATAGAGCCAACTATAACGCCAGAATAAGTAAGTTTTCTAAAAAAACTTTTCTTATTTTATTGTTAATCTTATATCTTTTCTTTGGCTACCATGCAATACTCTCTCAATCTGAAAATTCATTAGTTTGTTTACAATATCCTCATTATTTGTTAAAAATGACTAATCAACTTTCTAATATCCCTGTCATATGTGGTCACCGCCCAAACAAGTTAGCTAGTAAAGCTTTTCCCTTACAATCTATTGTAAGTTTTAATATTCCTCTGGTTCCACAACCTTTTACTTCACCTATAAATGAAACTTTAGCAAATTCAAAATTTCAGCATACTTCTGTTCACTCAAAACCTGATAAAATCAAAATCAGACTAATCAATGTTCGTTCCCTTAAAACCAAATACCACTTAATCAAAGACCTTATCACTCATTTCTCTTATGATGTATTATGTTTAGTGGAAACTTGGCTTTCTGATGGAGAAGAGGCCTATCTTTCTTATGCCTGTCCCCCTGAATTTTCTTTTCTTTTTAATCACCGTCTCGCCAAACGTGGCGGAGGTTTGGCAGTTATTTTCCATAATGCTCTAGTAAAAGGTTCTGAATATTCCTCAACAAAGTCTCCAATCGAATTTTTACAATTTACTTTACAGACTAAACCAAAATTAGATGCTCTGCTTATCTATCTTCCACTGCCTATTAACTGTGAAAACATCTCTCATCTTCAATCACTTTTGTTTGATTTCGGTTCCTCTTATACTAATCCTCTGATTTTAGGTGATTTCAATATTCATTTTGAAGATCTCAACAATAATTTCACTAAAGATATTTGCTCTCATCTGGACCACTTAGATTTATATCCTTTTCTAACAGCCCCTACTCATCAAGCAGGCCACACCATTGACACGGTCATTACTTCCATACATACTAATTCTAACTACCAATTAGATTCCTGTCAACCAGTGCCTTGGTCAGACCACTTCTTAATAACTATAACTTACTCAACTTGTCTTAATAAAATAGTTACTTCTCCCCAATCTAGAAAGTATAGAGATTTTAGCAACTTAACAGCTGATTTAATTGTTGCAAACTTTAATTCAGATCTCTTGGACTCAAAAACTCATTCTTTGGATGGCCTTTTATCTCATTGGAACGCTTCTACTAAGCTTCTATTAGACAAATTAGCTCCTATCCAAATAAAATTTATCTCTGCTCAGAAAAGGTCCAATCCATGGTTTACATCAGAACTAAATCTTATCAAAAAACAACTTTGTTCACTTGAGAGAAGCTGGAGAAAAGAAAGGAGTCAATCTAATTATGAAAAATTCAAAGACCACTCCACCCTGTATAAAGAAAAAATAAACCAGACAAAAATGAAATATTACTCAAGCCAAATTCTAAAAGCGAAAAATGTTTCCATGCTTTATGCTATTCTTAAATCGGTTACTTGTACAGCAAAAAACAAATTCAAACTTCTAATTCTTTACCGACTGCACAAGAACTCTTAACCTACTTTACAGATAAAATCATCAACATAAGGAAAAATTTAACTTTCGAACAAGACTTTGCCCCTCCCTCAGAACTTTCGGATCAAAGGTTAATATCATCTTCAAAATGTTCACAATTCAAGCTTCCCAGTCTTAAAGAACTAGAATCTCATTAAAACTATTAACACCAAGGGCACGCAATTTGAATCAATCCCTCCCTTTCTTCTTAAGAGATACTTTACCATATTTGGTCCTCAAATACTCACTCTAATTAATACAAGTTTGCAATATAGTATCGTGCCCCAGCCTGGAAAAACACAATTATTCATCCTATCCTGAAAGATCACAAAATCAGCCCTGAAGAAAAATCTAACTATAGGCCAATCACCATCATCCCTTAGCAAAACTGACAGAAAAGATCGTATTTAACCAAATCTCAGAATTTGTAGAGAAAACAAATGTCTTACACCCAAATCAAATGGGTTTTAGACAATATCATTCAACTGAGCACTCGCTTATTGGCATGACTACTTCAATACTCTACTTTTTAGATCACCATATCTCTGTTCTTTTGATCTCCATCGACCTTTCTTCTGCCTTCGATACTATTGATCACAACCTTTTATTAAATAGACTTCATTCTATCGGCGTCACAGATCAGGTTTTACTTTGGTTCAAATCCTACTTTGACAAATCGTTCTTCTACTGTTTTTTTTAAATAAATCTTCTTCAGAAAGCTTTTCTGCACCCTATGGTATTCCGCAGTGTTCTATTCTTTCTCCTCTTCTTTTCAATATTTTCCTTGCACCTCTTATGACACTCTGTCAATCTATTGGTTTTGCCGTATTCGCTTACGCGGATGACATACAATTATTACATCTGCTCGACCCCAATAATTCCGATGAAACATCAGCCATAAATGATAAACTTGAACAAATTCACCGATGGCTTGACTCAAATAGATTAGCCCTTAACATTAATAAAACAAATACAATGCTTTTTCCCTGGAAAGATTGTCATAAACTCTCTTTCCCAATCACTATTAAGGGAATCCCCTTGAAGTTGATTTATAAAATCAAGATTCATGGGATTATCTTTGATAATAAATTATCATATCACGACCATGTCAGTCACGTTGTTAAAGCAACTTTCTATAGACTCCGTCAAATACGTTCAATATCTAAATTCCTATGTTCGAAATCTCTGAATATTCTAATTCATTCTCTGGTTATCTCTAAAATCGACTACTGCAACGCCTTATTCAAAGGTCTAGCGCAAAAAGAAATTAGACGTTTACAAATCATTCAGAACGCTTCAATCAAACTTATTACGAAAGCCAAAAATTTTGATCATGTTTCTCCCTTACTAAAAAAAGCTCACTGGCTTCCAGTCGCTCACTGTATTATGTACAAACTGTGCCTGCTCGCTTTTAAATCTTTGATATTTAAAACCCCAGCTTTTATCTATAGAGTTTTAATTCCATATACCTCACTTAGACTTTTATGTTCAAACGACCAACATTTGTTGGTCATACCCTCTCTTAAAATTATCAATACGAGGCGGCAGTCTATTTTTTCTGTAACGGCTCCCCAATCCTGGAATGCCCTTCCATTATATTTAAGAGAGCAAAAGAATCTTGAAAAATTTAAGAGCAATTTAAAGAGTCTTCTTTTTAAAGATGCATTCAATGATTAATTGAATTGCTTACGGCTCTGATTTTAACCTAAACCATTTTGATTTTTGTTATTCCCTTCCCTTTTGTTTTTAACCCTAATTGTGCTACTTTATAATTAAATTGTAATTCATTCCCAAGTTTCCTAATGTTTCTACTTGTATGTGTAATTTAATTTATTCTTATGTTTTAGTTGTTTAGTTCTTGTCATTTTAAGTCTGTCTTCCTTTACTCTGTAATCGCTTAGAATTTGGATTAAGCGATTAATCAAATGTAATAATAAACTTGAATAATAAATTTGAATTAAAATTGGCTAATATTAATTAAAATTTGCCAATCAGGTTTTTCAGGATATTCACAATGAATATGCATAAACTTGATTTGTATTCACTGCTTCCATTATATGCAAATTTCTTTCATGCATATTCATTGTGGATATCCTGAAATCTGACTGGCAAGGTGTTGCCCCAGAAGAAATTGAGACAGTTGTTACCAGGAGACATAGAAGATGTTAGAAAGCACCTGCAAGATCTATTGAATGCTAGAATCATCAATGAGTCCCAAAGTCCATATGCCTCACCTACAGTGGTGGCTAGAAGAAGAATAGGTCCCTATGTGTGTGTATAGACTACTGAACACTGAACAAAAGAATTATAAACTAAACTAAAACTTAATTTTATAGACTAGGTCTTCAACCAGAAGGTGCTCGACATGGTTTACAATAATGTAAATATAATACATAAATATAGAAGAAGAATGCAATCTAGAATGGCTTAGTTTCCAAAGTGTTTGGTAAATAAGAAAGTTTTCAGAGCTTTCCAAAATAAAACGAAGGGGTCTAGTCTTCTAAGTGAAAGCGGTAACTCATTCTAGAGCTCAAGTGGCTGAATCTCTTGAAAGTTCTGTTTTTACCCCTAAGGGAAGGAAATGTAAGTTTTAATTTATTTGAACTCCTAGCAAGATGAGATCTGTGTACATTCCAATCTAAGGGAACCTAAGTAATAAAGATGCCAAAGAGAATTCTAAATGCAATACAAACGCACTTAAATTGAATTCTAAGATACACTGGAAGCCATTGTAATTCCCTGAGCAATGGGGTTACGTGATCGAATTTACTTTTACCAAAAATGAGCTTGGGAATGGTGCTCTGTATCAATATAAGTCTTTGCAAACTGACCTTTGAAAGACCCAGGTACATTGAGTTACAATAATCCAACCCTGACAAGATAATTGACTGAACCAATACAGAGAAGTGTTGCTGATGAAAAAGTGCTCTCACTCTTCTCAGGATACGGAGGCTAAAGAAACACGTTTTAACAAGAGAATTTAGCTGATCCTTAAGAGATGAATCAGTAACAATACCCAATATTAGCAAGGAAAACTCAATTTTCAGAGATTCTCCTATACCACACCAATATACATTACTAGGAATAGATGATGTGTTGGACTACCTGACGGGTACCAAGTGGTTCTCAGTTTTAGACTTGAGGTGTGGGTACTATCAGATACGTATGAAGGAAAGAGATAAAGAGAAGACAGCTTTCATCTGGCCACTGGGGTTTTACCAATTTGATCGGATGCCCAAAGGGATCAAAGGAGCTCCGAGTACCTTCCAAAGATTCATGGAGAAGATGATTGGAGTCATGAATCTCCTGGAAGTGTTGATTTACCTTAATGACCTCATTGGGTTTGGAAGAGCACTAGAAGAACAAGAGGTGAGACTGGTGAAGACTCTTTATAGACTGGAGGCACAAGGGCTTAAGCTGTTATTAGACAAATGCCAGTTCTGCCTGCCTCAAATGAAGTATGTAGGATACATTGTGTCTGAAAGAGGTATTGATACAGATTCATACAAGATTGTGGCAGTTGCCACTCGGGACAGACCTACTGATCATTCCTAGGATTTTGTGGCTACTACAGAAGGTTCATACAAAATTATTCAGTGATAGTATGTCTGCTGATTGAGCTCACAAAAGAGGAGGCAAGACCCAAAAGTTGAGGCTACCATACTTCAACCTGTTAAAGCCTTTTGGATACAAATGGACCCAGGAGTGTGAAGAGGCTTTCAAGAAGATTATCCACTGTTTGATGAATGCTCCAGTGTTGCCTTTTGCTGCCAGTTGACTGCCCTACATTCTGCATACAGATGCTAGCCAAGAAGGATTAGGTGCAATATTGTACCAGGGTATCCGGAGGGTATGAGGCCTGTTGCTTTTGCCAGCTAAAAATTATCTGAATCTGAAAAGAAATATCCAGCTCACCTGGCATTAAAGTGGACTGTAGTAGTCAAATTCTACAACTATCTATATGGTGCCAAATTCACAATGTGTATGGACAACAATCCACTTATATATATGATGACTATAGCCAAGCTCAATGCTACTAGTCATAGGTGGCTTGCTGGCTACTGGTCATAGGTGGCTTGAAATACCACCCGGGAAAAGTAATCATTGAGTTGAGGCACTACCAAGGAAAACGCACAGCAGTAATTCTTCAGACTCATGAGTGTATGTACCAGAAAATGGGGTCAGAACCTTGTGCTAGCCTACCAGCAAGGGTGAAGCAAACTCGCATGGGTGGGATGGGTGGGATATGGTTATACCAGGCTATAACCTACATCGTCGTGACAGAGATGGCAAGTTAGGAGGAGGGGTCGCACTATATATTAAGGAAAACATCAAAACTACCAGAATCACAGATGTTAGATACACCGGGGAATCCCTCTGGGTGAACCTGGCCAGAGGAAATGAAAAATGCCTATACCTTGGTGTGGTATATAGACCTCCAAGACAACAGGAAGACAAAGATATAGAACTGATCGAAGATATAGAGAACATCACTTTACATGGGGACACAGTTCTGCTAGGGGACTTCAACATGCCCGATGCAGATTGAAACACACTCTCCGCGACTACCTGTGGCAGCAGAAGAATATTAACCTCCATAAAGGGTGAACAACTCAAACAAATGGTATTGGAGCCCACCAGGGACCACGCAATACTGGACCTGGTACTCACCAACGGAGACAGCGTTTCGGAGGTTTCAGTAGGAGATAAGCTGGCCTCCAGCGACCATAACATGGTATGGCTCAACCTCAAGAAAGGCTTCTCTAGATCAAACACAGCGATGAGGGTCCTCAACTTTAGAGGCACAGACTTCGACCTCATGGGAGATTTTGTCCATCGGGAGCTGTATAACCAAGCAGAAACTGACAATGTGGAGACTATGTGGTCAACTCTGAAAGTCACCTTACACGAAGCTATAAACCACTACATAAAAACAGTTAGCAAGCGCCGGAGAAACAAAAGACCCCAGTGGTTCAGCTCTGAAATTTCAAACCTCATTAAAGAGAAAAAAGAAGCATTTATTGCCTACAAACATTTCGGAAAGCGGGCGAAAGAAGACTATCTGGTCAGATCTAGAGCAGTCAAAAAGGCAGTCAGAGAGGCCAAACTCCGAACGGAAGAAGATCTAGCACGGAACATTAAGAAAGGGGATAAATCCTTCTTCAGGTATATTAGTGACAGGAAAAGAAACAAAGATGGGATAGAACACCTTAGGAAATCGGACAGAAACTATGCAGAATCGGATTCTGCCAAGGCAGAACTACTAAACGAATACTTCTGCTCAGTCTTCACCTGTGAAGCGCCGGGAGCCGGTCTGCAGTTACGGACAAGAGACAACCAGAAAGAGCCATGGGACCAGACAACATACACCCCAGGGTACTCAGAGAGTTGAGCCAAGTCCTGGCAGAACCGTTAGCCGTACTCTTCAATCTTTCCCTACGTACCGGAAGAGTTCCCTTGGACTGGAAAACAGCCAACGTTATTCCACTTCACAAAAAAGGCTGCAGGACAGAGACGGCAAATTACAGACCAGTGAGTCTCACATTCATAGTGAGCAAGCTTATGGAAACACTGATCAAGCAGAAACTTCACACAATCCTGGACGAAGAAAACCTACGTGATCCCCACCAACACGGATTTACCAAGGGCAGGTCCTGCCAATCTAATCTGATTGGCTTCTTTGACTGGGTAACTAGACAATTGGATGCCGGGGAGTCTCTGGACGTGATATATTTGGACTTCAGCAAAGCTTTTGATAGCGTCCCACACCGCAGGTTATTGAACAAGCTGAAATCGCTGGGATTAGGGGACACACTAACTGCATGGGTTAGGGACTGGCTACACGGTAGACTTCAAAAGGTAGTGGTTAACGGTACCCCCTCCAAAACGTCAGACGTGACCAGTGGAGTACCACAGGGCTCAGTCTTGGGCCCGATTCTATTCAACTTATTCATAGGTGATATGACCCAAGGGCTTAGAGGAAAAGTATCTTTGTTTGCCGACGATGCCAAACTATGCAACATAGTAGGCAAAAGCATTTTGCCTGACAGTATGAAGCAGGACCTACTACTACTGGAACAGTGGTCATCGACTTGGCAGCTATGCTTTAATGCTAAAAAGTGTAAAGTAATGCACCTGGGTAAGAGAAATCCATGCAGAACTTACACACTAAATGGTGAGACCTTGGCTAGGACCATGGCGGAACGTGATTTTGGGGTGATCATTAGTGATGACATGAAGGCTGCCAATCAAGTAGAGAAGGCTTCCTCCAAGGCAAGGCAAATGATGGGTTGTATCCGTAGGGGTTTTGTCAGCAGGAGACCTGAAGTGATAATGCCACTGTACAGATCCATGGTGAGACCTCATTTGGAGTATTGTGTTCAATTCTGGAGACCACACTACCGGAAAGATGTGCGGCGAATTGAGTTGGTTCAGCGAATAGCCACCAGGATGGTCTTGGGGCTCAGGGATCTCACGTATGAAAAAAGGCTAAATAAATTGCAGCTGTACTCACTAGAGGAACGAAGAGAGAGGGGGGACATGATTGAGACGTTCAAATATGTTATGGGCCGTATCGAGGTGGAAGATGATATCTTCTGTCCTATAGGTCCTTCGACCACCAGAGGGCATCCGCTGAAAATCAGGGGAGGGAAATTTTGTGGTGATTTCAGGAAATACTTCTTCACAGAGAGGGTGGTCGATCATTGGAACAGTCTACCTCTGCAGGTGATTGAGGCCAGCAGCGTGTCAGATTTTAAGAGAAAATGGGACATTCACGTGGGATCTCTAAGGGAGTAAAGTCAGGGGGGTGGGTCATTAGAGTGGGCAGACTTGATGGGCTATAGCCCTTTTCTGCCGTCATATTCTATGTTTCTATGTTTCTATGTTACCTCATAGGTAGTGTCTGCCTACCTGCGGCGTATACCAATGTCACTAACCTAAGTGAATATGGCTTACCTTCTTTAAATAAATATGACCTACAGAAGGCCCGGAGAAATGATCCAGGTTTAGAGCCAGTGTGGAAAGCCAAGAAATACCGTAAACCTATTGAATCTATCATGTCAAATCACCCAGAAGAATCTCTTCTGCTTCATGAATAGAGCCATCTGGTTATGTCAGATGATTTGTTATATTGAATTACCCAAGATGCCATCTGTTGCCCCCAAAAACATTTGGTGCTGCTATAGAAATTTTGTGATTCTGTATTAAGAAGTTTACATGATAAGACAGGCCATATGAGTGTGGATCGCACCACTGAGATGGTCAAGGCCAGGTTCTTCTGGCCCAGATTGTCTGCTGATTTTGAACATGTAGGAAGTGTATTATGAGATAGACATTACCTAACTGAGCTGCTCCTCTAATGCACATTACCAGCAATGAACCACTAGACCAAGGGCTCCTTTTACTAAGCTGCGTTAGCGGTTTTAGCGCGCGCTTAGTGTGCACTGCATTGCTGCGCACGCTAGACGCTAACACCAGCATTGAGCTGGCATTAGTTCTTGTTGCTTAGTGCGGGGTTTGCACGAGCGGCAATGCAGCGTGCACTAAAATTGCAAGTGCAGCTTAGTAAAAGGAGCCCCTAGTGTGCATAGATTGCCTGTGTTTGGAAAAAGACAACTGAATCATTGGTAATGTGTGAAGAGATATTTTCTCTGTTTTGTTTTAAATCTACTATTTAGTAGCTTCATCACATGTGTCCTAGTCCTAGTATTTTTTTGAAAGAGTGAACAAGCGATTCACTTCTACCCTTTCTACTCTACTCATTATTTTATAGACCTCTTTCATATCACCCCCGAGTCGCCTCTTCTCCAAGCTGAAGAGCCCTAGCCACTTTAGCCTTTCCTCATAGTTCTATCCCTTCTTTCCATTTTGTTGCCCTTCTCTATACCTTTTTTTATTTTTTAAGTTCAAGTATTTTTATTAAGTTTCTAAAACAAATGAACAAAGTGTACAATTAGTGAATAAAACATAAAACAAATCAAATGTGCAAATCATGCATATTATATGTATAAAATATATATAACTGATATATAAGACTAACACACGCATTATCAGTAAATGTTTTGTCTGCCTGCATACAAGCATTTAAGAGAACTTCCAACGAGCATCACTTAATAATTATGTTAAGAGGAGATGATCGGTATAATCTTTATACCATATGATCTAAAATACTGATTGGCAGTGGTCTAAATTACAATAAGATGTTTTTCTGCAATTACACTTTCAAACTTGCTAGCAATACAAAATGTGTTCCACCATACTATGAATTCTACCTTAGACAAATTCTTCCAGCAGTGCAAGATGTTTTGGATAGCCAGAAACAGTAGAATATTAAGTAAGCGAGCATTGGGCTCCGTTAGGGTTGTGTGAGAACTTGTTGTCAAAGCACAATAATTTTGAAATTTAGCAGCTCATGGATCTTCAGTATGGAGGAAACGAGGCTCCAAACTCTGCCATTATACCGTAAGCAGAGAACATTGAATAATCATGTAGGGTAGTGTACCATTGATTTCTCATAGGATCAACATAGATTAGAGGGTTTATGGGAAAATATAGGAATCTGCGATGTCCAGTGAGCCCGATGCAAGAAAAAAATATATCGACTGAAGGATTGAGACCGATATAATTGACTTAAATGTTCTGGTCCACACATCTTGCCATATTTTATCAGCAGGTATATCTAAGTCAAGCTGCCAAGCACTCATCAGCATTGATATGGAAATAGGTAACGCTTGGAGCAGTAACGCTTGAAGAAAGAAATCAGTTGTAATCTTTAGTTCTAATGTGTCTGGTAATGCTCATTAATACATTGTTTTAGTTGCAACCATTTACAATATTGGTCATCCGGTAAATTATACTTTCTGCATATTTCTTCAAAAGCCATCCAATTGTTGAGGTGAAGAAGGTCTTGTAAAGTGCAGATATCATACTTTTATCATATAGGCCATTTCAAAGTAGTGTTATGAATTTTGAAGACATCATTGTTCCAAAGTGAGATCAATGAGGTGTCCATCCATTTCATTTCCATAACATTATCAAAATGTCGTATAATACCATTAGCGGAATTTGTTAAAACTGAGTAATCGACTAAGCCTTTAATTCCTAATTGACCTTTACATACAAGCAGTGCTGTTTAATGCATTAATTGATTGTATATTCTTTGCACTTTGTATTTGATTTGAAAATTAATAAAGAATTACAAAAAAAATGACTTATAATCTTTCGTTGATTGTAAAATACAGTTTAATTGTTTCCATCCACAACATCTTAAAAACAATTTACCTATTTCACAATTCTTAAGGTATAGACGACTCTGCAGTACGGTAGCAGAATTTAAAATACAATCTAAAACCTTAATGAGGAAACTACAGCAGCAAGGATATCCAAACCATGTTATCAATAAAGCCTATAAGAGAGCATTATATGCCAACAGAGATTTAATGTTCTGTGATAAGGAACCAGCAGTAATAGAAAAGACAATAGCATGTACTGTTAAATTTGACAAGAGATCTTATCAACTAAGAAGAATCCTACATAAGCACTGGCCTCTATTACGGACGTTACCACCATTTAAAGAATGTAACCTTCGCATAGCATACATGCGAGGAGTGAATTTGAAAGAACAGTTGAGTCCCTCTGGAATTAAATTTAAGAACACTCAAATCCACCCATTACACACAGCATGTGGTAGCTGTATGAATTGTGCCATTATGGTAACATCAACTGAGTTTATTAACCCTTTAAACCATAAGAGGTATACTTTTAAACATAAGACAACTTGTACAACAACATTTGTGGCATACTGTATTGTGTGCCCATGCTCTAAAGTTTATGTGGGCCAGACGATTAGACAGTTGAGGATCCGTTTAAACGAACATAGAAGTGCATTAAACAGAAAAGACACACAAGCCCCTTTGGTGCAGCATTGTTTGGAATACCAGCATGATTTTTTCCAGCTTCAATGTTATGTATTAGAGCATATAGAAAGTGATGTTCATGGAGGGAATCGCCAATTACATTTCCAACAAAGGGAGCAGCGATGGATCTATGAGCTTGAGTCTGTGACACCAGGGGGCCTAAACATGGGCATTGATTGGTATTACTTTTATTAAATGACTTGAAGAAATAATACTGTTTTAGATATTTGATAGCGCCGCTCTTTCTCAAAGATCCAATCCAAGATGTCCAGGGCTGAGCCAGCCTATCAGAGAAGAGCGGCCTACGTCCTTTACGTAATAGACATGGAGCAATTTGATGGGAGGAGCTCTCTTTAAAACACGAAGGAGAATATGCCACATTGACGGGACACTGGAGATGAAACAAGCAGCTTAAAAAAACGTTGGAGGAAAGTGAAAGTTAAGTAAGCCCTGAAGAAACGTTTTTTTACCGTGAAACGTTGGTTACTCTTTAAAAACCACTTGTTCTCTTACAGTTATAAGCAACAGCTAGTTCAGTCCTGCACTTAGAGTTGAATGTGGTATTGTGCACATTCTCTCCGGAAGTTTTTTGCCGATGATGTTGGAGGAGGAGGTTGGAGCGTTTATGTCCTATCTAAAAATTACCTGAGGCTTTTTCTTCCGTTGAGATTTGGCTCTCTAATCAATAGAGTGGAGTATTTATATTGAACAGTTATTATCTATTACCCACTTTCACCAATATTTTGATTAAATTACATGAAATAACAGAAGAATTGAGTATTACATATATGGTATCATTAGACGTCAGATGTCTTTACCCAGTAATCCCTCAAAATGAAGCTTTAGAAGTTGTGCGAGAGGAGTTAGAGAGAGAAGATCAAGAGGGGCAGGGCAGCCAGGTTTCTATTGAAGTGATTATGCGTTTAATAGAAATAGCTATGAAGAACAATTTTTTTCAAATATGAGGAACACACATTCATGCAGATATCAGGGGTCGCTATGGGGGCCACTATGGCCCCGTCAGTAGCTAATTTGTTCATGAAAGCATTTGAACATAAATGGATGTTGGACAATATTTTTTCCATGCATATAAAATTTTGGGTTTGTTTATAGACAACATTTTTTTTGCTATGGTCAGGCACGGAACAATAGACACCCAACTATAAAGTTTAGCATGGAAAAAGACGACACGAAAATAGCCTTTTTAGATTTAAAGATCACTAAAAGGGAATCATTTTTTGAAACGATGGTACATCAAAAACCCACTGTTAGGAACACCTTATTGTTTTACACTAGTTGCCACCCCACATTTTTAAAAGACAGTCTTCCAGTATCTCAATTTTTATGCTACAGAAGGAATTGTTCAACCCTGGAAGCTTACAAAGAACAAGCTAAGCAATTACGTCAGAAATTAGTCCACAGGGGTTACCGCGAGAGAGCTATCAAATCTGCCTACACTAGAGCTAGGTTTATAAACAGGGATTTATTGTTTAACAACAGATCCGCAGGAACAGAGGAATGGAGTCCAATCTGTGTGCTCACCTTTGGCAGAGGAGTAGGAGCGATAGCACGAATCCTACATGAGCACTGGTCCATTATCCAATTACATCCCACATTTGCGGGCAAGGATTTAAGAATAGTCTATAGTCGACAACAAAATTTAAAGGAGATTCTATATCCTTCAGACACAACAAAGAGAAATATGAATGTGGGATGAAAGGATAGCCATAAGAAATGCAGTAAGTGCAAGACATGTGAAATGACCTTAGAAATGAATGGCAGCTTTGTGCATCCACAGACAAAGAAGGGATACGGACTCAGGCATAAAACTACTTGTGATACGCCTTTTGTGGTATACGTATGCCCATGTTTAAAGCTTTACATCGGGCAAACTTCAAGACCTTTTTGAGTACGGATGAGTGAACATAGGAGTAGTATGACTTGTAATAGGATTGAAGAACCACTGATTGAACACTTTACTGCAGTAAGTCATGGCACCAGGGAATTTCAATCCTTTATTCTGGACCATGTGCCACCAATGCCAAGAGGAGGTGATAGAAAATTGGTTTTGCAAAAGAAAGAGCAGGAATGGATATTTTGTCTACATTCTGAAGAACCACATGGATTGAATCAGAAAATTGAGTGGCACTTGTTTTTTTTAATTCTTGGAACATCAACATTTTTTATTGATTACGAACAGTACACAGAGAATGCACAGTTTGAGAGAGAGGCTTGCTGGTCAGCTAAGCATGAAGTCAGCTGAGCATGATGTCAGACGTTATAAAACAAGGGCAGTTCACTCTGAAGCCATCTCTGCGGGGGTGAGCTTGTGAATCATAGAGCCGCAGTAAGTTTGAATGTTATTTAGAGAAATGTTAAGTGTGCTATGTACAGCTTCTCCTTCTATTGCTCTTTCTCTTTTAGACATTGCACTGGTCCACAGCCCTGATGAAGCCTGAGGGCGAAACAGACAGCTAGCTTAACGTTGGCGAAGGGACTAGCAGAGACAGCAGGAAAGATTGAGTAACAACGACTTTCACTGCCTATTTTCAACAAACCCTGCCCGGGATCTAAAAGTTAAGTCCCTGTTTTAAGAACTATAAGTATTTTTGATTAACAACAGGGCAGGAGGGGAGCATGAGCCAGTGAGGTTAATTCCCTTTCTAGTGTGATTGTGAAACACATACAACACACAGGGATCTGAGGCGCAGCCCCTTAGATAGTAACTAAAAGGAATTAAGTTTATGAGCTATTCATAGTGGATTTACTCCTCTGGATAACTTGGACTAAGAAAATTGAAATGACATTTGAGAAGAACCCCACTATTTACCTTTCTTCATTGAGAATATTGACCATTTAAACCTACACTCTCTTTTCTGTCTTTCAACCAGTTCTCAATCCATACAAGGACATTACCTCCTATCCCATGACTTTCTGATTTCCTCAGAAGTCTTTCATAAGGTACTTTGTCAAATACCTTTTTAAAACTCCAAATACACAATATCAACTGGTTCATCTTTATCCACATGTTCATTCACCTCTTGTTATATTAAATGAAAATGTAATAAACATATTTCTAAATAAATGTTCATTTAATAATGTTATTATACTAAATTCTATTTATGCAATGTAGCCATAGATCTTTGTGTATACTAGTTGCATACACCAGAGACCTAATGAATGCAAATTGATCTCAAGCATATTTAAGCTAGATATCCTCAAAACCTGCTTTTCTATTGATTTCTTCTCTGTTGAGAATGAAAGAAATATTACTGAAATAAAATGGTCTATTGTAATGCTGAGAAGTGCCAGGTTAGTGCTGACATCTGCTGTTTACTATAGTGATCTACACTCTTTTATAATGTATAACAATGTTTATTGAACCAACAATAATAATTATCCCCCCTCTTTCACAAGCTGCGCTGCCAAGCAACGCAAGATAAATGCTGAACCACCCATAGGAATAGAATGAGCAGCATTTAGCCCACGCTGCTCGGCAGCACAGCTTGATAAAATAGGGGGTATATGTAGATGTTATTGGAGCTGTGTAAGTCCCTTCTACAGATATTTAATATGGAACTATATTTGTTGTATAACTGACATCAAATACCTTCTTTTCATTTGAGCCCTGGAAATAAGTGCTGTGGGTGGACTGGAGGCAAAGCAGCATTAGAGCTTAATGCACCTTTAATGTGTGTTAAGGAAATTAGAGCGCACTAAATTCTAAAGCTCATTTTATACCTACGGGCACCTAAAACTATAAATAGCACCTAAAACTTAGACACCAAGTAGTGTGGCACTTGGGGGAGGGAGGGGAGTGTGGCACAATGGTCAAAACCACAGCTTCAGCACCCTGAGGCCATGGCTTCAAACCCACACTGTTCGCTGTGACCCTGGGCAAGTCACCCAATCCCCCCATTGCTCTAGGTACATCAGATAGACCATGAGCCTGCTAGGGCAGACAGGGAAAAATGCTTGATTAGCTGAATAAATTCATGCAAACCATTCTGAGCTCCCCTGGGAGAGCAGTATAGAAGATTGGATAAATAAAAAATAATAAAATTCTACAAAAGTTAGGTGCACTTATAGAATCATACCTAGTAGTGCCTAAAATAACCTTAGGTACCAATAGGCATCCTAATCTTAGGCACACCATATTTATGCCAGGGTTTTCTTGATCTAAATACTGGAATCTAAGTCCAAAACAGGTGCTTACGTGTAAAACATGCCCATGATTGTCCCTAACCTTGTCTACTTTTTGGTAGGTGCTTTGAACTGGATGCCTACCTAAAAGTAGTAGGAACTTACCATCCAATTAAGTGCAATTAACATCAATTACAAATTAATTGCCAATTATCAGCACTGACTGAGCTTTTTAAATAATTAACCCCCCCCTTTTACAAAACTGTAATAGGGGATTTTAGATTGGTGCTCTGAATGCTCTATTCAGCAACAGCCTGCGTTAAAAACTGTTATTGCAGTTTTGTAAAAGGGGGTAAGTTAGGGACATAAATCAGCTAGGCGTACCAATCTAAATGGACTGCGAGGACCGGCACAAGGTATAGAAGTAGAAGGGAGGCTGGGAAGCAGCGATCAGAACATGATTCGCTTTGACTCAGGGGAGAAACATCGGTCCAGAACGACGGCCACGGTGCTGAACTTCTGAAAAGGGAATTACGAAGGAATGAGACTCATGGTGGGGAAGAAGATTGAAAAGAGGATAAGCACTGTAAAAATGCTAGAGCAAGCTTGGTCCCTTTTTAAGGACAGTCACCGAGGTGCAAAATATATATATATAACGTATCAAAAAAGGATCCAAGAGGAAATGAACAAAGAACTGGCGTGGCTCACTGTAGAGGTGAAGGAAGCGATCAGAGACAAGAAAACTTAGTTTAAGGAATGGAAAAGGTAAAAAACGGACGAAAACTGGAATAAGCACAAACATCAACACAGGTGCCATAAGGCGGTAAAAGGGGCCAAAAGAGACCACGATGCAAAAATAGCCAAAGAGGCAAAAAACTTCAAGCCATTCTTTCTATACATTAAGAGGAAACAACCCGCGAAGGAAGCAGTGTGGCCGTTGGATGACCATGGAATAAAGTAAGTGCTAAAGAAGGACAAAGAAATCGCAGACAAAATTAACACATTTTTTGTGTCTGTATTTACCGAAGAGGATATACACAGCATACTGGAACCCATCAGACTATATGCTGAAAACAAAGATGGGAACTGACAGGGTTGACAGTCAGTCTAGAAGAAGTATGCAGGCAGATTGATAGACTTAAGAGCAATAAATCCCCAGGACCGGATGGCATCCATCTGAGGGTCATCAAGGAGCTGAAAGGGACTATAGCTGACCTGCTTCAGCTAATAGACAATCTGTCGATCAAATTGGGAAAGATTCTGGAGGACTGGAAGGTGGCAAATGTTACGCCGATCTTCAAAAAAGGTTCAAGGGGAGATCCGGGAAACTACAGACCTGTGAGTTTGACCTCAGTACCGGGAAAGATGGTAGAGGTGCTAATAAAGAACTGCATCATTGATCACCTTGATGGACATGGTTTAATGAGGACCAGCCAGCAAGGTTTCACAAAGGCAGATCTTGCCTGACGAACTTGCTGCACTTCTTCGAGGAAATAAACAGGCAGATAGACAAGGGCGACCCAGTCGACATTGTATATCTAGATTTTCAGAAGGTGTTTGACAAAGTTCCGCATGAACAACTACCTCGTAAAATTGCAAGCCATGGAATTGAGGGTGAAATATTCTCATGGATTAAAAACTGGCTGGAGCATAGGAAACAGAGAGTGGGAGTAAATGGACAATACTCTGACTGAACGAGCGTCACCAGTGGGGTGCCGCAGGGCTTGGTGCTTGGACCCATGCTCTTCAACATCTTTATACATGATCTGGACATTGGTACGATGAGTGAGGTGATTAAATTTGCAGAAGATACGAAGTTATTCAGAGTAGTGAAAACGCAGGGGGATTGCGAAGATCTACAAAGTGACATAATCAAGCTCGAGAAATGGCCATCGACATGGCAAATGAGGTTCAACATGGATAAGTGCAAAGTGATGCATGTCGGTAACAAAAATCTCATGCACGAATGCAGGATGTCCGGGGCAGTACTTGGAAAGAGACTTGGTAGTTCTGATCGACAAGTCAATGAAGCCATCTGCACAATGTGCGGCGGCGGCAAAAAGGGCGAACAGAATGCTAGGAATGATAAAGAAGGGACTCACGAACAGATCGGAGAAGGTTATCATGCTGCTGTACCGGTCCATGGTTCACTCTCACCTGGAGTATTGCATCCAGCACTGGTCGCTGTACACGATGAAGGACACGGTACTATTTGAAAGGGTCCAGAAAAGAGCAACTAAAATAGTTAAGGGGCTGGAGGAGTTGCCATACAGTGAGAGATTGGATAAACTGGGCCTCTTCTCCGTTGAAAAGAGAAGAATGAGAGGAAACATGATCGAAACATTAAAAATACTGAAGGGAATAGACTTAGTAGATAAAGACAGACTGTTCACAGTCTCCAAGGAAGGGAGAACAAGAGGGCACTCTCTAAAGTTGAAAGGGGATAGATTCTGTACAAACGTAAGAAAGTTCTTCTTCACCTAGCGAGTGGTGGAGAGCTGGAATGCTCTTCTGGAGGCTGTTGTAGGGAAAACACCCTCCAGGGTTTCAAGATTAAGCTGGACATGTTCCTGCTAAACTGGGACATACGCAGGTGAGGCTGGACTCATTTAGAGCACTGGTCTTTGACGTGAATGGACTGCAGGATGGATCACTGGTCTGACCCAGCAGCGGCAACTCTTATGTTCTTTAGCGACGATCGGATTTGCCGACCCGATGCAGAAAACGGCTCACCGTGTGGTTTTCTGAAAGATTGCTCATTCTCCAATCTTGCCATGCAAATAAATTCATTAATATTGTTTAATCATGTAAACTAGCAGAGTGATTGATGCTCTAACATGGCTTCTCGATGCACAAAATTTTTATATCGCTTTTAGCAATCCAAAATACAATTATCACTATCAACTGGTCAAGAAAGGCATATGAGCCAATCTGTGCCTTAGGCTCCTCCCTCTGTATCCCGGGATAAAGATGAAGGAGCCTATGGCCCTGCTTGGCTCTCTATGCATCACATGGTGTACCGAGGAGGAAAAACCCTCCATTTTAGATCAGTGGACTTCAGAGCTGGAGGAGCTTTTCTCCTACTCTCTTCAGACAAAGATACTGGGGGGGGGGAGTTGGGGGGAGGGAGTGGGCATCCATCCTGCCTTTTTGGGGGGGAAGAACGGGAAAGGTAGGTGATGGTTTGGAGGGGTGGCACCTGGTGCAGGGTGCGGCAACCATTGGCAGGAGGGAGTAGGCATTCCTTCTGCCAATTTTTTCTCACACTGGGTTGGGGGTTCAGCATGGCAGGAGGGATTGAGCATAATGCCTATAAATTTTCACTGATGCGGAGGGAAGGGGGAATCATACCCTGGTGCCTGTTCATCGGGGGGATGTCGGACAGGGCCATCATCCATGGGGGGGCTTTTTTCTTTCTTTTTTTTTTTAATGGGACCAATATTGTGCATATAAAAAACACACAGTATCTGTGCCCATTTTTTAAAAAAAGGTTTCCTGCCTGAACAGCTGTGAGGCAGGAGGCCTAAGTGTTATGCTGACCTCCACCGGCTAAATATATACCACAAAGTACTTATAATTTTCTCAGTTCATTATTATTATTTTTTTTTGTAATATGTTTGATTCAGTGGTTATATAACAGGGGTGACCTATTGAAATCTTAATCTGCTAGATGAAATTCTGCACAAAGCCCAACAAAAGCAATGCTTATAATCTACTAATAAATTACAGATCCTGTAACATGTCTTAATTGACAAGAGGCCTGAGATGTGTATCGCTGAATGTTTGACAAGTGTATGCCATTGATATCTATTCTATTCCAGTTCTTTCGGAATTCTAGAAATTATAAATTCACCATTAAACTGAATACAAATATAGGTCAGGAACTGCTTCTCACTCTCCTTTCTATTTTCTTGTCCTTTCAGTTATTTTGACTATAGTTGTTTGATTACAATATAAATCCATAATTAACCAATCTTCATTTACTGGTATAGCTGCTCATGAGATTCTCTCAGCCTACTGAGGATACCTGTCTCAAGCTTCCAGAAAATATAGCTTATTAAATACGACTGTGCATGTAATTTTCAATCTAAAAAAATCAGAACCATACTATCGAAAGTTGCAATGGCTTCCGGTAGAGGCAAGAAAATTTTTTAAATTGGCTTGTATTTGTTATAAAACATTATATGGTCTTATACCAAGTTACCTTTTAGATCATTTTAAACTAGTAAAAAACAGACGTTCTTCATGAAAAACAACCTTATTTTTTTTCCCCCTCAATAAAAGGTGTATACAAAAGATTTCTTAATAAAGTCCTATTCTTTCAGACAGGACTTTGGAACAAAAGTCTTACCCCCTCTTTTACTAAGGTGTGCTAACCGATTAGCATGCGCTAATCAAATTAGCGCGTGATAAACACTAACGAGTCCATAGGCTAACATGCACGCATTAGTGTTTAGCGTGTGCTAAATCAATTAGTGTGCACTAATCGGTTAGCACACCTTAGTAAAAGAGGGCCTTAGTGGTTTGATCTTAAATTCTTCTTACCACACCTTTAGAAGATTATTAAAAACTTATCTGTTTGATAAATATGTATAATCTAGAAAAGTTAATAATTTCTTAATGTTATATTTATATATAATGTACTTTATTGTGTGATGTAAATTAATTGCATTTTTACAGTTCTTACCTTTTATTGTAAACCACACTGAACTGTGAGGTATTGTGGTATATAAATACCTTTATTATTATTATTATTATTAATAAATAATGATACAGCATGCATTAATAAATAATAATATAGCAATGCTAATATCTGAGAAACAAAGATGAAGTGATTAAAAGTATCCTTACTAAACAGGATTACCCTACTATTTCTTCAAAACTATGGGCTCCTTTTACAAAGGTGTGCTAAAGAGGTTAACGCACGCAACTTTTCATCATGCGCTAGCCCCCGCGCTGGCCAAAAACTACCGCCTGCTCAAGAGGAGGCGGTAGCGGCTAGTGCATCTGGCGCTTTAGCATGCGCTATTACGTGCGTTAAACTGCTAGCGCGCCTTTGTAAAAGGAGCCCTATGACTTTCAGGTCCAACTTCCTCTGGTTTTCTTTCTTGGATCCTATCCTATGTGATGCTCTTATTTTCTGTATTGATTTTCTGAGTTATATGATATACTGTATATCATGCTCATTTTCAGTATAAAGAATGTTCTTTGTGGATTTGGATTTTAGTTTGATAAATAAAATTAAAAATCACTAAAAAAATAAAATTGCTCTATAAAATAATCTATGGGCTCCTTTTATAAAGCCACAGTGGGTGAGGTAAATGTGCTATTTATAGAATCTAGTCCTAAGTGTTTTTTGAATCGGGGACACGGCATAGAAAGCATCTGACAAGTAATTTGCTGACCTTATGATGTGCTGTCTAACACAATTAATATGGGACAATCTGAAATAAAAATGAGTGAGAATGTCCTCAATAGCTACCCTGTTATATTTGCAGCTTCTGTATGATAAAATCCTGTGTTAAGCAGTTGTAATAGCTCATTTTACTGTGTTATAGTAGAAAGATCTTTTTGTGAGGAGCTTATGGGTAGGCTATTTTATATTGACACATCTATGCATATGCTGCTTCTATGAAATAGATGCAATTTATATGCCTATGTGATTTGATAGCCTAGATCAGTGTTCTTCAACTGCTGGTCTGCAGAAAATTCCTGCCGGTCCGTGCAAGACCGGCGAGATCGGTGCACAAAATTCCTGCCGGTCTGTGCAGGGTCGGTGAGTGCTTCCTCCCCTCCGCTCCCCTCCCAGCAGCTCACAGTACTTTCCTGCAGCAGCGGTTCACTTTGGAAGCCTTGGGGCTTTTGCTGAGTCATGACCCACCTCTGATGACGCAACTTCCTCTTTCCTCAGAGGCGGCATGACCCATAAAAGGACCCAAGGCTGCCTAAGTGAATCACTGCTGCAGGCAAGTACTGAGAGCTGCTGGGAGGGGAGCGGAGGGAAGGGGAGGGAGCCACTGTTGGAGGCTGGGAAGCTGCTGGATAAAGGAAGAGCTGCTATTGGACCTGGAGGGAGGGAGAAGGAGAGATGCTGCTGGGAGGGGAGGAGGGAAAGGGAAGAGAAAAGAGTTATTGTTGGATAGGAGGAGGAGGGAAGGGAGAAAGGGTACTGCAGAACAGGGGAGGAGGAAAAAAGGAAGGAAACAGCTGGCAGAGAGATTAGAAGAGTGGTGGAATGGAGAGATCAGATGAGGGAAAGGGGATAGATATAGGGAAGAGAGAGATTGATGCTGGGAATGGGTCAGCAGAGAAATAAGGAGAGAGGGACAAAGATGCTAGATCTGGTGTAGGAGAGATAAAAATGAAGAGAGCAGTGAAGCTGGAATAAATCATGTAAAAAGGAGAGAGGGGCGCAGGCTGACTGGAAAAGGGAGAGGGGCATAGAAAGAAGGCAGATGCCATATGGAAGGGGGAGAGGGCAGACAGTGGATGGAAGGGTCAGATCCTGGACTGAAGAGACAGAGAGGGCAGACGCTGGAAGGAAGAGAGTGAAAAGAAGACGAAAGCAGAAACCAGAGATGACAAAAGGTAAAAAGAAATAATTTATATCTATTTTGTGATTAGAATATATCAGATTTGAAATATGCATTCTGCTGGAGCTGACATTAGACATAACTGGGGACTGCAAAGCCCAGGCAGTGCTTCTTTAGCTTCCAGCTGGCTAAGGGCTCTCTCTGACCAGGAGGCAGTTGCCCTAGTTGTACTCCCCTAACACTGTTCCTGTCATGTGTGACTGCGGTATTCTGTTAACATGATTTTTCTGTGTAGCATTCTGTAATAATTTGACTTATTCAGTTTTCTTGATAGTAGAGGAGATATATGTGAAGGGGAGAGGAGACAGGGGTTCAATATAAAATCATAACTGAGGCTTGTGCGGATGGAATCAGATGGTTTGTGGATTCCGAGTTTGCGGGGACAGGGCGGAAACGGGGTTTTTATTTCAGTCTTAATAGTTTGCCGGTCCACAAAATAATTCTTTTATTTCCGCCAGTCCATAGGTGTAAAAAGGTTGAAGAACACTGGCCTAGATAACTTATAAAATTATCTCTTATGTGTAATCTCTAAGAACTATGGAATGATTTTGAACAAAATAAAATTAAAATGATGGTAATCAGCAAAAAATAATATCAAAATTAAGGGAATATTTGTTGAAGAAATGAAACAGGAGCAAAAGTTATAGAGGAAATTTTCTAAGCCATTTCCTGGATAAACTGGCCTGTCTGATTACCCTTCCCTGTCTGTCTGAAAGCACGCACCTAGGAAACTCATAAATAACCCAACCAGTGTGAGAATGGGTCCCACTTGGAAACTTGTTGATTGATAGATGCCAGAGGCTGGTGGTGGATGGAATTTACTCTGAGAAAAGAAAAGTAATTAGTTCAGTGCCTCGGAGAAAAGTCCCGGGGCTGATTTTGTTCAATACTTTTATGAAAATATTGCAGAAGGATTACAAGGAAAAATAGTCTTTTATGGACGATGCTAAGTTCTATGTGGCTGGAACACAGAATGGTTTAAGAAAGTTTGAATAAAAGTTGACTAGTAGTTAGGTTTCAACAGAGAGACAATAATATTAAATATTACCTTCTAGATAAATGTGGTTCCATTCCTATGCAATAGGACCAATATAATTGGATATATCTATCAAGACATATTTGAAGTTTTCATTATTTAACCAACAGCTAACGAATGCATAACGCAATTGGTCATTCTGAAAAAATTGTATATACTTTCGTAGTTCTATTCAGTTTGGATAGTTAAATGATGTCAAGCTTCTACTTTGCAACAACAAGGCAAATCTCCACACAAAATACGTAGTAAACCTAACACATGAGCAGGACTGTATATAACTACATTCAACAATAGGAAAACTCACTTTTATTTCCAGGTTAACTTTGTCACTGCACACTAGTTCCCTAGTGTAGTTATTTAATTTATTTATTCTCTCAAACTCAAACTCAAAATAAAAATTATTGAAACCTTTGTAATTATATATAGTACTCAGAAAATGGCTACTGAAGTAGCTGAGTGTACTTATTTTTCTACTATTAACGTGAAGCACCCATTTTCAATCATTGCATTATATTCTTATGTTCTTATGCTGTTCCACAATGTCACTGTTCAAAAATGAGGTGAGAGTACTTATCTGTTTCACTTGTCTTGGCTCTGGTTTCCTCTTTAGATGAACAGTCACTGCAATATGGAACAGTGACATTGTGGGCAAACAGAATGCTAGGAATGATTAAGAAGGAGATCACAAACAGATCTGAAATGGTTATCATGCCGTTATACCGGGCCATGGCACGCCCCCACCTGGAATACTGCGTCCAACACTGGTCGCCGTACATGAAAAAGGACATAGTACTACCCAAAAGGTTCTAGAGAAGAGCAACAAAAATGGGTAAGGGACTGGGGGAGTTGCCATACAACAAGAGGTTAGAGAAACTGAGCCTCTTCTCTCTTGAGAAGAGAAGACTGAGAGGGGACATGATCGAAACATTCAAGATATTGAAGGGAATTAACTTAGTAAAGAAAGAGAGACTGTTCACCCTCTCCAAAGTGAAGCGAACGAGAGGGCACTCGCTAAAGTTAGAAGGGAAAAGATTCCGTACAAACATAAGGAAGTTCTTCTTCACCCAGAGAGTGGTAGAAATCTGGAACACTCTTCCGGAGGCAGTTGTAGGGGAAAGCACCCTTCAGGGATTCAAGACAAGGTTGGATAAGTTCCTACTAGAACAGAACATAGGAGGAGTGTGTGGCGCAGTGGTTAGATCTACAGCCTCAGCACCCTGGGGTTGTGGGTTCAAACCCCGCACTGTTCCTTGTGACCCTGGGCAAGTCACTTAATCCTCAATAGCCCCAGGTACGTTAGATAGATTGTGAGCCCACCGGGACAGAGAGGGAAAAATGCTTGAGTACCTGATTGTAAAAACCGCTTAGATAACCTTGATAGGCGGTATATAAAATCCTAATAAACTTGAAACTTGAAACATATGCAAGTAAGGCTAGACTCAAATAGGGCACTGGTCTTTGACCTAAGGGCCGCCACATGAGCGGACTGCTGGGCACGATGGACCACTGGTCTGACCCAGCAGCGGCAATTCTTATGTTCTTATGACTGCTGCTTTTTCAAGTTAATGGTAGAAAAATAAGCATAATCAGCTACTTCGGTAGCCATTTTCTGAGCACTATATATAATTACAAAGGTTTCAAGAAGTTTTATTTTTTATTATTTTCAGTTTGAGTTTGAGAGAATAAATAAATGGAATAGCCTCACCAGGTACTAGTGTGCAGTGACTGTATATGAGCCAACTGTGTTGTATCCTCAGATGTAAAATATTAAACTCTTATAAAAGAACACCAAATATTTATTAGCAAAGACAAGGTAGACAAAAAGAATATTAGATGTGAGGTCTGCAGTTTGTCTTTATAAATAATGGATTCATTGACCTGGTTGGGAGCAGGAAAGTCCACCAATTTGAATTTTGATGGGAATGTCAGTCGGTCAGAAATTTGAATTTTCTAGTGAAAGTCAATTGGTCTCATTTTCCATAGAATGGAAAAGTCTCTAGTGGGTTTAAAGATGTTCTCTCCATGGAGCTGGGTTACATATTCTCTCAGGGTTTCTGCAGTTCAAAGAAGCGTGGGATGAACACAGAGGATCTAGAATCAGAAAATAATAGTAAATGCTGATATTCAGTAGCACTGAGTCGGGTAATGCTGCTGAATGGCTCTGACTGGCCCCCCCAAAAAGTGGGCCAGTCAGGGTTGTGCCAGGAGGAGGTGCTGGAGATAAGCCAGTGCTTATGTGGGTTCTGCAAATATTCAGCTCAAAAGCTGTCCTAAACTTGCCTGCTCATTTTATGTGGGCCCTGACTGAATATCGGGTCAGGGCCTACATAAGAATTTTTCTTGATTTTATTTTTATTTTTGGCTGAATTTCCCCAAACCTTATTTACTCTCTATCCATCCTACTAATTTCACCACAAGCCTATCTATCATCACTGAGTCAATTTCACAAATTTGCATGAAATATTTGCATGGATGCAAATCTATTTCATTGGATTAAGAACCTCTAAATAAAGTGTTCAAAATAAATAGACTGATAATGTAACATGGGATAGTGGACAATGAGCAAGATGGTTCATAACCAGCATAGAAAAACCTGATAAACCTGGTGAACCAAAAAGGGTCATGTCAATGGGTACAACATGCTGATGCCAGAAAAATTATATACATATAGTTTCAAGTTTCAAGTTTATTAGGATTTTATATACCGCCTATCAAGGTTATCTAAGCGGTTTTTACAATCAGGTACTTTTCCCTCTCTGCCCTGGTGGGCTCACAATCTATCTATCTATCTATCTATCTATCTATGCAATAAGTGCATGTCTAATCCTTTGGAAGCTATGTAATCATTGTAATATTACTGTGCCAAAAAACACTAGGGTCATAACCCTAGAAATATTGTAGAGCAGGCATGTCCAACTTCGAACAGGTCATGATCTACTTTTTACAGCCAAAAGTGCCGGTGATCTACCACCATGAAAATTAACCCCCTCTTCTACAAAAGTGCGCTAGCAGTTTCTAATATGGGGAGCCGCGCTGAATGGCCCGTGCTGCTCCCAACGCTCACAGGAACTCTAGGGGGTAAGTTTCAAATTAATTTCAAATTAAATTTTAACCCAATAAAGTTGGAGGATTTTCCTCCCCCCCCAGTTTTAATGAACCTTCTGTCATTTACTTGGATGTGATCAGCTGTTAAGCAAAATAAGCAAAATAAAACAGAGACGAAGATCCAGTAAGAACTGCGAGGGGAAATGGAAAGTACATTTTTTCTTAAAGTTTTATTGAGTAATCACTTTTTTCTAACTGTCTTAATAACTTTCTTTAACTTTTATTGAGTAATTTGTGTTAAATTTAGGTTGAGTATTGATCCAGGCTGATCTTACACAATCTTTAATATTTTATTCTGAGCCTGCATTTCATGTACCAGCTTTTTGAAGTTGGGTGAATATTGCATGAGGGCCAATCTCAGGGAATCCTGGAAATGTTCATCTGTCATGTTGGAACGTTATGTACTCTGTCATTTTCAGATGGGAAAATGCAGATTCACACAAATAAGTTGAACTGAAACAGGAGTGTACAGCTTCACTGCATCTTCACAAGTTGGGAAATTTGTCTCTAGGCACTAGCTTCCAAAGCGATTCTTGCTCAGCACGGGTCTTGAGAAAATGTAGTTTTTAAGGGTTAATACTTTGTTTTCAAGAGATGGCTTGTTCAATGAGTAATTTTTATTGATAGCAGCTGCAGTTTCTTTAATGTCCACATCTACTTTGAATGACTATAACAAGTATTCCACAACTGTTCCAATTTTTTGGAAGTCACAGAATCTATTTTCAAATTCCTGGATAACAGAACAGATTTCTGTCCCATATGGTCTTGCGTATTAGGAAAATGATAAAAAGTGTTGTTTGCAAGATCAGTCATCATTAGCTCAAATTTGCTCTTGTAGGATGAAACTGTACTCATCATCTCGCCAATGCATTTGTTTATATTTTGTAGTTCAAGGTTCATATCACTTAGTTCGCCAGTAAAGTCAGCGAGAAATGCCAGATCACATAACCATTCCTCATCTTCCAACTCTGCTTGGCCATCTCCCCTCTCCCTCAAAAATCTTCTTATTTCATTCAGCAAATCACAAAATCTTTGCAGAAATTTGTACCTACTTAGCCACCTTACATCTGTGTGCAAAATGATTTCCGCTGCCCCTTCATCAAGAGTAAGATTGAAAAGCCATCTTTGAAGTGATCTTCCACAAAATGAATTTATAATTTTGAAAGTGATGTCCATGACAGTCTTTGTATCAAGTCTCTTGCTTGCCAAAACTTGCTGGTGAATGATGCAGTGGTAAGAAAGGAAATCTGGGAAGTCATCATGCTGTCTACAGAGGGCTATGAAACCCTTAACCTCACCTGTCATTCCTCTTGCTCCATCAGTAGGAAACAAGTCTATGCAATGGAATATTACACTTTGTCACAAAAGAATGGAAAGAACTGAATATTTCCTGACCGGTAGTTCTCTCTTTTAAATAAATCATTCCAAGTAGTTCTTCTTTAACACTGAAGTCTTCACAAACCATCCGAATAAAGACTAATAACTAGACTAAGTCTCTTATGTCTGTAGATTCATCCAGTTGGAGTGCAAAAGCAACACAATTTGAAACATCCTCCAACAATTGTTCAGTTGTGTCTCCGCATATTTTTTCTATTCGCCGCACGACAGTGTTTCTTGACAATTGCACATCTTGAATAGCAGCTATGATCTCTTTCTTATTTTTAAATCATAAGAACATAAGAATTGTCGCTGCTGGGTCAGACCAGTGGTCCATCATGCCCAGCAGTCCGCTCACGTGACAGCCCCCAGGTCAAAGACCAGTGCCCTAACTGAGACCAGCCTTACTTACGTACGTTCTGGTTCAGCAGGAACTTGTCTAACTTTGTCTTGAATCCCTGGAGGGCGTTTTCCCCTATGACAAACTTCAGAAGAGAATTCCAGTTTTCCACCACTCTCTGGGTGAAGAAGAACTTCTTTACGTTTGTACAGAATCTATTCCCTTTTAACTTTAGAGAGTTCCCTCTCGTTCTCCCTACCTTGGAGAGGGTGAACAATCTGTCTTTATCTACTAAGTCTATTCCCTTCAGTATTTTGAATGTTTTGATCATGCCCCCTCTTTCTCTCGCTGTATGGCAACTCCTCCAGCCCCTTAACCATTTTAGTCACTCTTCTCTAGACCCTTTCGAATAGTATTGTGTCCTTCTTCATGTACGGCGACCAGTGCTGGATGCAGTATTCCAGGTGAGGGCGTACCATGGCCCAGTACAGCGGCATGATAACCTTCTCAGATCTGTTTGTGATCCCCTTCTTAATCATTGCTAGCATCCTTCAAAAAGATTATCAGCTGCTTCAAGAAAACAATTTTTTACAATTTCCCCTTCGGTGAAAGGTTTGCATTTCTTTGCGATCAGGTTGCTGACCTTGAAGGATGCTATGGTTGCACTGACCAAATGTGACCTTGGCTTGGCCATCAACTGTTACTGAGTAGCCAATTTCGATTTAAGTTCTTTGAGCTTCAGTTTTACGAATTTAATTTTTGGGTGGAAAATCAGCATCAAACTTATTGCTATGCAGAGCCTTATAATGACGTTCCAGATTATCCTTTTTGGGCAAGGATACTGGGGCATTACAAATTAGACAACAGCACTTGTCTTTCACCATGATGAAGAAGTAGTCCATTTCCCATTCATCATGAAAGTGGTAGGTATTGCTCTTCTTTGGAACACTCATCTTCGTTATACTGGTGTGGCTGAATGTGGTCCAAAACTGTCACTGTCCCAAAGTATTAAAGATCAACAGGAACTGAAAACCTCTGGATTTTTTGCAATGCAAGAACTGGAGATGCCAAAACGACACATGCAGTTCTAAAAGTAAAAATAAGAATTCATCATACTGGCACCAATAATAAAATAGCACCAAACAATTATCAAAAAACCTCACACACCTGTCCAGCAAACCAGATAAAATCAAGTACCGCCAAACAAGTTCAAATACCACCACAAACGATTTAATAAATTCTGCACATAGTGTAGAATCAACGCAAAGGCAAGGCGAAATAAAATTGCAGTGTAGAATCAACACAAAGGCTAGGCAAAATAAAATTTCAGATGCAAGCAAAAGTCACAGTGGTTTGAACCAATTCAAAGGCAAGCTATAGGCAAGTTAGAACAAAATTGGAAAAGCCCGCCAAAATCATCAAATTCTTTACACTTTGTTGTGTCTGCCCGAAAATGTTTAATGAAATCAAACTATAAAGTGACCAGCGACTAGCACACGACACAACTAATATGGCAAGTGTATTCAGGTCAGACCAGTGGTCCATCGTGCCCAGCAGTCTGCTCATACAGTGGCCCCCAGGTCAAAGACCAGTGCCCTAACTGAGACCAGCCCTACATGTGTACGTTCCAGTTCAGCAGGAACATGTCTAACTTTGTCTTGAATCTCTGGAGGGTGTTTTCCCCTATGACAGACTCCGGAAGAGCATTCCAGTTTTCTACCACTCTCTGGATGAAGAAGAACTTACTTACGCTTGTACAGAATCTATCCCATTTCAATTTTAGAGAGTGCCTTCTTGTTCTCCCTACCTTGGAGAGGGTGAACAACCTGTCCTTATCTACTAAGTCTATTCCCTTTAGTACCTTGAATGTTTCGATCATGTCCCCTCTCAATCTCCTCTATTCGAGGGAAAAGAGACCCAGTTTCTCTAATCTTTCACTGTACGGCAACTCCTCCAGCCCCTTAACCATCTTAGTCACTCTTCTCTGGACCCTTTCGAGTAGTATTGTGTCCTTCTTCATGTACGGCGACCAGTGTTGGATGCAGTACTCCAAGTGAGGGTGCAGCATGACCCAGTACAGTGGCATGATAACCTTCTCCGATCTGTTCGTGATCCCCTTCATTATCATTCCTAGCATTCTGTTCGCCCTTTTCACTGCCACCGCACATTGCGTGGACGGCTTCATTGAGTTGTCGATCAGAACTTTCAAGTCTTGAGGTCTTTCCAAGTACCGTCCCGGACATCTTATATTCGTGCATGAGATTTTTGTTACCGACATACATCACTTTGCACTTATCCACGTTGAACCTCATTTGCCATGTTGATGCCCATTCCTTGAGCCTGATTATGTCATGTTGCAGATCTTCGCAATCCCCCTGTGTCTTCACTACTCTGAATAACTTCGTATCGTCCGCAAATTTAATCACCTCACTCGTCGTACCAATGTCCAGATCGTTTATAAAGATGTTGAAGAGCACGGGTCCAAGCACAGAGCCCTGCAGCACCCCACTGGTAACACTCTTTCAGTCTGAATATTGTCCATTTACCCCCACTCTCTGTTTCCTATGCTCCAGCCAGTTTTTAATCCACATGAGTATTTCACCCTCGATTCCATGGCTCGCCACTTTCCAAAGTAATCGTTCATGCGGAACCTTGTCGAATGCCTTCTGAAAATCCAGATATACAATGTCAACTGGGTCGCCCTTGTCTATCTGCCTGTTTACTCCCTCGAAGAAGTGCAACAAGTTTGTATCTGCCTTTGTTTAAACCGTGCTAGCTAGTCCTCATCAGACCGTGTCAGTCAAAGTGATCAATGATGCGGTCCTTTATCAGCGCCTCTACCATCTTTCCCGGTACCGAGGTCAGACTCACCAGTCTGTAGTTTCCCAGGTCTCCCCTCAAACCTTTTTTGAAAAATCGGCGTAACATTCGCCACCTTCCAGTCCTCCGGAATCTTTCCCGATTTGACCGACAGATTGGCTATTATCTGAAGCAGTTCAGCTATAGTCCCTTTTAGTTCTTTGATGACCTTTAATGGATACCATCCGTTCCCGGGGGATTTATCGCTCTTAAGCCTATCAATCTGCCTGCATATCTCTTCTAGACTGACTGTTAACCCTGTCTGTTTCCCGTTTTCGCTGATGGGTTCCGGTATGCTGTGTATATTCTCTTCAGTAAATACAGACACAAAAAAATGATGCATGCAGTGGTCATCTGGTCAGTTTGGGTATCTTTGTGGCACCTAGACCCTTCTAAAACAGGTCTAGTTCCAAGCGTATAAGTTCTGTCCAGGATTTCTTTTTTTTTTTAAATTTTATATTTTATTCATTTTCACATCAAAGATCAAAAAGAGAAAACTTTGATACAGGAAACAAAATACTTTCAGGAAATTATTATCAAGACATAAATTCCAGTACAATGATCATAGTCCACATTAGGGGAGAGTGAAATCATACACAGTCAAGGGTAGTTGAATTAAAGAAAAACTAAACTTGGTCATATATACATATGCCTCAAATATACAGGGTTCTTTGATTAATTACATTAGGGCCTAAGTAGTTACAATTATAGAGGGGTCAGGAGCCCTAATGGCAGCCTTACCTTCCAAGAAAAATTGCAATTTTTCTGGATCATAAAAGATATACTTATTTGTTTGATAGGTAATACAACATTTACAAGGAAATCTAAGTTGAAAGGTTGCTCCCAAAACCGACTGACGAAATGTCAGAAATTTTTTACATCTAAGCTGTGTCCACTTTGAAACATCAGGAAAAATTGCAATTTTGTGATTGTAAAATTCAACATTCTCAGTTCTGTAGTAAAGACGAAGAAGAGCTTCTTTATCTTGTAAGAAAACAAACGTTACTAACAAAGTAGCTCTCGCTGAAATCTCAATCCGTGAAGATTCTAACATCCCAGTGAGATCTAATTCTCCGGGATGGATAGTTGTTTTGTCCTTATTCTCTTCAACTATATTAAGATAATATAATTTTTGCAATGGTGGCATATTTGTCTCTGAAAATTTCAAAACTGAAGTCAAAAAGGAATGAAAAAGTTCTCTCGGTGATAATATTCTTGATACAGGAAAATTTTAAAGTCTCAAGTTTAAATTTCTATTTGCATTTTCTAAATTTTCAATTTTCCTGATCATTAAATTTTTCTCCTTCATTTGAGAGTTTGATACAAGTTTTATTTCAGAGACAGTCTTCTCAATGTTATCCATTCTAGTTACTTGTTGTTGAATTTTCTCTTCACAATTATTAATTTGAACTGCAGTTTGTTGAGTTGAGGAAATAAATTGGGAGCATACCTGATGAAGGCTCTCCATGGCTCCCCACAACGCCTCCATATCCACCACTTTCGGCTTGATCAGGGGTTTCAGAGGTTGAAGTGGAGAGAAAACTCCATTTCCCACACTCATTGCTCCCTGAGCGCCTCCTCCTCCCTCTGCCGATTGCTGGTAACCCGGCATAGCTTGTTCCACCTCCGGGGTCAAAGGCAGCATCATCGGGTCCAACAGGGATTCACTCCCCAACGTCTCCCTTTGACCCGCAGGACTGCCCGACATCATCCCGGGACGGGGAGGGATTACAGGACCCAGCGGGTTCAGCGAAAGATCACTGTCCAGTTCCGAGGTCTGCCCCCCTCGGAAAGCGGATTCGCCCGGACCAAGAGGAACAGCAAAAGCTGTTATTGCTGTCTGGCATGTTGTAAACGAGGCAGAAAAAGCCGGGAGATCACTTCTCTGTTTCCCCCTACGTTTCGGCATTCCTTTGATACAAAAACCGGTAAGTAAATCTCCAAATTTAAGCTAAGAACGCCGATAGAAGGGGAGCCTCTTACAATACGTCTGTCCCTGACGCCATCTTGATTTCCTCTCCCTTCCTGTCCAGGATTTCTTATAAAATGTTTGATTATCACTGCAAGATGTCCATGTCTAACCTGCCCTTGAGACTGCCCAAAGCCCACCCATAACATACCTGCACCATGCCCATCTCATGCGCTGAACGTACAGAACCTGGAACACCTCACTAGATGTACAGAAAGACAGTTTTGATTGTCAGCACTTGGACATCCTGGAGATTTGGACATCCAAGTGCTGATTTGGGATGCTTTTTGGATATCTATGTTTTTTTATTATGAGGTCCATATTGTATAAAGCACATACAGAAGCAACTCAATTGAGGAATTTGTGCAAGCCAAAGACACATGTATTAATTCCCAGAGGCACTTTAGCTTTTCTGCTTAAATGTGTGCACGCTTATATAATTATTCCTTAACACATATATATAGGCACATAGACAGTACATAGAAGTCATACTGTAAAACAAAAGCAATGAGCATAAAATCTATGCTTGCTGCAGGGTAATCCAGCTGTCCACAGGTAAGAACACTGAGAAATATGGGTGGGATGTCCCAAGGTAGGGCAGCAGCCAGAGGGTAGGGACCAGGAGTTAATTTATTGTATAATTGTTTTAATGGTGTTATGCAATATTGCTGAATGCCAATTGCAAACTTCCTGCAGGGGCTGTCTTAACAGCTGGGTGCTTCAGTTAAGAGCTGAGCCAGAGGAAGAAAAGGTTAATTGTCTTCCGCTGCTTTCCTGTATATTGAAGAACACTGCCTGAGAGCTGAACACAGTGTGCAGCCAACTCTAAAGCAAAGCTTGAGGGGCTGTTAAAGCTTACTAGTCTAAATATAGAAGCTGTTGTGTGTTGTATAGTGAGGGATGTCTGGTTATGAATTGTTAGATGTTTCTTCAGATTCACACTGTGTAAAATTTTTGACAATCCCCAATTGATGTTACTGTCCTTTTCCTATGGGGTTTACACCCCCTGACCCTCCCCCAAAGTTGACACTGATCACCTATGTTGATATAAGACTGTTGAACACCAACGTCAGATCTGTATGAGTTCTGAATAAAAGCCAGTTTTTGAGCACAATGTTGTTGCTGTCAGTTAGTCCTGGTTACACTGGTATGAGACTAGAAAATAAATAAAATAAAATAAGCTTCTAGAAGTTAAGGAAAAATAGCTAGGTTTGATATCACCAATGACAGTGTATGGAGCATGTGGGACAGGGGCAGAGCTCCACTGACCAAGCCTGGCAAAAAGACAGGGCCCTTCCAATGGTAGCAGTCACCTGCTGCTGTTCCTTGTGCATAAAAGTTTTATTTTGGCAAAATAAATAAATCAATAAAAATCTGAGGCCTTTGACAGTGTTCCACACAGACGTCTAATAAATAAACTGAGTGCCCTCAGGATGGATCTCAAAGTGACAGGCTGGGTCAAGAACTGGTTGAGTGGAAGGCGACAGAGGGTAGTGATCAATGGAGATCACTCCGAGGAAAGGGATGTTACCAGTGGTGTACCTCAAGGTTCTGTTCTTGGGCCTGTTCTTTTTAACATATTCATAAATGATATAGCTGAAGGGTTGTCTGGTAAGATTTGCCTCTTTGCAGATGATACCAAAATCTACAATAGAGTAGACACACCAGATGGTGTGAATAACATAAAGAAAGACCTGGCAAAGCTTGAAGAATGGTCTGAAATTTGGCAGCTAAAATTTAATTCTAAGAAATGCAAGGTCATTCATTTGGACTGCAAAAACCCAAGGGAACAGTACAGTTTAGGGGGTGAAGAACTTATGTGCATGACAGAAGAGCGGGACTTAGGTGTGATTGTACGTGATGATCTTAAGGTGGTCAAACAGGTTGAAAAGGTGATGGCGAAAGCTAGAAGGATTCTAGGTTGCATAGGGAGAGGTATGGCCAATAGGACAAAGGAGGTATTGATGTTCCTGTATAAGACTTTGGGGAGACCTCATTTAGAATATTGTGTACAATTCTGGAGGCTGCACTTTCAAAAAGATATAAAAAGGATGGAGTCAGTCCAGTGGAAGGCTACTAAAATGGTATGTGGTCTTCATCATAAGGTGTATGGGGACAGACTTTAAGATCTCAATCTGTATACTTTGAAGGAAATGTGGGAGAGGGGAGACATTTATAAACCTATGTAATGTAATGTAATGATAGAGACGTTTAAATATCTCTGTAATGTAAATGTGCATAAGTCGAGTCTCTTTCATTTGAAAGGAAACTCTGCAATGAGGGGGCATAGGACGAAGTTAAGAGGTGATAGGCTCCAGAGTAATCTAAGGAAATATTTTTTTACAGAAAGGGTGGTAGTTGCATGGAACAGTCTCCCAGAAGAGGTGGTAAAGACAGAGACTGTGTCTGAATTCAAAAGGGCCTGGGATAGGCACTTGGGATCTCTCAGAGAGAGAAAGAGATAATGGTTACTGCGATGGGCAGACTAGATGGGCCATTTGGACTTTATCTGCCTTCATGTTTCTATGTTTCTATATACCCTTCTGTGTATCATCTCAATAGCACTTATGCCTTCCGATGGCACCTCTATGGCAGTATAGTAGAGTTTGGGTGGGCTCACACGTTCTACCATAAATGTAGTGGTTAGAGTGGCTTATGGGCCTAGGTCAACCACCAGGCTACTTAGGACACTTGTGTTCAGCTCTATTAGGCTTCCCCATATCAGATGCTGCTGTTTTAGAGAAAGATATGTACCTTTTTGTTCTCATTTTTGTATTGTAGAAGGTGGTCAGTGAGCACTGAGGGAATGCACTGGTCATCTGGTCAGTTTGGGCATCTTTGTGGCACTTAGACACTTCTAAAACAGGTCTAATTCCAAATATCTAAGTTCCATCCAGGATGTCTTGCAAAACATTTGATTATCGCTGCGAGATGGCCATGCCTAACCTACCCTTAGCTATGCTTAAAGCCCACCCATAGCATGCCCATCTCGTGCTGTGGATGCACAGAAGCTAGGACACCTAGCTAGATATCCAGAAAGGCGGATTCGATTATCGGCACTTGACCATTCTGGTGGTTAGGATGTCAAAGTGCCAATTTAGGACGATTTTTGGACATCTATGTTTTTTTATTATGGGCCTGACTATATTCCAGTTTCTGTTTTAATTTTACAAAAAAAAAAAAAAAAAAAACACCTTTTGAAACACAACCAAATATTTACAAAAGGAATGCCTTTGATTTTTTTAAAGAGAGTTAACGAAGTATTAAATAAGCTGAGTTCCTTAAAATTTCCTTTTCATGCTGTGTTTATCCACAGGAATAACTTACGTTAATTTTGACATTCAGTGATTCAATAACAATGAATTAATTCACCTAAATTGAACAAAATATGTATGGTCAGTTGATCTTTGTTGACTTTAGCATATAAAAATTATTAAAACACCGATTCCATTACAAAATACTAGCATAACCCAGTATCGGTATACCATGCTCGCAGTTAAATCAGACATAGACCAGGTTTAACAGTGGTCATGCAAATGCAACAGGGGTGTTCATAATTTTATTTTCTATAAGTGACATATGTAAATAGACACTCCACAAATGCCCCTCCCATCAATGGTATTCATGGGGGTACCAGCGGCTCTTCTCCCATACACCTCTTGAAATGTTCACTGGTGTGAGCAACATCTTATGCCTGCTGCTCACACTGGCCTGAGCTCTCTTCTGACGTCACATCCTGATCTCATGACCAGGAAGTGACATCAGAAGGGAGTCAAGGCTGGTGCAAGCATCAGGTGGAAGATGCTGCTTGTACCAGCAAACATTTCCAGAGATATACAGGGGCAGGAGGGCGCATGGCATGGTGGAAAAGAGCAGGGGAGGTCATAGTGCAATGATGTCAGGCGCCATTGCCTCAAATGCCAACCTCCCTAGCTATACCACTGCCTTCCATATATATGCCTTCATTGCTTTTACACATTATGCCACTTACACATGCCATTACACCCCGCTGGCTTTTTTTGTAAATGTGTAAATGTGTGTATTTAATTATAGAACTGCATACCCACACAATTAAAACAGCAGCTTGACACAGAGATTTGATAGTCATTTTTGTACATATGCAGCAATGTTTATATGTATGAGGCCTTCCATAAAATACCTGTGATAAGGGTGACATTTATACTGGTACAGATGGGGGCTCTGTTAAAAAAAAAAAGGCGTCAGAAATAAAACCTTTTATTGTAGGGGTAAAAAAGGCCTTACAGGAACACTGTCCAAAAGCAGGTCAGTGCCTCAAATTAACATATTCCTTAGTCATTAACCTTTACTTCTTGTGAATATACACACTACCATTACCATGCTCAAAATAAAACCTCAACAAAGTGTCTGTACGTTTTAATTTTTACATTTATAGAGTCCTTTGTGCACACAACAAAACCCTAAAATCATTGAATTATTGCTATCACACATCACTAAGAAAAGATGGTTTCAAAAAATATTCACTTTTCTGAAACAGTGCTGAACACAAAGCTCCTTTTCAACAGCCCAAAGGCTGTGAAAACACTGAAATGCCAAAACACTTACTAGTGACGTACCTGGTGAAGTAGGAACCTGGAGCGGAGCACCTCCTCCTCTGGCTAGAGCACCCCCTCCTCCAGGCAGTGGGAAGGTACATGGATCGTTTGCAGGATTGCAGGCTGCCTATGTGTGGCCGTCAGCTCTGCTGGTCCCTTGTCCCGGAACAGAAAGTTCATTTCAGAGGGGGCAGAGACTGGTGGAGCTGATGGCTGTGCGCAAGTGGACTGCAGACCACAGCAACCCTGAGCTCCCTGTACCCAGGCAGACTGCCCCCCACCCTTGGTACACCACTGACATTTATATATCTTTTCAATGTTTTCACAATCTTAGCGTTGGTGTTAGGAGACTTGTAGCAGGTAAAACCATTGCAAACAGAGCAGAGTAGCTGGTACATCCTGCTCCCTTCTGAGAAGTAAGGGTCAGATTCAGTAAATGGTGCTCAAATTTAGGCACTGGGGAAAATCTGCACCAAGTACTATTCTACAAAGGGCACTCAGCCTGGATTGCCCTTTATAGAATAGCATAAAGAGCGGATTCTTGCACCTAAGGACTTTATGATGCATTCCTGGCCAGGTTTTTCAGGAATCCTGCACTTTCACCCCAAACAGCACACTTAAACCACTTTAGTAGGTGCAATAAACGCTTTAATTGAGATATCTACCTCAGCCTATTCCCTTATAGGCAAAGATATACACTTAACTTTTATATCTTACATTCAGTTCAACAACCTCAGCTTTTAATCAATTCCCTAGCTCTTACAGTATTCAAGTAATATACTTGGCTTAGTGTAGATCTCAGTCAAACACTAACCATCTCACATAGGCAGTTCTTCCTCTGCTCGGGAAAGTTTGTCTACCAGGGACCTCTCCTCCCACGGGAACCTCTCTGAATGAATTCCAAACTGGAACAGATATACTGCTCTCTGCCTGAGTCCTACCCCTCTGAGTTAGGCAGGACCTGTTTTGGCCAGTTAGTACTACCTAACTGCCAGCTCAATGAACTAGCGTCCTCTGCTGCCCATTGATATAATAGCATCATTTGTGAGGGAGAACCCCTGACTCCCTCAGACTTATGTCAGTTGAAATCTGAAATGAATACTGGTGTGCAATTTGGGCACATAACTCCAGTATTCTATAACAGTTCACCTAAATATTGGGAGTGCCCCTTTCCCGCCCCTACCTTTCCATGGCCACATTCCCTTTTGAGTTGTGTGTAAGACATTTTGGTTGCACAGCATTATAGAATAGCACATAAGCAGATGTGAACACCAGTGGCGTACCTAGGGGGGGGAGGTCCACCCCGGGTGCACACCCCAAGGGGGTGCACAGGAGAGAGCTGAACGGGGACGACGGGGGATCCCGTGTGGTTAAATACATCTCGAGCCGCGAGGCTCGTCTTCTGTTCCTACCTGCCCTGCCGCTCACACATAGCCGACCGGAAGTCTTCCCCGATGTCAGCGCTGACATCGGAGGGAGGGCTTAAGCAAAGCCTGCCCTCCGACGTCAGCGCTTTCATCGCGGAAGACTTCCGGTCGGCTATGTGTGCGCGGCAGGGCAGGCAGGAAATGGAAGACGAGCTCCATTTGGCTGAGAAAGTTGCGCTGTGTTGCTCCCGAGCCAATACATCTATTAGTCCTCCTCCCTGCTCTGTTTTTCACAGGTCATAGTGTAGTTCGGCAGAGATTGATGTTCATTGGTGGCAAAGCAGAGAATCCGAATGGTCAGGGAGTAGTACAGCAAGTACATCAGCGGGGTAAAGTGGCCAAGACTTTGTAGAATACAGGAGGAGGAGATGTCTGCAGTGGGTCCATAGTTGTTAGCGCTCTTCATTATTGCCTGTGTTTCAGTACATTGGATATAAAACAGAAATCCGAAGATTCTTATCACTGGGGTAAATGGAGTGGAAGATTGATTAATACAGTGGAACTTGGAGACAAGACTGGAATCTGGAGTTGTCTCCATTGGATGGGAGTGGCATGCCATCAATAATTAAAGATAAGATGTGCTTCGGAAGAGGGTGATGAATACAGATTTCCTCTTCTGGGTTGTAATGATATATTATTCTTCACCGCAGTGGCGTGCCAAGGGGGGTGCGGTCCGCCCCGGGTGCAGCCTTAGGGGGGATGCACAGCTGGCCAGGTCCGGAAAATGGTCCATCGCCAAGGCAAAGTGAGTCGATCATGGAGCCCATCCCGGGCTCCGTGATAGACTCACTTTGTCTTGGCGATCGACCATTTTCCGGACCTGGCCAGCTGTGCACCCCCCCTAAGGCTGCCGTTGGAGAGGAAGTTCGGGCCAGCCAATCACTGCCTGGCTGGATGGAACTTCCTCTCCGACACTGGGAAGCAGAGAGAGCTTGGGGCAGCCACGGCGGCGGCTTTGGTGCCTGTTCCCCGATGGTGGCAGCAACGGCTTGGTGGAGGGCAGGGAAAAAGAAAGGAAGGGGGCAGGCAGGGAGACAGAAGGGAAACAGAAAGAAAGAAAGGGGGCATGAAGAGAGAAAAAGAAAGGGAGGCAGGGAGAGAGGAAGAAAAAGTTGGGGAGGGAATGAGGTTTGGGGGAGGGAATGAGGTTTGGAGGAGAGGAAGCATACAGGCTGAAAAAAGGGAAGAAAGATTGGATGCACAGTCAGAAGAAGAAAGTGCAACCAGAGACTCATGAAATCACCAGACAAGGTAGGAAAAATGATTTTATTTTCAATTTAGTGATCAAAATGTGTCTGAATTTATATCTGCTGTCTATAGTTTGCACTATGGCCCCTTTTACTAAACCCCAATAGCGGTTTTTAGCGCAGGGAGCCTATGAGTGTTCAGAGCAGTGCTGGGCTAAAAACTGCTATTGTGGTTTAGTAAAAAGGGAGGGGGTATATTTGTCTATTTTTGTATGGTTGTTACTGAGGTGACAGTGCATAGAGTCATCTGCCTTGACCTCTTTGAAAAAACCCCAGAATAGGAATGATAATTAACATTTTCTCAGCGTACAATGTGCTTTGTGTTTTTTTAAAATTTTATTGTTGGTTGATCATTTTGACTTGGTCATTTTAAAGTAGCTCGCAAGCCCAAAAAGTGTGGGCACCCCTGAGCTAGAGCGTTGAAGCTGCGTGTGGCTGCCGTAAAGGTCATCTCTGACACAACCGGAAGTTGCATCAGAGACGACCTTTACGGCAGCCATATGCAACTACAATGCTCCGGCTGCTGAAAGAAGGCAGTTTAGACATCGCCGGCCACAGGCAGGGAGGTTTGTCGGACCGGCCTGTTGTCTGGGTAGGGGTTGCAGATCTTGTTGCCAAAATCGGAAAGGTGAGGAAGGGAGAAAGATGGGCCTGTGGTGGATGGAGAGATTGAGAGAAGGGGGCAGATGATGGAAGTGGATAGAAAGGGGAGAGAGAAGAGGTCAGATGATGGAAGTGGGGAGAAGGGATAGCAAATGCTGAATGGAAATGGAGAAAGAGAACACATACTGGATGGAAGGAGGGATAAAGAAAAAGGACATATGCTGGATGGGGGAAGAAGATAAGAGTTAGTGAGATAGTGGAGGGGTGAAGGAAAGGGGTGGCATGCTGTGGGTAGACATAGTGAAAAGAGGGAAACTGAGGACTTCATAGTAAGAAAGAATTTAATTTAAATGGAGGCAGAAAATAAAGAAGGAAGACCAGAGAAGGAAAGGGAAGAGAGAGAGATGCCAGAGAACGGGGAAGGAGACAGAGATATCAGATCTGAGCGGAGGAAATGAGAAGAGAGAGATGCTAAAAACCACAGGTGGGAGGGAAAGAGAGATGAAAGGAGAAAGATGCCAGACCATGAGGGAACAGAGGGAAGATGATGGATGCCAGACCAAGGGGGGGGGGGGGGGGCGGTCTAGAGGAGAGATGGAAGGGGGAGGCATACAGTTTATGGAAGGGGCATAGAAGGAGAGAAGATGCCATATAGGGAGGGGCAGAGAGATGGCAGACAGTGGATGGAAGGAAGACAGTAACAAGAAAATGAGGAAAGCAGAAACCAGAGAAGACAAAGGTAGAACAAAAATTTTCTATTTATTTATTGCTTTAGGAGACATATGTCACTGTTTCTGTGGTGTTGCATTTTATGCAGAGTCCAGCTTCTTTCTGGTTCAATTTAACCTTTGTCTATGTATTTCTATTTTATCCCCTCTTTTACAAAACTGTGGAGCGTTTTTTAACAGCTCTGATGCTCAGAATTCTATGAGCGTCAGAGCTGTTACCACCTTGGCTAAAATCCACACTACAGGGGGAGGGGTTAGTTTGTGATGACATATTCCATACTAGGCGAAGGTGTTTTCTGTGTTCTGTGTGTTTGAAAGACATGGTTTTCTGTTAGGATTGACGGTGTAGGATTGATCTGTACTGGTCTGGCTTGTTTAGTTTTACAATGAGAATATTGATGTTGTACTGCTCACTGCAGTATTTAAGATGCTGCCTTTTCCTAGATATTCATGTGTGATGTGTGGATTGTTACTAAAAATCATGTTTTTCATACAGATAGGGGGGGTGTCAAAAAATGATGGGCCCCGGGTGTCACATATGCTAGGTACGCCACTGGTGAACACAAATCCATACTAGTGGCAATTAGGTGCCAACCAATTCTAATTAATATCAATAATTGTTTGGTAGCATGACTAACTAGTTTGCACATGTATCTGGGCTTCATGCCAAAATTTGGGCATCCAACTTTGGACAACCTATATATAATTCGGTGAACTATGATCCAGTTTTGGCAGGTATAGAATCTGAATTTTATTAGGAAAGGGATGGTAAATAAGATCAAAAATATTATAATGTTTCTGTATTGCTCCATTGTGCAACCTCACCTTCAATATTGCATTCAGATCTGGTCTCTGCATTAGAGAATGACATGGGGAAAAATTTGTCCCCGTCCCCGCAAGCTCAGTCCCCTTCCCCATGCCGTCACCATCCCCGCAAACCATCTGATCCCATCCACACAAACCTCAAATAGTTTTATACTGAACTTATTTTATTAAAGTATAAAAATAAACAATATTCTGTACAATTGTCATTTTATAAATCAAAGTTCTGGCTGCTGAACTAGAGAAAGAGATTTTCATCTGGATCCCACGTGTAAGTGATATCAGAGAAACTGGTTTCATTTTACTTGTTTCAGTTTGTTATATGACTTTATCTAGTTGAGCAAGTGGTGTTCCAATATTGCTGGATCTGAAATGGAAACAGTCATGAAGATTGTGGAAGAGTGGGAAAAGGTGAGATCAAGCATATTGCCTTTAGAGTGAGTAGGTATAGTACCATCTTGAGTGAAGCTTGTTTCAGTTTGTTTCCATTTCAGGTCTTCTGATTCCCTGGTCTGATTGCCTTCGACTCCCTCTCTTGCCACCCATTAGTCTCCCTCCACCTGTACCACTCCCTCCCTTTCTCTAATTCTGTCTTCTTTCTCTAATCAACCGAGGCAAGCTTGCATCTCAAGTTTCTACCATCCCTCCTCTCCATTCTCTCTATCCATAGATTCCTGTCTCTTCTCACTCCATTCCTCCATATCTGATATGCTTGATCTCTGCTGGAGGAAGCAGGTTTATAATAAAGAAAAGGAAGCCCTTCAACACACAAGATAGAATAAATCTTTGAAATTAATCTTCACTGGACGTTTGTAATAAAGGTAACTACAAAAAATGTTTGAGGAGGATACATTTCCTTAAGAAATTGCAGGGAAACTTCCGATCGAGAACAGAAGGAAGTCAGAAAGTGCTTGTATCAAAAAGTAAACTGACCTCACTTAAAACCTGTCTATGGAGATTGATCAAAAATTTGGAAGTTGCTCAGAGACGTGAAACTCTTCAGGAAAGGTATATACCTCCCCAGTATGGGTACAGAGTTTACCTTCCAGTGATTACAGCTTTTTCAATAATGATCACGCTCCAAGCCAGGGAAATTTAAAGAATATATCACAGTCTTTTAAAACTACTTCAAAAATGATGGCATTCATTGTTTGTATGTTTCATGAAAGCAAACATCACTTGAAATAGGTGACTTATAATGCTATTACTTTCCAGCGCCTAACTCTACTTTTGGTGTTAGCCATGCTCATAGTGGCATTAGGTGCCGGAAAGCGCCTAAGTAGGCACGATTCTGGCACTTTTTATTTAGGCACCAGTAGGCACTTGAACATCAGGAGTTTTGCCATTTCTAACGGTGTTTGTCAATTAACATAGACACCGGTAGGGCAGCTATACGGGAAAACACCCTCCAGGGATTCAAGACAAAGTTAGACAAGTTCCTACTGAACCAGAACGTACACAGGTAAGGCTAGTCTCAGGGAACTAATCTTTGACCTAAGGGCCGCTGCATGAGCGGAAGGTCTGACCCAGCAGCGGCAATTCTTATGTTCTTACCAGTGCCTGTTTCAGCCTGGTTATAGAATTTTCCCATTAGCGCATATTTGATAACATCATTATCGAACACAAAAAGATCATTAAATATTGAGGGAAAGGAGAAATGACCTTCTCTTATCCTCCCTTCAGGCTCTCATAAATCAATTACAGAATACTAAACACAATAGCAATACCACCCAGTTTCAATGCATTCGTAAATGATGATTGGTAGAAACTGGAGAATTATAACAAGAGGCAAGTCTATTCATGCCCTGCTGCTGATTTGCTTTTTTCAAACATCCATTAACTGAGTCTATTGTAGACAGGGTGCTGGGCAAGGAAAACCTTAGTCTCACTGGTTTGTCAGTTTTGTACTATTATTCATCTTTCAAACCATTTTTTGCAAAAGGAAAAAGCCTTTTGAAAAGAAGTTTTCCAGAGATTGTAACAATCATGCCTTCTTATTTCACCTTCATGCAGGCTAAGTGCATACATTTTACACATGGGAAAACCTTTGGTTTCTATTCAACTATATAATTTATTAGAAAGCCCATTATTGGTTTTATAACATTGTTACATAGTACTGTTTATGTGACTAGTTATTTTGTTCGTTAGTACTAGGTATTTAAAATGTTTTTCAAACACTAATGAATCTGTATTTTAATGGTCTTAAGGGATTACTGTTCATATGAATCAAACTATTTGCAGTGATTTCCTTCCAACAACAATGAAGTCACAGCAGGCAGATGTCGCTTTTAAGTAAGAATCCTCCTACACAAAGCTTTTATGACAAGCAAATATAGTACAAACAATTTTTGTAAACTGTAAGGATGATAATGCAATTTTGGGCTTTAGTTCTCACCTGCCCATAGACTTACATGAAGTATGGGTTCTACAGATACGTAGCTAGCATTTATCACCCACCATATTTTGGCCCCTTTTATCAAGCCGAAGTTGACAAGACGGAACATATGGCAGAATGCTCTCGATCAAATATTTGGGGGCCAGATTGTACAAACACATATAAACTGTTAACAGCTTGAAACGGACCCTATAGGTCCATTTTAATCAATACAGACCAAATCCTCTTTCATAATGATTCAGGGGGGGGACTTTCTTCCAGGAACCAGTCCAAACTTTTCTTAAACTGTGTCATGCCAGAAATGTGGTAAAAAGTTAGCAACAAATTCCAGAGCTTAATTATACACTGAGGGGCAAATTCTGTAAAGGATGCCTAAAATTAGGCATCTATAATGTGGATGTCCAGCAACTTAGGTGTTTAAATAAATTAGATAATAAGCCCAATTAGGGACTTTAACAAGCAATAATTGAAAATTAGACATTTAAAGACTATGCACAATTCACAAAATAGGCATCCAGAATTTCGTAGATAGCCATGGAAAAAGCAGCATCTAACGGGATAGGCATGGGCATGGTTTTAATATAGATGTCCACTTACAGAATCACATGACATTCAGCATCCTAAAGTGTCTATATTTTCACCTAAAATGTAGGCATTGCAAAACCCAGGTCTACTTTTGGGCGTTAATTGGGCACGAGTTACGTGGACGCGTCTTAGGCATCAGGTGTGCCAGAGGCATCCACATATAGGTGAACAGGGCTTCTATTTTGGGGGTAAAGAGGACTTCTCTTTAATAATAATGGAAAAAGATATTTAATAATGCATTACTTAAGCAAAGCACATGAAAAAAATATATATATTGCATACTAGACCTTCTATTTTCGGGGGTAAAAAGGACTCCTTTTTGATAATAATAAAAAAAGATGTTTAATAATGCTTTACTCAAGCAAAGCACATGATAAAATGTATTGCATACTAAACCTCATTTCCAAAGTTTAAGAAAATAAGAGAAACCCTACTCACAATGGTTGTGGCTCAGAGCAAGTAGACATGTCTGATGCACAATCTTGACATCATTGTGACATCAGTTTAGGTCAACTCTACATTCACCCCCCAAAACCCCCCAAACCCTTTTGTACTGCCATATAAGTGGCACCTGCAGCCATAAGAGCTATTGGAGTGATAGATAGGTGGGTCTAGTTGGTTCTGGGGGTGTCATGGGGGGGCTTACCATGACCTATAAGGGAGTTGTGGTGAAATGTTTATGTGGCACCCTTTTTGTGAAGTTCACAGCAGTGCCCTGTAAGGTACCCCACTACTCTGCTGCCATGTCTGGGTGTCCAGACTTGGACAAATTTTTGGACGAAAATGGGGTATAAAGATGGATGACTTAGCGGTCTGGACGATCAGACAGCTTGATGCACAGTTAGACGATTAAAAAAAATAAAAAATAAGTTGGACTTAGGCCCAAAATGGACTTAGACATTTCTTTTGATTATGCCCCTCCACGTGTATTTAAATTAAATAAAATGATGTCAAGATTGTGCATCAGACATGTCTACTTGCTCTGAGCCACAACCATTGTGAGTAGGGTTTCTCTTATTTTCTTAAACTTTGGAAATGAGGTTTAGTATGCAATACATTTTATCATGTGCTTTGCTTAAGTAATGCATTATTAAACATCTTTTTTTTATTATTATCAAAAAGGAGTCCTTTTTACCCCCGAAAATAGAAGGTCTAGTATGCAATATATATATTTTTTTCATGTGCTTTGCTTAAGTAATGCATTATTAAATATCTTTTTCCATTATTATTAAAGAGAAGTCCTCTTTACCCCCAAAATAGAAGCCCTGTTCACCTATATGTGGATGCCTCTGGCACACCTGACGCCTAAGACGCGTCCACATAACTCGTGCCCAATTAAATAATGATAAGAAATTAAAAGAAGTATATTGGAGGTTGGGAGAACTGATGACAATATAATGCATAAATCTTGAAGCAATGAAGTACTTGCTCTTCAAGTGGTGTTGCTGAAGTTCAGTGGGTAAAATTTGAACCTGAGATGATATTGTCAAGATTATTCACGTATGAAGACTCAACACAGCTGTGTTTCGGCACAAACAAATTCTGCATAAGGCGTCCAACCTCAGAATATTGTGACAGGGAAGCTCCTGTCACCAGTTTAAACCCGGTTTTAAACCCTGCCAGGCCAAGGGCTGCCCCTATTCCTAAGTCCAGGAAGCTACCCATTAACCCTGTTCCTATTACAAAGAGCCAACAGGCAGGGCAAGACAGAGAGAGAAGGGCAGAAACCACAATATCTGATTTAGGGCACTATAATCCCTTTTATAATTCCTTGGGCAGTTCTCCAGTAAAGCCTCTGGTAAAGAAAACTAGCCCAGGAAGGGTTAAGGAAAGGGGCGGAGCTGACAGGCAAGACGAACCCAGAGGGAGAGTGGGAACGAGCCTGCAGCATAAAACCAACACACCTGGGAACACTCGGGGGAACTCAGGAAACTGCAAGAGAGAGACGTGCCGTGCAAAGCAGGAAGGAAACAGCTAGGAGTTTTCTCTCACAGTCCAGGGCTAAAGAACAGGCTGTCCTACAGCCCTCATGAATTAACAAACTTCTGGCTCCCAGGCAGAAGCTCAAGGGAGGAGAAAGGCTTCCAGAGCAGGGCTGGCCGGTAGCTGCCCCTGAAGGGAATTCCTATCCAGCCTCAGAGAGCGGGGAGTTCCTAATGGAGATAGATATAGAGGTCTCTGAAGGAAGTGAAATGGAGTGCAGTTTGGCAGCCTGGGATCTCCTATCTAACTACAGTCAATAAGGTAATGAATGGGGAGGGGAATGAAAGTTAACGTCTTTCTGTGCAGCGTTCTTCCTCCCTTAGGCAGGACTGTAAGGAAGTGTGAATGTGTCAATTAGAGCCCGAGGGATAGGCCTTGCAGAGAGAGTGAAGGAGGTGGGAACCCTAATTAACTTCCGAGAAAAGCCTGAACGGGAATTCAGTGACCTGACGTTACATAGCCCTGAATAGGGGAACTTTTGGGTGGGGACTTAAACCAGTCAGAAAAGGGTGGATGGTTCCTCAGCCCCTATCCCAGGAGCATAAGGGTAGTGGGGGCATTGTACTTCAGGCAGGTCAGGTGGGAAAAGCTTCCTGAAGAATCCACAGGCACAATTGGTGAAACTGAAGAAAAAACGTTTTTATTTATTTTTGGTTTATCTGCCTGAACAGCAGTCTGGACTCTCTTATAAAGGAGAAGCACTGCTGATGTATTATTTGTTTCAAGTCCACTCAGCCAAGATGGACTATTTGAGACCCAGTGCCTTGAACTGGGGGGGTAATAAAAAGAAAAGTCTGAACTTATCCAGCGGGAGTCCTCCGGGGAGCGCTCCGTCCTGCACCTGGGGCGGGAGCCGGGTTGCCAGCGCTAGGCTTATCCCTGGCCCCGCCACAATATGTATCAGTAGAGTACTCTATTCTAATTGGTGAGTCATCAGATCAACAAAATTATTAGTTAAAAGCTGCACCATTTTGGTAATAGCATTTGTTTATTGTGCAGCTTCTAACTAATAATTGTGTTGATTTGATGATGAAGAGTCTTCATAATACATTTTCATGAAGCATGTACCTTCATATTTGTGAAGAGACTTCATATTTATGTATTTTGCAAAGTGTGAGTTTTCATAGTTATAACGTGAAAGAATAAATATTGTTTGGCCAATTTGATTTCTTTCTTACCTCACTCTTGCACTACTTTATTGTGCTGAACATGAGTTATTTCCTCCTTTTGTTTTTCTTTTGTTATAATTTTTTTGTTTTCAAGCTGGAGTCAGTTGTTACAGTTTTACCAACTCTTCCTTCACCTAAAATTGCTTCCGACTCTGACTCCACAGCCCTGACTGTATCTCATCAGTAATCAGAACAGATATTTAGTAGTACTGTATGATTATGGGCTGCTGAATGTCTACTCCTGATCCTGACAGTGGTTTAACAAGGCAGAAGCCTCTCCTATCAAGTTAAACCATATTAAATATCTACCCCATAATTTTCTTTTCTTTTCAAATTATCTAGCATTTATTCATGTGGAAACCTACATTTCCACAGTATAAAGTTTGTTCTTGCAATTATTTTTCTCATTCATACTCTGGATCTATCATATTCTGACACCTAAGAGTGTGTAAAGAGGTTTATATCTGTTGTCTTGCTGTGCACATTCCTTCCTTTTAATGATAATGCAGAACCTAGTGTTCATCTTATTTTATCAGAAAATTATACTGACGACATTCCTACTGAATTACTTTTCTAAAAATTCTTTCCTATGTCTATAAACCTTCTTACCCATTACTCAATAGACTAGAGAAAAGGGTTAGGCTCATTAGTTCTTTTTAGTTGGATGTTAATTCCTGGAGCACTTTTCAGAGTGTTTTCAATATCTCGGTAAAACCCAAAGGTGTTATTAAAAATCTTTCCTACTGTCAAGAGATACTATGCAGTAGTAATTTAAAATGGGTAAGAGAATTGCTGGGGGGAGCATATCCTGATTTAGAAGAGAAAATAAGGAGAATAATTTTGTTGGAAGGTTAGAGGAAGGACATATACATGAAGGAACAGATAAAGTAAAGAAAGTAATATGCTAGGAGATATACCATTACACTGACAAAGATGAAAGAACCCATAGCTCATTCCAGAGAATGTCAGAGCAGTTTCTGTACTTTATTATTAATGAGACTGTGAGCAGTCATTTGATCATCAATGGAAGAGCAACAATCTTGACTACTCAATTGTTTATCTATCTACAGATATATAGAAAACAAAAATTAGAATACATATCTGTATATCTATATCTGGCTATCTGTATGTACAGTAAATACTGTACTGTACTGTATATATATCTAGATATTTTTACAGTTATGGGCCCTCAATGGTGGAATATGTTACCACAGTATATTAGATCTGAACCTGATTCTGTTAAATTCAAATCACTTTTAAAGACTTATTTATTTAAAGATGCCTATGATTTTTAACACAGCTTTTTTAATTCTTTTTTACATTGTGCTCTGGTTTTATAAATACCCTCCCTATTGTTCTTCCCTTTTTTTTAACAATACCCTATTATTGTAACTTTTTCCCCTCTCTCCCTAAACTCATGTATGTATCATTTGTATCTTGTATTTTTGAATTATCTTGTAAGTTTCTTATATTAAAATTGTAACATGTACATCACCTAGAATTAATAATAGGCGATTCATCAAAAACTGAATAAACTTGAAACTTGAAACTTGGAGCTCTGACCCCTAGTTTTAATACTGGTTGATATTGTGTATTTGGATTTTCAAAAGGCATTTGACAAAGTACCTCATGAAAAACTTCTGAGGAAATTAGAAAGTCATGGGATAGGAGGTAATGTACTTTTATGGATTGAGAACTAGTTGAAAGACAGAAAACAGAGTGGGTTTACATGGTCAATATTCTCAATGGAGAATAGTGCTGCCCTATTCACGATTCGAATCGGTTCACCGATTCACTTCGGGTGAATTGATTTGAATCGAACTAAAATTTTAAAAAATCAAACTCCTGATTCGGTAACTGACCCTCCCCCCCTCGCCCACTATAGCAGGAGCGGCAATGCTGCCTCTTGCTGGCCGGCCACTGCCACACCTGCTTTAGAGGGCGAGGGGGGAGGGTCAGTCTGGAAGTGCTAGTGTCTGGCTTCCCCTCTGGCCTCACGCTGGTGTCCGGCTTCCCCCCTGGCCTCCCGCACACCATTTACCTAATGTCAGCAGCCTGCAGAGAAGATCGCCGGTGCTAGTGATCTTTGCAAGCTGCCAAAGGTCATCGGAGCTGTTTCCTCTGCTGTGGTCCCACTCCTCCTCTGACATCAGAGGCAGGATCGTGGCAGAGGAAACAGCTCCGAAGACCTATGGCAGCTTGCAAAGATCGCTAGCAACAGCGATCTTCTCTGCAGCCTGCTGATATTAGGTAAATGGTGCGCGGGAGGTCAGGGGGAACACACAGGCCTTCCGGGGAGGGGCGATGTGCAGTCCTTCAGAGGGGTGTAGGCCTTCGGGGGGTGGTTCAGACCTTCAGGGGGGACAAGCAGGCCTACAGGGGTAGGATGCAGGGCTTTGGGGGGTGCAGGCCTTTGGGGGGGGACAGACCTTCAAGGGAGGGGTGCCCTGGTGTAGAAATTCACGGAGAGAGGGAGGGAAGGGGGGTTCAAAGAGACGTGCATATGCCGAACTTTGGGGGGGAAGAAATAATGGGTCTAAAAACAGAGGAGAGGGAGAGAGATCATGGACAATGAGATTTAGGGAGAAAAGGAACAAAAAGGGAGAGAAGTTGGACACAAAGGATGGTGTGGAGGGGAAGATTGAGATACTGGATAGGAGGGTAGTTGGGAAAAGAAAGGGAGGGATGGTGGACCCTGGGGTGGTGTGGAAATAGGGAGAGATGCTGGATGAAAGGATAGTTGAGAAAAGGTGCATCTGTGGATGGAAATGAAAAAAAGGAAAGATGCCAGACCTCCGGGGGAGGGAAGGGAAATGGAAGGGGAGGACAGAAATAGAAGATGGATGGTTAGCACGGAGAAAGAAGAAAGAAGGAGACCCTGGCAAGCAAGTTATCACAAGACGACCAGAGCCTGGGACCAACAAGATTTGAATAATGACCAGATAACAAAAGGTAGAAAAAATAATTTTATTTTCTGTTTTGTGATTACAATATGTCAGATTTGAAATGTGTATCCTGCCAGAGCTGGTGTTAGACCGCAAACATGAGCTAGGATTTAACAGAGAGGAAAAGTAATTTTTGTTTACACCACAGCGCCAGTGTGGTTAGAAGAAGGCAAAGGGAGTGAAGAGGCTATAAAAGGGGTGAAGAGGCTATAAAATAAACCCACCAGGATGTTTGAAAAAAACACCCAATTCGGCAGGAAAATCGAATTGAAAAATCGATTCAATAGGCTGAATCGAATCAATTTTTTTTTTCCTGAATCAGGCAGCACTAGAGAAGAGGTTCCCCAGGGGTCTGTGTTGGGACCGTTGCTTTTTAACATATTTAACAATGATCTAGAAATGGGAATAAATAGTGAGATAATTAAATTTGTTGATGATACAAAGTTGTTGAAAGTTGTTAAATCGTAAGAGGTTTGTGAAAAATTGCAAGAGGACCTTGTGAGACTAGAAGACTGGATGCCAAAATGGCAGATGACATTTAATATGAGCAAGTGTAAGGTGATGCATGTGGGAAAGAGGAATCCAAATTAAAGATACACATATGTGATGCTGGGTTCTGTGTTAGGAGCCACTGCCCAGGTAAAGGATCTAGGTATCATTGTGGAGGATACGTTGAAACCCTCAGCTCAATGTGCGGCAACTGTTAAGAAAGCAAATAGAATGTTAGGAAATATCAGGAAAGGAATAGAAAACAAAGATGAAAATGTTATAATGCCCTTGTATGGCTCTATGGTACGGCTGCACATCAAATACTGTGTGCAGTTTTGGTCACCATATCTCAAAAATTAGAAATTATCTCGAAATTAGAAAAGGTACAGAGAAGGGCAACAAAAATAATAAAAGGGATGGGACGACTTCCCTATGAGGAAAGGCTAAAGCAGCTAGGGCTCTTGAGAATGGAGAAGAGATGGCTCGGGGGTGATATGATAGAGGTCTATAAAATCATGAGTGGAGTGGAAAGGGTAGATGTGAATCGCTTGTTCACTCTTTCCAAAAATACTAGGACTAGGGGGCATGCAATGAAGCTACTAAGTTGCAGATTTAAAACAAACTGGAGAGAATATTTCTTCACACAATGTGTAATTAAACTCTGGAATTCATTGCTGGAGAATGTGGTGAAATCAGTTAGCTTAGCACGGTTTAAAAAAGGTTTGGATAAATTCCTAAAAGAGAAGTCCATAGGCCATTATTGAGATGGCTTGGGGAAATTCACTGTTTATTCCTAGGATAAGCAGCATAAAATCTGTTTTACTACTTGGGATCTAGCTAACCGGCGTTCATAGATAAACTCTTGATCCCTTATTCATCATCCAGAGCCCTCTGATCAAATAATCAAAATTTACTCTCCATGCCATCAATATGGGAACTCTTTTTAGTTACCGCCCCCACTTTGTGGAATGCCCTCCCATTAGACATTCGATTAGAGAACTCCCTGGAAAAATTTAAAGCCAAATTTAAAACCTTCCTCTTTAAAGATGCCTTTATTCCGTAGTACTAGATTCAGCCTCTTAACTCCTTGATTCATGTGAAGCTTTGAAACATTTGATACTTCTTTGAAATGACTCCCCTCCTAATGTTTTTACCATCCCCCCATTTACCGTCCTTTTTTATTAATTTTACTTCGATGTATTTTAAACAAACTTTCCCTCCCCTACTTTCCTTCCTTCTCATTTACAGTAATCCGAATTCATCTAGTATTTTTAATATTTGATAAAATATTGCTTTTATTTACCTATTTTAATTGTCCCTTACAATCTTTTTATATTGTACATTAGACATTTGTTTTGATAGACGGTATATAAAAAATAAAGAAACTTGAAACTAGGTACTTGGGATCTGGGTTGGCCACTGTTGGAAACAGGATACTGGGCATGATGGACTTTCGGTCTGTCCCAGTAAGGCAATTCATATGTTCTTAATTTTCAGGTATTTTAAACACCATAAGGCCCTGGGGTTAGCCGGTCCCCCTAGTTTTCAAGTTGCACAACCTGCTGTGCTAACATTAGGCTTCTCCTCCCTTTAGGAGGGGGATCTGCCTCATGGGGAGGGCACTATATATATGCTGGGGGTTTGCTATAGGGGTTATACCCTTAGAGGGCCTGTAACTGGGTGGGTCATCAAAGGGTTTATTACAGAGAGGGTTGTAATCAGGTGAGGGTGGTGATTGCTGATTGCCTATTATTGGAGGCATCACCTTCGGAGAACCTGCAAAAGGGGGGGGGGGCATTGGGAGGAAAGTCTTTAGGGAAAGTTTACATATAGGGAGGAATGCCTTCAAGGAGAAGGGGCTTGCTGTCAATGATAGGATGATAAGTTATAGGCTACTAATAGGAGAATCTGCAGTTTCATTTTGATTTCTGTCAGTACTCTGAGGTGTTTACAATCTGGTCTAGGTGATCTGCTGCTCTTCAGCTTGTTGATTTGACCTGTTACCGGGTTAGCAAGATTTGTTTCAGTTCCTCTAAATAGTTACCCTTTAATACCATTTCTGGTATAAGTAACTCCAGTGCATGTTCCTCAGTAAATACTATAACAAGGAATTCATCTAGTATCTCCTCTATGGCCTTGTTTTCCATGAGTGTCCCTTTGAGTGTCTCTTTTACTCCTTGATGATGAAATGGTCTACCTGAAAAAAATTTTAAGCACTGATAAATAACAGCTAGTAAGTTAGTATCCTTTATAACAAGAACTTAAAAGATAGACAAAACTAAGCAATACTCAATATATATTATGAGCTAGATTTATGAAGGTGTGCTAACACATAAAATGGATATCCAGTCAAAGCCCCGACACAATGCATACTCTTTTAAACTTTCAGACTTGTCTAATCTAATCTAATCTTCAGTTTATATACCAGGTCATCTCTCAGTGGAGCTCAACTCGGTTCACATATAATTAAGACTAGAGTACATAGCAAAAACCATAGGAGAAGGAAGAACTAATTAAAAACTAGAGTACATAGTAAAAATATAAGAAAAATAACTATAATATTACCATTTCGTTGAGACTGTAGTTAAACCATTTAAAAATTGCGAGAACAAAAAAGTTTTCAAGAATTTACGAAATAATTGCAGCTGGCCTAAAAGCCTAATGGAGTCAGGAAGTTCATTTCAGATCTCTACAAAGTTGAAAACAAATGATCGACTGAGCTTCCAGCAGATTTAATTCCCTTAAAGGAAGGGAAGGCTAACTTATATTTTTGTGTGTTTCTCAAATGGCAAAGTCTAAGGGTATTCCAACATGAGGGGACAAAAGGAGTGAAACTTCCATACATAACATTCACATATCACTTTCTGGCATTTAGAAATCCTCTAGATATGGTTATATAACCCACTTCCGGGATTCAAACACAACCACCCGGGTTTTGTGTCTGGCTACCAACCAGGGCTCAACAACCACAGTCCTTAGCGTGCTTTCAAAAGAGGTTGAAAGTCCTGCTGGATTTCATAAACATTGCAACATAAAAATGTCAGGAAAATAAAGCGTTTTTCAAAATCTGAGTCCAACTTTATTTCTTATCACAGATCCCCAAATAGCAAAAGTGCCACAGTTTAAGCTTTGAACTCAAAATCAAATATCAACAGAAAATTAGGACTTGTAAAAATAGTCCCCTCCTTTCTTGCAGGTAAGTGTACAAATAGTCCTGTAATAGCTTTGTCTTACAGTTCTCACCCTCACAAGGGAAAAATCAAAGCTACTAAAGCTTGCACAATCTTGTCTTAGAATGCCCTAGGGTTCACAAGCCCTAGTTCACTATACTGAATATGCCTGGCTTTGATCAGGCCTTCCCAGCCATCGTAATAAGATGGTGGGGGAGGGGAGTAGCTGAATCCACCATATAAAGCTTGCCAAAACTGGCCCCACGATCCCCAACCCGAGAAGATCTTCAGTGGATTCTACCCCTCTCACACATTCAGCAACAGAGTTCCATGCAAGCAGAAAAAGGTAAAAGTAAAAAATGCAAAAACAAACTTCATTCAGTGTCCCACAAAACAAGGCGCCGAATCCAGCAGTGAGCCTAGCAATGCTCTCTGCCAGGACTAGTCCTTGTGCTTCCCGACAGCAAAAAGGATTCAAGAAGAAAAAAAAACAGTAAGGAAATCAAACTTAACTTTCATCCATGTAGACTTCAGATAAATCCATGGAAGTGTCCATCTCCTCTACTGCATCAATGCTGGCTGGCTGGTTTGCCTCAGGGAAAGTTTCTGCATCCACCATCTCAACCTCATTACTCTGCTTACATTCAGGAGCCCAGTCCTTCGAGACTCCTTCCTCTGCTGGCCCAGGACAGACTGACTTGCTCTTCCTAAGCTCTGCTTCTATAGCTCTTAGTTGGCCATGCCCTAACCTGGGGGAGGGAAGGGCAAACTGCTGCTTCTGCTGAGCTTTCTCCTGTGACTTAATTAATCTCAGCAGCTGAGCACTCCCTGAGTTAGGAGCCCGCCTCCTAGGCTGTTCCTTTTCCAAGGTTACTCTAGGTTCCTTCAAGCTGTTCCCCTGGTGTTCCACCTCCCCACAGAGTTCCTGTTCCTGAGTACTCATTTTGAACTCAGAGCCTGACTGTCTTCCTGAGTTAGAGCTGGCACATTGATCAGCCCTTTTCAGTTTTGGGCTAGAGTTCTGAGGAGTTCGCTTGGGCACAAGCCTAGCTTTAAGGCTGGGGTTCTGACAAAGTGCAGCTGAGCTATCAGCATCCCAGTACAATGGCTGCTAATATAGAAACATAGAAGATGACGGCAGATAAGGGCCATAGCCCATCAGGTCTGCCCACTCTACGGACCCACCCCCAAGTCTACTATCCTAGGGATCCCATTCCTGGTGACAGGTTCCCTTGGCTTAACCCTCTAAGGGATCCCACATGGGTATCCCATTTGCTCTTAAATTCTTGCACGCTGTTTGCCTCGATCTCCTGCACCGGGAGCTCGTTCCAAGGATCAACCACTCTCTCGGTGAAGAAATATTTCCAGGTGTCGCCATGAAATTTCCCACCCCTGAGTTTGAGCGGATGCCCTCTTGTGGCTGAGGGTCCTTTGAGAAAGAGAATCTCTTCTTCCATCTCGATACGGCCGGTAATATACTTAAACGTCTCGATCATGTATCCTCTCTCCCTACGTTCCTCGAGTGAGTACAGCCGCAAATTTTTCAGCCTTTCCTCGTACGATAGATCCTTGAGCCCCGAGACCATCCTGGTGGCCATCCGTTGCACCAACTCCACTCTCAGCACATCTTTTCGGTAGTGTGGCCTCCAGAATTGCACACAGTATTCCAAATGAGGTCTCACCATGGTTCTGTATAATGGCATTATGACTTCAGGCTGCCGGCTGACGAAACTCCTGCAGATGCAACCTAACAACTGTCTTGCCTTAGAGGAAGCCTTCTCCACATGATCAGCAGTTTTCATGTCTGCGCTGATGATCACTCCCAAGTCTCGTTCTGTTGAAGTTCTAGCTAAGGTCTCACCATTCAAGGTGTAAGTTCTGCACGGATTTCTGCTGCCAAGGTGCATGATCTTGCATTTCTTAGCATTGAAGCCCAGCTGCCAGGTCAAGGACCAAAGCTCTAACAAATGTAGATCCTGTGTCATACTATCGGGTGAATTGCCGTCTCTCACTATATTGCATAGTTTGGCGTCGTCAGCGAATAACGTTATCTTACCTTGAAGCCCCTGAGTTAGGTCCCCTATGAATATGTTGAAAAGGAGCGGGCCCAAGACTGAGCCTTGTGGTACTCCACATGCTGGTATGGTGCTATCTCCAGCATCTCAATGTCCCCCGAGTTGGATCCCCCTACCCCCCATTTTTACTTGTTACCACCTTTTCACACGTCCCCATAACTCCCAACTCAACAAATAGTTTTCTAGTCAGCATCTCAACCTCTAAATCACACTCCTCCCCTAGTCAAGCCCTCAATCTCTGGCACAAGACCCCAACCCCCTGCATAAGTCCCCGACCCATTGCATAAAATCCATGACATAAGCCTCCAAACTCCCCAGTCCAAACCCTGCTCCTGCTATAAAAGCACTGTCTCACCTAAGAAACCCCACCCTTCCTTGCTCTATCCTTCTCCATCGTGGACCTACCCAGTGGGTCTAGAAATATCATAATGAGGCCACCAGTAACACCAGTCCTCCTTTGCTGCTACTGGGGTCAGTGTGTCTCTTCCAAAATGGCACATGTCCCTAGCTGTTGTCTTATGGCACTCCAATGGAAGGATGACTCCTAATGTTAGTTTTATGAGACTACTGCTAAGAACAGACATTACACTTCTCTCCATATTCGCTGTGATAGGGGATTAAAAGAACTGCAAATACTGAAAAACCACAAATAACTTTTTTATATGTTATTTGCTGTAGCATTGTGAATATGGTGAAACCACGAATAACATGGTGGGAGACCTGGCCTGTTTCTGAAGGAGAGGCAAAACACGGTGAACGAAGTGCTGGGAATCAGTGATTTTCTCTGTAAGTGCTTGGAATCAGAGATTTCGCTATGCAAGCTGATGTAATTTGGAGGGGAGGAGCCAGCAAAACCATGAATAATCGAAACAGCAAATGCTAAAAAGTGTAGTTACTTACCTGTAACGTAGGTTCTCCGTGGACAGCAGGATAGTCAGCTGACTATCCTGCTGTCCACGGAGAACCTATGTTACAGGTAAGTAACTACACTTTATGGCATTTCCAGACCCCTGAGTAGGTACCAGGGAAGGGGTGGGAAGTAGGGGAGGATAGAGCATGTAGGGTGGAACAGTGGTTTTGTGGAAGAAAATGGTGCTTGTATAGGAGCACTGGGGGCTTGTATAGGGGGCTGGGAAACTTGTGTAATTTGTGAAGGGGGTTGGAGGACTTGTGTGTGTGTGTGGGGGGGGGGGGTGGACCTATGTGGGATGTAGGGTCTTGTACCAGAGGGTTGGGGGGATGCTTGACTAGTGTGGTATTAGTTGAACAGTCAGGGTGCTGGCTTAGAGAGCCAGCTATTGTGACTTGGATCAGAGAAATTTGTGTGGACATATGAAAGGAGGCTCGAACTTGGGGGGCGGGGGTAGAATTGGAAGGGAGGAATGTGTTGGAGGGCATGAGATGGCTTGTGGAAGTACTATTTATTTATTTCAAACATTTTTTTCTCAGAAACCATAGAAAATAATACCGTTATAATATAATCAATTGCAAAATAACCTTATGAATATATACAAAATTGGTAACTTTAGGCTGCCACATATAGCCAAAGATTCATCATATGTATTTATTTATTTATTTTTAAAAAAATTCTATACTGTTTTAAATCAAAACAGTTTACAAAATTGTTACATACATAAAATTTTACAGCAAATAAAACAAATGAATACAGATGATCAAAACCTTTGAAAAATCAGCAAACAGGGAAAATCACTACTTAAAGTAATTAATGCGTTGTGTTTTAAGTAGTTTTCTGAATGTGTCCCTACCACCACATTTCTGTATTTGCCCAAGAGAGTTCTACAATCTTACCCCTGCAGAACAAAAGGTCATTACGTTGGTTTCTAGATATTTTGGATTAACATTCACCTTCATAATGAGAAGAAAAAAGGAGAACTAACTAGCGATCAAAGGCCTACTAAGGAACAGAATTTCATCGTAGTCCCCAAATATTTTTTTAAAAAAAATTAGATTGGAATATAATGCAAACTAGGAAGAGGGAAACAGGAAAAATGGGGGCTAGCTTACATGCATCACTCTTCAAATGGGAACATAAGTTCGTTCGTAAAAATCTGTTTTTTTAAACTTCGTATTATTCGATCACTCTGTCCCATCCTAGATACTAACTCAATCAATATCTTAACTCATTCCCTAGTTATTTCCCACCTAGACTACTGTAACTTCCTTTTAAACGGACTCCCTCAAAAAGAACTACAACGACTGCAATTAATACAAAACTCTGCTATAAAACTAATATACAAAAAAGGTAAATTTGATCATGTTACTCCTCTTCTTAAAGAGGCCCATTGGCTCCCCATCACCCATCGCATCACTTATAAAATCATCTTACTTTCCTTTAAAATTAAACTTTCTCATCAACCACTATTTCTTGATAAACTATTAATTCCACAATGTTCTCCTCGTACGTTAAGATCCACTGACCAAAAACTCCTTTTCATCCCTTCTCTAAAAGAATTCTACTACACCCGAAAAACTAATTTTGCAGTAACTACACCTACTTTATGGAACTCTCTTCCACAATTTTTACGCGATGAACAAAATTTAATCAAATTCAAGACTAGCCTAAAGACTTTTTTATTTCAAGATGCCTTCGAATGAACCTAAATCACTCTTTTCCTTCTCCCAAATCTTGCTCTAAATATATATCTTTTTTTTTTTTTTCTTCCCCTTTTTATTTCTTTCTCTCTCTTTTTTCTGCTTCTTACCGCGAGTAAGTATTTGCCTCAACAAAGCTACCCTATCCTTCCTGTTCTATCCCCTCCCCATCTTCTCTCTTCTTACTAAATTATGTAATTTCTCCCCTCCTTCCCATACTTTCCTCACTTTCCAGTTTGTCTAGTCTATGTCATTTACGTTCACTTCATTTTATAAACTTTTTAGCCTTTACAAAACATTGTTAACCGGCCAGACATTTGTTTTATGGTCGGGATATTAAAAACTAATAAACTTGGAAACTTGGTGTTCCCAAAGAGATCATGTTTCCACGAAGCTTTTCCATGCCAGCTATACACCAAACTTTATCTAACCAAAAGCATTGACAGTGTACCATAGAATCCTTCCATTTTTCTGCAATACACAGTTTGACAGCAAGAAGCAATTTAACAAAATCTAAGTGCTCAAAGTTAGCTTGGTGTGCTTGCCAAGTAAAATAAAGGCTGGTTCTAGTAGAATTTCTTTTTTTTTTAATTATTATTTATTTATCAATTTTCAAATAAACAATCAAGTATAATAGTGGAATTTCTTTATGGATCAAATATGAAATGTAGGCCATCACCATTTTCTAAAAAGACTGAACATGTATGCATTCCCACCACATATGAATCAGGTCTCCCACAAGATCACATCTTCACCAACAGAAAGAAGAATATGTCTGCCATTGGGGTGTCAGATAAACTGAATACAATTTTTTTTAGTTGTGTCGTAACAAGTGTGAGTGAAATTGATGGAGCAGAAACAATAGGACCAAACTTCAGTCCAAAATCAGTTTTCCTATGAGTTTTTCCAAGAGATCCATATAATGGAAGTAATATGGTTTGAGAATCAGATAAAAACTTTTAAAAAGACATGAGAGAAAATTTTAAGAGAAAGGCACTTAAGACCTCTTCAAAATATTGTCAGATATGTATTGGCGGATTCAGAAATATTGAAATAGCGAGAGCTTATGTTTAAACGTATGCAAAATATCAGAGTTTGTACGTTATTGGCTATTTAGGAACATGTTAGCTAAAGAAAAGTTGGCCAAATCTGGTTTAAGCCTAATGTTCGTATTTGACAGCTAGCAAAAAGAAAAAAAAATGGTATAGCTGGAGTGAGGGTAGGGGAGATGGACTTCAGAGAACAAGACTTCTTCTAACTAAGAATCACCAAAGGCAAAAAAGGATGTTTTTGTAATCCAATTATGTTTATCAGAGAAAATGTAGGTTAGAAGAGTACATGGAGAAGTGAGTGATTCATGTAATATAATCCAATGTGATTGAGTTAAGGGATTTAGTAAAGTGCTTTGACACAGGTGAACAGCAGTGGCGTACCTAGCATATGTGATACCTGGAGCCCATCATTTTTTGACACCCCCCCTATCTGTATGAAAAACATGATTTTTAGTAACAATCCACACGTCACACATGAATATCTAGGAAAAGGCAGCATCTTACATACTGCAATGAGCAGTACATCAATAAACCCATTGTAAAACTAAACAAGCCAGACTAGTACAGATCAATCCTACACAGTCAATCCTAACAGAAAACCATGTCTTTTCGAACACACAGAACACAGAAAACACCTTCGCCTAGTATGTAATCACAAACTAACTCCTCCCTCTTTTACAAAACTGTAGTGTGGTTTTTAGCCACGGTGGTAACAGCTCAGATGCCAATGCTAAAAAACGCTCTACAGTTTTGTAAATGGGGAGATAGAATAAAAATACGTAGAAAAAGGTTAAACTGAAGCACCAAGAAGCTGGACTCTGCATACAATGCAACATCACAGAAACAGCGATGCATCTCACCTAAAGCAAAAAAATAAATAAATAAATATAATTTTTTTCTACCTTGTCTTCTCTGGTTTCTGTTTTCCTCATCTTTTTGTCACTCTTCCTTTCATCCACTGTCTACCCTCTCTCTGCCCCTTCTATGTGGCATCTTCTCTCTTTCTATTCCCGTTCTAGAAACTTTATGCATCCCCCTTCCATTTCTCCCTTCACCCCCATTAGTCTGACATCCATCTTCCTCCCTTCCCTCCTCCAATGGTCTGGCATCTCTCCTCTTCTTCCCTTCCTTCTCCCACACCCACATGGTCTGGCATTTCACTCTCTCCTCTCCCTTCCCCCCACTTCCATCAGCATCTGCCCCCTTTCTCTCTCTCTAACTCAATTCCATGCAGTATCCTTCCCCCTTATGTCTCTTTCCTTGCAATTCCATCAGCATCTGCCCCTTTCTCTCCCTCCACCATACTTCCATACCACCCTGACCCCCTTTCTCACCCTTCACCATGATTCCATACCACCCTGACCCCCCTTTGTCACCCTTCACAATGATTCCATAACACCCTGACCCCCTTTTGTCACCCTCCACGCCCTTCCATACCACCCTGACCCCCTTTCTAACCCTTCAACATATTTCCATACCACCCTGACCCCCTTTCTCACCCTTCACCATGATTCCCTACTACCCTGACCCCCTTTGTTACCCTCCATACCCTTCCATACCACCCTGACCCCCTTTGTCACCCTTCACCATGATTCCATACCACCCTGACTCCCTTTCTCACCCTCCACACCCTTACATGCCACCCTGACCTCCTTTCACCACCCTACTATGCTCCTTTCTTTCTCCATTCCAAAGGTCCCGCGATGACTTCTTCTGCTCCGGATGGAAGAGGTAAGTGACGTTGGAGGGGGCTGGGTTGGCAGAAGCAGTTAGTTGTGGCAAGATCCCGCAATGACTGCATCTGCTGGTCCCCCCCCTCCCCCCGATGTCACTTACCTCTTCCGGAACAGAGGCGGTAGACAGCGCAGTCATCGTAGGACCTTCGTTCACTTCAGCGCGGCTGCCGACTCTGTTCTAAGTACAGCAGCCGCGCTGAGGTGCCGTTTGCAGCAGCGCGGGAGGTTCCAGATCCGGCCGGCTGTGCACCCCCTTGGAGCGTGCACCTGTGGCGGACCTCCCCCCCCCCCCCCCCCCGCACCCCCTCTTGGTACACCACTGGTGAACAGTATCATTGTAAATTTGTAATCCGATACCTCCTAATTGCTTGTGAAGGAAAATTGAGATTTGACTAGTGGTATTTTATTATACCAAATATAGCAGACTATACTCGTATGTGATCTCAATTTAACAAAGAAACTCCTGGGACGCTATTTATTTATTTTTTTAATAATTTGGGCTGGCACTGCTATACATATGGGCCCTGATTCTATAAAGAGCGCCTAAGGTGTGCCTAAAGTAAGGCGTACTTTAGGCGTTCAATCTAAGTAGTTAATGAGCCAATTAAGGGTCTTAACAAGTGATAATTGGTACTTAGGCGTCCAAAGGATGTAGACACCACTTTGTAGACGCAGCCACAATTTCATGGACACCCATGTTTAAAACTCATGCATAACTCAATAGGCATGGGTGTGGAATGAGTGTGGAATGGGTGTGGTTTGGGCAATGACTCAATTTGGGCGTCCTTTGATTAATTTACTTAACATTGAACGACCTAGGGTGTCCATATTATGCCTATATTGTAAGCAAAGGAAAACCAGGTCTAAGTTTGAGCTTAGTTGGGCTTCAAATAGATCTCAATTCTATGGACAGAACTTAGGCATTCTTTGGGTGCTCCCTCGCTATCAGAGACCACATGTAACATTAATGATTAATGCAGGACAGATGTGACTACGCCTCCTACATTTTCTGCACAGCCTTTGTACTAACCAGTAATGTTTGCATTATCTCAGCAGTAAATGCAAAACATAAAGGAACCCTTTATGTTTAGGTATTTTGAGGTATACTCATTTCAATTTTAATGCTTACCTTTTCAAATCTGAGCTGAAGACAAATTATATCCAGAAAACTTTAACAGCTTACCAACATTAAAGCAGGGCAACATGAATTTTTTTTTTTTAAACCCAGTATAGATAAGTCTTTTTAAAACACAATTTAAGAGCAAATGAGAAGATAAGATACTTGCTTTAGAATTTTCCATTTGTCACAGATTGTAGATAAGAAATATACTTCTTGGAAGAAATAATCTATAAAAGAATATAGAGAATCTTATTTGAAAAAAAAAGCTATACTAGATGCATTTGACTGACAAGCCATTAATTATCCAAAACTCACAGAGCATAAGATGAGAGATATAAGGTACAGATAGGTGTAATGTAGAGAATAAGCCTACTGGAAAAAGGCTGATCCTTGGAAAATGCAATCTTGTCTCTGTCTGAGGATTTTCATTACTTCACCATTCTGTCAACATTTCATTGACATCTCTCAGTTTAATGTTTCGCTACACAAATATTGCATTTATATTGCTGTGAAATCAAGTCTTACGGCTTGAATAAAGACAGTTTTCAAAAATGTGCCATATGGGAATATAAAATATTCGGCTTGCGCTCATTACTACTATAATCATACAGTATGAGATATGAAGTCCATATTCTGTAGACGCTTAGAAACAAAACGTGGCATACAAGGACCAAAATCTATAGCCCATACCTAATACAATATTGCAGAACAAATGAAGAGTACTTACCTCATAAGAGCATAGCAGTTTCAGAACTTATTATCACATGTTTGTAATACTAGGATACTTTCCACCTGAAATTCAGTATGATTTAACGAACCAGGAATGGCTCCTGTCTAATTAAATAGCACGTAGCCCGCTAAGTGATAATATTCAGCACGAAATGGCCATTAAATATTAGTGCTTAACAGCTAGCCCCATCACCAACTATGTAGCGAGACGTCAGAGAGAAGGCTTCCGGTTCAGATGCAGGACGCTTTAGCTGTGAGGAGGAGGGAACCGACCACAATATGACACCGGGGGGAGAGGGGCATCGGACTGCAGGCCGCATAAAACGGCCAATTGGAGCCGGCCAGAAGGTTAGACACCCGCTGGAGGGAGGCATAGCATGGAGGGAGGGAGACAACAAAGGTAGGGGGAATGGTTTTATTTTCAAGTTTGAATTGTGTCAGTTTTGAGCATTTTAATCTCCTGTCTATATTTTGCATTGCTCAGGAAGAAATACATTTGTTTCTTTTTCTCTGGGAGTTGTAATGCATGCAGAATCTTGAGTCTTAGGGTTTTTTTTTTTAATATATTAGTACTTTTAGTTTTTGGTCCCATATTTGCATAGGGGTTATCTGTGTTCTGGTAGGAATGAATGTTGAGAAGCATACAGTGTGTTTTGTATAGTTTAATTTTGTGGTTATCCATTACCATTATGTGTTAAGATTATATTGTGTGTGTATATATGAAAAATGAATGGAAAAAATGGTGTTATAATTAGTATTATTATGGGGGCGGGGTCTGGGGAGATATGGCAGGGTCTTGTGAAAGAGATTGGGCCGGGTCTGGCCCACGACTTAGCCTATGTTCTGGATTTCGGCCCCTTAATGTGATTTAGTTTGACACTTGGTGTACCTGTAATTCACTCTCCAGAAGCAAACACCTGATTGTGAGGTGAAAGTGAAAACAAAGAAAGTTAGATTTTTAAGAGCTATCCATGAATACATAAGAACATAAGAAATGCCATACTGGGACAGACCCAAGGTCCATCAAGCCTAGTATCCTGTTTCCAACAGTGGCCAACCCAGGCCCCAAGTACCTAGCTAGATCCAAAGTAGTAAAACAGATTTTATGCTGCTTATCATAGGAATAAGCAGTGGATATCAATAATGGCCTATGGACTTCTCTTTCAGGAAATTATCCAAACCTTTTTAAACCCTGCTAAACTAACTGATTTCACCACATTCTCCGGAAACGAATTCCAGAGTTTAATTACATGTTGTAGGAAGAAATATTTTCTCTGATTTTTTTTCAATCTACTACTTAGTAGCTTCATTGCATGCCACCTAGTATTTTTGGAAAGAGTAAATAAGTGATCCACATCTACCCTTTCCACCCCTCTCAATATTTTATAGACCTCTGTCATATCACCCCTAAGCCATCTCTTTTTCTAAGCTGAAGAGCCCTAGCCATTTTAGCCTCTCCTCATAAGGAAGTCACCCCATCCCTGTTATCATTTTTGTCACTCTTCTCTGTACCTGTTCTAATTCTGCTATATATTTTTTTGAAATACAGTGGCCAGAATTGCATACAGTATTTGAGGTGCAGCCATACCATAGAGTGATAAAAGGGTATTATAATATTTTCATCTTTTTTCCATTCCATTCCTGATAAGATAAGAACATAAGAAGTTGCCTCCGCTGGGTCAGACCAGGGGTCCATCGCGCCCAGCAGTCCGCTCACGCAGCAGCCCATCAGGTCCATGACCTGTAAGTGATCCTTTATCTAAAACCTTTCAATACTCTTTTATCATCCTATCTCTGTCTCTATCTATATCCTTCAATCCGCGTATCCTTCAGGAACTTGTCCAATCCCTCTTTGAATCCTCTTAATATATTCTGTCCTATTACATCCTCTGGAAGCGTATTCTATTTGCTTTCTTGGTCACCACTGCACATCGACCTGAGGGTTTGAACATATCTTCAACAATGACACCTAAATAATTTTCCTGGGCAGTGGCTCCTAACATGGAACCCTGCATCAAATAGCTATAGTTCAGGGTCCTCTTTCTCACATGCATCACTTTGCATGTGCTCACATTAAATGTCAGCTGCCATTTTGATGCCCAGTCTCCAAGTCTCACAAGATCCTCTTTCAAATTTAATTATCTCACTAGTTATTCCCATCTCTAGAGCTTCGATAAATCTTAAATATATTTATCAATGATCTACATGATGCAGGGTTCATGTTAGGAGCCACTGCCCAGGAAAAGGATGAGGATACGTTACAAAAAAGCAGCGGTTCCAGCACAAACCCCTGGGGAACCTCATTATTTATAATCAAAACCAAAACCCTGTACCAGCTAGAAATTATATTACTCAAAATATAAGCTGGATCAGTGCATTAGAATCAACAGAAGCAACACAGAAACTATGTAAGCTTCTTTTCCTGCCCTATCTGATGTTGGCCAAATAGCTTTTCACCAAAAGGCTGTTTCAGGGATAAGGAAGATCTGACTCTTTTGCAGGATTGGTAGATGGAATAAGTCTGTCTGGCTTCTTTTGTTCTATTCAAGCACTGGTAGTTAACATATCTTCTTGAGAAATCCAGGCTGGATGGATACTCTCATTCAGGCTCAAGATATGAGGATTATGGGCAGGGGGCTTATTCATCCTATCTGCACTAACATTCCAGAGTCAAAATTATTTAATATAATATCCCAGAGTCCTTTGCTGACACTCTGGTTATGTCAACACAGATGTTGATAGCCAGCATACAGTATTGCAGACAGTGGCATGCAGTGATCTAATTTATGGTCATTGAGTAAGAAGTGAGCAGTTGTACTCTGAAGTGTTTATAATCTTTTCAAGTGAGATTTCATTATACCTGCCAAAGACAAATTACAATAATCTAGATGCAAGCTGATAAATGTATGAATGAGCGCAATGATGGTTGATCAATTACTTTCTTGTGTGGATGAAATTAGCAAAGAGCAAAAAACTCTACCTGTATAACATGTGAGATATTTTTTTTGAAATAAAAGAGATATGTCTATTGGCATCCCAAGATATTGAAAGCATTCAACTGTTCTAACTGGGGAACTAAAAGGTGCTGGAATAATGAACAGCCCATTTTCTCTTGATTCAAATCCAGTTTATTTTCAAGAAACCAATGCACTACTGCATTCAGGCACAAATTTTTGGGAAAGATGACAGATAGGATGCACAAGTAAAATGTCATTGGGATAAAACTGAGATGATATTTCAAATTCCTGAATAAGAGTTGGTAGTTGGCTAATAAAGATATTACAAAGCAACAGGGGAAGAATTGATCCAAGGTCAGAGCTTGGCAGACTTCTACTGTCTGTGCCCTGATCGTAGCTTGACAGATAGGCCAGTTTTAAACAGATTTCTATGGTTTGTGCCCTAATCGTAGCTGTAGAGATTTGAAAGGGCTGGTAGTTAAAGAATAAAGCTACAGCTTGGCATACTTCTAAAGTTTATGTCCTGAAAATGGGAAGGACAAATCAAGAGTCTCACATCATACCTTATGTTATGAGTTTGTCTTGCTGGGCAAACTGGATGGACCGTACAGTTCTTTATCTGCCGTTATGTATTATGTATATTGATGGTAAGTTTTATACTGGTTTTTAAAAATATATATTGGAATCTGCTTAGATTATAAGCAAACTAAAAGTTAAATAAATGTTCCAGGGCTATAAACTATTGATGTAGTTTGTTTTGGAATGTAAAAGAAACTGGACTGCCATAGTTTTTATTTTTAGGAATTAAGAACTCCTCAATAGAATACTCTTAAGAAAAAGACGTGGAGGGGCATAATCGAAAGGAACGTCTAAGACCATTTCCGTCTAAGTCGCAAGTCATCCAAAGTAAAAAACAGCCTAGAACACATTTTCTAACAATACATCCAAAATTTTTTTTCTATCGAAAATCGTCTAACTATACGTCCTGCCGATCTGATCGTCCAAGTCGCTAAATCGTCCATCTTTATACCACATTTTCATTCAACTTTTTGTCCAAGTCAAAAATGCCTACAACAAGCCCTGTTGGACGTGGAGGTGTCTGCAAAGTGATGGACTGAACACCCAGACATGCCACCTAAATAGTGGGGTACCTTACAGGGCATTGCTGTGAACTTCACTAAAAGGGTGCCATGTCATCATCTCACTACAGTTCCTTTTAGGTCATGGTGAGCCCCCCAAACCACCTCTAGAATCCCCTAGACTCACTTATCTACCACCCCAATAGCACTTATGGCTGCATGAGCCATTTAAATGCTAGTAAAAAAGGGTTTGGGGGGTATATAGGGGAGTGCACATGTTTAAGTATCAATGCAGTGATTACAGGGGCTTATATGCATGGGTCCTCCTCTGCATGAGTCCCTAACCCACCCCCAAGATGGCTTAAGCTGCCTCTGTGCTGGACGATTATGCTTTCCTATGCCAGGCAGCCAGGTGATGATGGTCTGGAGGCTGAATTTTAAAGGTGTGATTAATATTTTTATGGGGGGGGGGGTCGGGGATAACTGTGGTAGTGTGCGGGGGGTCTGTTTTATGTTTTTCAGTGCTTATCTGGTGACTTTAGGTGAGTTTTTGTGACTTAGACCATGTTTTAAATGGTCTAAGTCACAACGTCCAAGTTCCGTCAACCGTGGGCTGTATAACTTTTGGTTATACATGCTGTAAGACTAAGTCTAAGCCGGCCCACGTCCCGCCCAACTCTCGCCCTCGACACTCCTCCCGAAATGCCCCATTTAGCTTTGGTCGTTCAGCGACACTATGAAGGCCTAGGTCGTTTAGAAATATGTCCAAAACCCGTTTTTATTATCGGCACTTGGACGTATGTGGGAAATGTTCGTCCAAGTGACGACTTAGGCCGGTTTTTGGACGTTTTTCTCTTTCCCCATATTATTTTAGCAGGAATTTCTATAGATTAAACAGCATTTTAATAAAAAATCATCTTTTAAAAATTGCTCAGATCATATTTATCTGCATGTGATAAAAAATATTTGGATTGTTTTCTTCTGGTAGGAGAGTGAGCAAATTTAGTAAGACTAAACCTCAACACATCTTCTGTTGACTATTGTAATATACTATACATCAGTAGTACCTAAACATTCTTGGACTATTTACAATAGCTACAAAATGCAGTGGCCAGAATAGTTTATGGCTTAAACTGCAAACAAAAAATTAATTACCCTTCTCTTAAGCAAACTTCACTGGCTTTCTGTAAACTTAAGATTAGCAGTATAATTTTTAGAATAGTCCATGGTATAGCCCTAGGCTTTTATCATGAATTAAGGTTGCTGAAGAATCAAGGATCTTTGAAAAATTCTTTACTCTCCTTTCCATCAGTACACAAGATATGTCTTAACATTTTCTAATCACCCAATAATTTCAACCGATAATATAACTTTTCATCAGTTAGTTTGCATCCCTTCACTTTCTAACTTATTTCGAACCTCAGCGCCACCACTCAGTGCTCAATTGGATTTCATTGCTCTAAGCTTTATGTGTCAGCTCCTCATCGGTTCCTTAATTTTTAATCTTTAAATATATTAGCTTTTGTATGATTTATTTTATTTATTTAACTTATAAGCATGTACTTAAGCATGTACTTAACTTGCAATTTGTGGTCTCTGGCTAGGGGAAACATCACGCCGAAATGTTTCACTGCTAGAGCTTTATCAAGGCTTTGCCCCTATAAATTCAGCCGTGACGGCTGAATTTATAGGGGCAAAGCCTTGATAAAGCTCTAGCAGCGAAACATTTCGGCGTGATGTTTCCCCTAGCCAGAGACCACAAATTGCAAGTTAAGTACATGCTTAAGTACATGCTTATAAGTTAAATAAATAAAATAAATCATACAAAAGCTAATATATTTAAAGATTAAAAATTAAGGAACCGATGAGGAGCTGACACATAAAGCTTAGAGCAATGAAATCCAATTGAGCACTGAGTGGTGGCGCTGAGGTTCGAAATAAGTTAGAAAGTGAAGGGATGCAAACTAACTGATGAAAAGTTATATTATCGGTTGAAATTATTGGTTGATAGTTGAAGCTCCCTTTAACTATAATTAAAGCTGTGCACTAGAGGATTTAACATTTTCTAATGGCATCTTTTCCATATCAGGCTGCAAAATATTGGAATTTTTTACTACATACCCTGAGAACAAAATTCAGGTATGAGTTATTCCATACCAAGTGGACCAGGGGTCCATGTTCAACCTCCTTCAAATTTAACAAAATTTTATATTGATGTTTCTTAGGGTGTCAAACAAAACCATGCAAAATTTTGAGACCCTAGTGAATGTCCACACAAAATTGTATTCAATTTGGAGGCGGTTGGGCATGGACAATTTTCAAAATTGGTCCACTTGACATGGAATGATCCATATGTTAGATTTAGGAGATTATTGAAATCTTACCTTTTTAGAAAATATCTTAAAGGTTTGGAATGCGAAGGTTGTACTTGGGATGAGTTGCATAGGTTAACTCCCTCTTTGTAATTTCCCATATTAAGTTCAACTGTATTCGAGGATATTGTATTTTCCTTTTCTTATCTTTTGTAATCCACATTAAACCTATCAATGTAGTGGAATAGAAGTTCTCGTATTGTACCCTCTTAAATGGCCTGGTATTGGAATGCACTATTCTATGCCATTTGACTAGGGGGAAAATGTTTTGATTTCCCTTACAGAAACAAAAGCTCAAAAATAAGAGAAAAATAGAATGAATATTTCACTTTTATAACTGTGACCTATTCCACCCAAATTGAGGTGATACATTAAAACAATTTTTAAACTGAGTTACGTGACATTCTGTTCCATTCTGTTCTTAAGCTAATGATGAATCAAATTTCCAGTGAATGAATATAATTGCTTTCATACCTTTGCATTTATGGAATTTTTTTTGTTACTGTTATTGCTCAATGACTCTTTCAAATTAGTAATAACATTCATTAATGGATTAATGACATATGGAAGTACTCATACATCATTTTATGAAAATGTTCATATTTAATTATGTAAGTGAAAAACAATCACCTGAAGCATTGTTTAATAATTTAAGTTTAAATCATATAACATATCATAAAGGGAACCTAATGTAAATAGGTTATTTGGCAGGTTCCAGGTAATAAAAAACTAATACAACAAATTGACCATCTAATAGAAGATAGCAGTTTCTCAGAGTCTGATTCTGCTTTAAAAACCTAAACATTTCTACTTTTAAACCTCTGTGCTAATATTCAAAAGCATTTCCACATTTAGCAATGGCTGCATGCAGTAGCACAACCAGCCATTCAATTTTGGGGCAGCCTGAGGCTCTCCAAGGTCCTTCTTTGACCCCCCAACTCAACCTTTACATACCTGAGTTGGTGGGGATCTCCAAGCCCCACCAGCAAAAGAGGTCCTCCACCATCAAATACAGGTACAAGATCTTTTATCTGAAATTCCAAAACCTGAAAAGATCCAAAAACCAAAATTTGACACTTCATTTATATTTAAAGGTATTGCTCCAGTCCCATAGTTTGGAGCATGTTTATACTTGAAGTGCTTGAAGTGTTTAATGTTTGCCTTATTTTGAAATTTTTTTAAAAGAATCTAGTGGCAATTTTATGGTCTTATGATCTGTCTTTTTTCTGACTTAAAATTACAATTCCAAAATCTGAAAAGTTCAAAAAAATGAAATATGCCTAGTCCCAAGGATTTCAGATACAGGATCTTGTACTGTACTGGTGAATACCCATATAGGTACGTAAATGACTACAATAACAGCATTTATACTTGTCACCTAATCCAGACAGCTTCTTATAGAATTGCTTCCATAAGGAATAATTCTATAAGTGGGCATCTCTTTTTAGTTACTGTGAGACCGCATGGCATGATCTATTTAACTTAGCTGCTAAAGTTTCATTATAGAAAACTAGAGTCCTAGTATTGGTCCCTTAACACTGAGGCATCATTAGTTACACCAGTTATAGAGTTGGTATATATGTTGTGGCAGAGACCCTGCACAGCATAACAGAAACCCTGTGATAGATGACCAGCTAGCCCCTATGCCCTGTTCTCAGCATAGATCTTTTCCTAAATCATCCCAGAGAAGAAAGCCTAAAAGCTTTAGAACATCTAGGTTTGAGTCTGTGCCTTTAAGAAACCCTAGCACAGAATCTAAGCCATGATTCCCAACCTTGTCCTGAAGGACCACCAGGCCAGTCGGGTTTTCAGGATAGCCCTAATGAATATACATGGAGCAGATTTTCATGCCTGGCACCTCCATTATATGCATATTCATTAGGGCTATCCTGAAAACCCGACTGGCCTGGTGGTCCTCCAGGACAGGGTTGGGAACCACTGATCTAAGGTACAGAATGACTGGCCCTTTAAGAAATTTCCTGGCTCTGTTAACGGGGAGGAAAAAGGGGCTAGATTCACTAAGGCCACGGATCGGATCCGATCCATGAGTGATCAGATCCGAACTATGGCCAGGGGGACTGATTCACACTTCCAACCGACCGCACAGATTGCTCTCCAGCAATCCCGACATATGCGCAGACCATCTGTAGATGGTGTGCACATGCACTGGCCCTCCATACCCGGCAGAGCTAAAGAAAACTTTTTTTTACTACTTTGTTTTGTATTTTACTTTTTCACGAGCCCGTGGTTTTAACCCGCTTTATACCCATGGGTTAAAATCACGGGCTCGCACTGAGGGGGAAGGCAAGGAGAGTCGGGGCAGAAGCAGGGCAGCGAGTCGGGGCAGAAGCGGGGCAGAAGCGGGGCAGCAATCGAGGCAGAGAGCAGGGCCTGTTGGACTATTTAATATGATGTTAATTAGGGCTGCTTCTGATTCTGCCAGACTCTAGCTTTGTCTGTTTTCAGGCGTCTTGTCAGTAGCTCACCATACTCAAAGCTTTTCTTGCACTCGTAGTTCATGTGCACTATTCAGTTGGAGGGAATAAACCACACTTAACGTGAAATACAACATAAATATAGCAGAGAGCAGGAGATCAGGGCAAAGAGCAGGAGATCGGGGCAGAGAGCAGGGCGGCCAGAGCAGGAGAATCGGGGCAGAGAGCAGGGTTTTTACACAAGTGACTGGTCCTCAGCAGTCACTTATTTTTGGATCGGCCAGCTCAGTCGGTGTGCCTGTATTTGTTAAGTGAATCACGTCCTTCCTACTTTGCATGCCGTTTCCCCTCATTTGCATGCGCGGATCTGATCTGATCGGAGGATGATCGGCCACAAGGTTAGTAAATTGGGTCAGAGGAAAATCGGGCCACAAAGTGGTCGGGACACGATCAGTGTCCTTAGTGAATCTAGTCCAGGGTGATTCAGAGCCCTTTATCTCCCATAGCTTGCCAGGTAATAGGAGAGGGAGGAGTAGGAAACTGGCTGAAGCATACACGCACCAAACTAGTGATTATGAAATGGAGGATGTGAGGATTATCTCCGGCTTTAATGAGGTTTTTAGCAGTCTCTGACACTGATTTGCAAATGGGCTCTTCAGCATTGAAATGAGCCCTCCAGTGGATTCTTTAAAAATGCTGATCCATTTTCAAAAAGCGGCGTTGACTTTTGGCGATTAAAAAAGCAACTGGTCCAGGGGTGCCGGTCAGTGTCAGAGAATGCTACAGCCTGTGTTGTGATGTAGAGGGAGAGTTGCCCATCTTTCTGCTGCATCACAACATCCCTAACCCTCCTGCAACAGGAGAGATGCCTACTCTCTCCTGCTACACTAACCACCGTGACCCGACCACCCCCCCCAGCAGCAAGAGAGATGCCCATTCTCTCCTGCTGCACTGCTGCGACCCGACCAACCCTCCACTTCCCCAACACCAGGAGAGATGCCCACTCTCTCCTTCTGAACTACAACTCTCATCCGACCGACCTTCCCCCCCCCCCCCACCAGGCAGCAGGAGAGATGTCCACTCTTTCCTGCTGCACTAACTACTCGCCGAGACCCGACAAGTGACCTCCCCTATCTCCGCCACCCCCTTCCTCTTACCTCAATCAAAGAGCCGAAGTGACTGTACACTCTCATCAGAGCTGCTGCTGTGTCATCTAAATGGGAATTCCCCTCCCTAGTCCTTAAACAACCTGAGCCAGTCAAAGCCTCTGGCCCCTCCCTGGGTGCATTGTGAAGGGTCCTAAAGCACAGATTGGCCCAGACGCCTAAGGCACCTCCTATGGGGTGTCCGGGCCAGTCAGAGCCATAGGACCCTTCACGATGTATTCAGGAGAGAGTGGGCATCTCTCCTGCTGCAGGAGTGCTAAGGGTAATGTGATGCAGCAGAGATCTCTCCTGCTGCATCACAACACAAGGGCAGCGAGAGAGTGTGCGCATCTCTCCTGCTGTTGCTGTGTTTTTGTTTTGGGTTGTTGTTTTTTTACGGCGGCATTGACCGCAGCATTTTTCCTGCGTATGTGCCCAGGTGGGCATTTCATAGGAATAAAAGAGAATGAAAAAAGTGGAAAATTGTTGGACTAAGTGTATAGCCCTCGTTGGAGACTACCCCAACCTTTTCGGTTCTGCTGAGAACTTTTAAGCGTCCCCTCGTAATATGTACACCGCTTTGTTCTTTCAATTAGCTAAGGCAGTATATCGAGTTCAAATAAGTGAAATGAAATTCACTGAAAGCACTTAAGCATATACGTGTGCATATACCCATATAAGTGAATATTCAAAAAATGTATGCATGTAATACATAAGCAAATGTAAGCCCCGAGGTTATAGAATAATTTGTGCATGGCCCAGGTCAGTGAGATTTATTTGCTACCCAAATAAGTTCTTTTAAACTGATGGTTGCCAAAACTTGTCTTGGGAGATTCCCCAGCCACTGGTTTTCAGTAGAGCTGTACTGATTATTTGTATTCCATTCAATTCAGTTCTGATTAGTGCCCCAAATACATTATTCATATTCAGCTGAATAGTGATTTAAATTTGATAATCTGGGGCTCTACTGTTCTAAATCCTACTGAAATAAATACTTGATCTCTGATTTCATGTTGCTTCTTTTATTATTTATGTTAAAGCTCAATACCTATTATTCATATTTGGTATTCATGGGGCTCATAATCGAAACTAAAATACATCTAAAAACCCTCCAAGTTGGCACTTGGACGATCTAAAAGACAGGTCATCCAAGTGCCGATAATCGAAAAGGCTTTTTGGACATATCCAGGGACATTTTAGGCCTCTGAATCCCACTGTGTGCCCAGAGCTGAAAGTGGTGTTTTTGGAGAAAGGATTAGGCAGGATGTGGGTCGACCTAGACATAATTGTCCTGCAGGGATAATCGAATGTTTGATGAGACTGCCTAGGCGAAACTTATACATTATGAGTTACAAGTATAAGTGCCCAAAAGGTATTGAAAGTGACCAGATAACCACTGCAGAGACAAAGTAAAGACCCCCCACACTCCCCGTGTTCACTGACCCCTCTGCTCTGTTGGCATGTCTAGGTGGCTAGTCTATCACAATGCTGGCCCTTCCCACGTCCAAAAGGTCTTATTCGGAGAATTTGGGACTTGGATGAATTTTTGGTCGAGAATGTGGTATAAAGATAGACGGCGGATTATAAATGTAGTGGCGGATTATAAAAGTAGTGGCGGTCTGGACAATCAAATGCCTGGACATACAGATAGATGATTTTCGTAAAAAAAAACACCAAATTTAGACATATTTTTCGAGAATGGACATTTTGCCGCTGCTGACTTTGGGCGACTAGCGCCCTACGTCCAAATTGGATTTAGACGTATTTTTTTATTATGCCCTCCACATTTGGCTGAATAATATTTTGCATAATTCGTATTTAGCTGAATAGTATAATAGACTATTCAATACAGTTCTAATATCATGATATCCACAATGCTTATATCTCTCATGAATATTTATTGTGGCTATCCTGAAAACCTGACTGTCTGTGGAGTCCTCAGGACAGGTTTGGAACCACTCGTTTAAACAATGCTCTCATGACATGTTTATTAGAAGATTTAAAATTACTAATAATGTTTAATGTGATGTATATAATGTTGGTTTAACAAAACAAAAGAAAAACCTATGCCTGCACTCTGAATGAACAAACCAAAAAACAAAAAGGGTAGGACATTAGTCTCTGGATGATACAGGGAAAATTTTTTATTAAAATAAATACAAAGGCTAAAAACCATAAAAATACACATTAAATAAATCAGTACAAAAATACATGTAATTCTTTTTTTTAAAAAAAATCTTTATTCATTTTCGAACTTACAAAAAGTGTGTCAATATGTTAAAACAGACAAACAATAAGTATATCACTTAATAATCATCAATAGTACAAATGATATATTCTTATCTTCCACCCTTTCCACCCCTTCCTATTATATAATCAATACCTTGTACAATATGTAATCATAAAATTACCCTCCCTCCCCCCTCATAATTGAACCTGTAAATTTAAGGGAAAAAATGTCATCTAATCAGTACAATATTTTGTTAATGGCTCCCACACATCTTGAAATTTCCTAAAACATCCTCGCTGTATTGCAATAAATCTTTCCATTTTATAAATATGACATAAGGAATTCCACCAGAAATTATAATCATCTTTATTTAAAAAACGATGTATATATCGTTTTTTAAATAAATAAAGAATGAAATAAAGTTGCTTAATAAATCTGGACTGATGCAGAATGAAGTAACCGGCAGTGTGGTGCCTAGTTACAAACAGAAGGTCCATACAAATGTCACTAACTGATATAAATAAGATTGGTTGAAGAGAAATATTTTTGAAATATCTTTTGAAGTAAAATTTTATAAAGTTTATAAGCATTGCTGACCTGCCTGGTGAGGTGTTCCTAATGGTGGTGGTGGTGGTGGCAGCAGTGTGTCAATGTGTTGAGAGGAAGAGGTGGTCTGGGAAATTCTGCTGAGCAAACTCTGGGCCCATTTCCACCCCCCAGTTAGTCCACTCCACTCAACTGGTTCACACACTGAGTGGGTCTTTGGGTGTTGTGCCTGGGTAGTTGTTTTGGGATCTCTTCCAGTGGTTTGTCAGTATCTCCTTGTGGTCCAAGGAAGGAAACTTTGTTAACCTTAGCATTGACCTTCAAAATATGTTTGTAACAGCGCTGCTTGTGTGGCATTAGGCTATGTAGTGATCGAAAGAAAAAACCATACCTTTGCACATTTTTGCACTATATGGTGGGTGTATTTGAGGTTGAGGGGTGGTAGATTCAGGGGCAATGTTAGGAAATTCTACTTTACGGAGAGGGTGGTGGATGCCTGGAATGCGCTCCCGAGAGAGGTGGTGGAGAGTAAAACTGTGACTGAGTTCAAAGAAGCGTGGGATGAACACAGAAGATTTAGAATCAGAAAATAATATTAAAGATTGAACTAGGCCAGTTACTGGGCAGACTTGTACGGTCTGTGTCTGTGTATGGCCGTTTGGAGGAGGATGGGCAGGGGAGGGCTTCAATGGCTGGGAGGGTGTAGATGGGCTGGAGTAAGTCTTAACAGAGATTTCGGCAGTTAGAACCCAAGCACAGTACCGGGTAAAGCTTTGGATTCTCGCCCAGAAATAGCTAAGAAGAAAAAAAAAAAAAAAAAAAAAAAAAATTTTAAATTGAATCAGGTTGGGCAGATTGGATGGACCATTCGGGTCTTTATCTGCCGTCATCTACTATGTTACTATGTTACTATATGTATGAGGAGATTCACATTTCCTATACAGCTAAGTCCTTGTGAAGTTACCTTGTTCTTTCTGTATTTGACATCTAGCAAGATCTCTGTTTGGAAGGAAAGATCTAAGCTTAAAAATGAAGTGGCCAGAAGTTATGGTAAAAGCAGATAGCGTTGCTGATTTTAAGAAAGGTTTGGACAAATTCCTGGAGGAAAAGTCCATAGTCTGTTATTAAGACATGGGGGAAGTGTCTGCTTGCCCTGGATCGGTAGCATGGAATGTTGCTACTCTTTGGGTTTTGACCAGGTACTAGTGACCTGGATTGGTTACCATGAGAATGGGCTACTGGGCATGATGGACCATTGGTCTGACCCAGTTAGGCTATTCTTATGTTATGTTCTCATCTGTAGGGGCCTTTGTTTTCACTTCTTATTTTAATGTATTTTTTTTCTGGGAACTTAGTGTTTTTTTAGAATGGGAACAAAAATGGAAGAGAATTAATATGTGTTGAATGGGGGGGGGGGGGGTTACTAATTTCTTCAGCTAAATAATTAAATCCACCTCAACCAGACATAGGAGAACTCACGCACCATTCACACACCCTCCAACCAAAATCGTCAAAAGAAAAAAAACTGTTCAACAACCTCCTAACACTCGACCCCCAACTCTACAACCTATTGACCACGACCACAAACTACAAAACCTTCAAAAAAGAAATAAAAAACGTTCTATTCAAAAAACACATAAAACCGAACTAACACAATCAGAACTGTCCCAAGCATCACCTGCAACTACTCCATATGTACTTCTGATGTCATGACAATTCAGACATAATTTATGTTATGTTTGGAATAATGGTTACATATGAGGTTCAATAAAAGAAAATTTTCAGTGCCTGTTTCTATTATGACCATTTATTTTTCATGGTTATTACAAAAAATATTTTTTTACATGGGGGGGGGGTCAAAAAATGATGGGCCCCGGGTGCCACATACCCTAGGTACGCCACTGCTGGAATGTACTGTTTCATTCACATTCTTTGGGTGGTGGAAGGGTGTCGATGACCACTGGGGGAGTAAGGAGGAGCATGTCTTAGTCACTCCAGTGGTCATCTGGTCAGTTTGGGCACCTTTTTGACCATTATTCATTTTTAAAACAGATCTAGCCTGAAATGTCTAAATGGTGCCCTGGATGTTTTGTTAACTATTTGGTCACTGCAAAACATCCAAGTCTTAAGCCTGGCCAAAATACGTTCTCTTGGAATTTAGACAAACAGGTTTTGAAAATAGTGATTTGGACATTTTAGCAAGAAAAATATCCAAATATCACTTTATGCCATTTTTTTTCTCTTTGACAATTAGCTCCATAGTGGTGCTTTGTTTTATGCTGGAGATTTCCAAACTATAAACCACTGATTAAATGCGATCTGCTCATCTAGCTTACTGACTCAGTATGCTTTCATTGATTGTAGCTGGATGCGGCAAGTTTTACTTTTTAAAAACTTTTTTCCTGCCCACTTGAGGCAATAAACTACTACTATTAATCTGTTCTATAGCGCTACTAGGTGTACACAGTGCTGTATACATTATACGCAGGTACTATCTCTGACCCTAGTGGGCTCACAATCTAAGATTTTTATCTAGGGCAATTGAGTGTTAAGTGACCTGCACAAGGTCACAAGGAGACTACAGTGGATGCTTTAGGGTGAGGGGGTTATGAGATAAAAGCAACCTTGAAAAAGTGAGCTTTTAGTCTAGACGTGAATACTGCCAAGGACGGCGCTTGATATACCTGTTCCAGGCAAAAGGTGCAACAAAAGAGAAGGAACATCGCCTAGAGTTAGCAGTGAAGGAGAAGGGTACAGATATGAGAGGCTTGCCCAATGAATTTGTCAGATAGGTAGACTGATTTGGGAGTTGTCAGCATAGAGGTCATATTGAAAGTCATGGGAGGAGATCAGAGCATCAGGGAAATGAATATAGATGGTGAAAAGAAGAGGTCCCAGGACAGATCCCTGGGGAACCCCAGGGATAACAGTGGAGGAGGATCCACCACTACATACTCTAAAAGTGTAATATGAAAGATAAGAAGAGAACCAAGAAAGAACAGGGCCCTGAAATCCAAGTGAAGGCAGTGTATCAAGGAGAAGGTGGTGGTCTCAGTAGCATAGTAGGGGAGGAGGACTGCCTCAAGCACCGTCTCATTGGGGACACCATCACCTCTCCTCCTTTCCACCCTCTTTACCTTTTTGGCTCTTTGTTGCTGCAAGCAGCATCTCCAACCTGCTGCTTGTGCTGGCCTCAGCTCTCCATCTGAAGTCGCTTCCTGTTCGCGGGACCAGGAAATGATTTCAGAGGGAAAGCCAAGATGGATACGGGCAGCAGGTTGGAGATGCTGCTCGCATTGGCAAAGAGATAAAGAGGTACAGGGGAAGGTGCATGGTGGGGACAGAAAAGAGGACAGGGGCGGAGCCACCCCAGGTACCTTCTAGCCTCATTATGCCACTGGGTGGTCTGCATTGTCAAAAGTAAATAAAGCCATACCGGTAGAGTTCCTAGACCTCCACCAGCCAAAGAGAGGAGAGACATAAAGAGAGAGTGAGAGTATATAAAGGTTGTATGGGAGAGACCCAGCCTCACACAAATACTCCACATTGTCTTCCACCCAGCTGTTCCTCCTACCTACTCTCTATTCTTTAGGGGTAGATAATTGGATGTGGCAGGTCAGCAGGGTTCCTAGGGCAGTTCTTTCCTACCATTTCAAACCACCAAAAGGGCCAGATATGTCCAATTCCAATCTGCACGTTTTGAGGAGGGTACTCAACCATCCTCTGGGTGAAATAAAATGCCTTATTTATTTATTTCATTTAAAACATTTATAATCCGCTTTTTTCCAAAGCGGCTCACTGTTTAACATATATAGTTTTAGACTCATACATTTTAAAAGAACTATATATTAGCAGATGAAAATTTAGAGGCCAAAATTACTGATAATACATTACAACGGTCAGTGGCGTACCTAGCATATGTGACACCCCCATCATATGTGACACGTGTGTTCCCGCTAAGCTGCGCTGGGGTGCGCTGGCGCACAAAATATTACCTCGCAGCGCACAAGTTTCTCGTCACAGCGCACACAGTGTAGAGCACAGTTCTTCAACCGCCGGTCCGCAAACAAAATCTTGCCGGTCCGCGAAGGATTCGGTCCCCGCCGCAACGAAAGGCCGGCGTCAGCTGACTTGCAACTTCCTGTTGTAGTCGCTGTGCCGGGACTCCTGCCTTCGCCGGGACTCCTGCCTTCCACCGCGTTTGCCTCCTGCCTTGTCTCCGCACCTCCAGACCAGCAGCGGCAGCTGTGTATGCTTTTAACTTCGGCACAGAGCTGCCCCTAATCAATAGTTTAGCGCGGTTTCATAAGGCAGCCTCGGGGCCTTTGCTAGGCCGGCCCACATCGCATCATCGAAGCGGGCCGGCTATCAAAGGCCCCGAGGCTGCCTCATGAAACCGCGCTAAACTATTGATTAGGGGCAGCTCTGTGCCGAAGTTAAAAGCATACAGAGCTGCCGCTGCTGGTCTGAACTCTTGGGCCGCTGAAGGAGGGCAAAAAGCAGCTGTCCTGGAGGTTTCCCTTCCTCTCGCCTTTACAGGTTCCTTTTTTCCACCTTTTTTTTTTTCCTTCAAACGGCAACGGGCCCCAGCATCGACATCAATCAAGTAAGTTCCACTGTCAATCAAGCGGTTCTGCTCGGCCAAAGCTTCCCCTGTGACATGAGCCACCCTCAGGGGAAAGAAAGTGACCCACAAAGGTGAGGGGAAGGGGGGCAGATGATGGAAGTTGGGGGGGGGGGAGAGAGAGAGAGAGAGAGAAGGGGCAGATGATGGAATGGAGGAGATGAGAGAGAGAGAGAAGGGGACAGATGATGGAAGTGAGAAGAAGGGAGAGAGAGCAGAAGGCAGATGGATGTCAGTTGAGAAGGGAGAGCAGATGCTGAATGGAAGTGGGGAAAGAACACATACTGGATGGAAGGAGGAGATAAATAAAGGGGGAAGAAAATAGTAAGATAATGGAGGGGTGAGGGAAAGGGGTGACAAGCTGTGTGTAGACACAGTGAAAAGAGGGAAACGGGACTAAATAGTAAGAAAGAATTTAATTTAGATGGAGGCAGAAAATAGAGAAGGAAGACCAGAGAAGAAAAGGGAAGAGAGAGCAGAGAATGATCAGATCTGAGTGGAGGAAATGAGAAGAGAGATATGCTAAAAACCACAGGGGGGAGGGAAGGATAGAGATGCAGTTATTTTGAAGCTACACTGTTAAGTTAATATGCTGTTGGTAGAGTTGCAGTGGCATCCTAAACATATTTCTGGCAAGCCAACTGTATATGGTGACATTATTAGAAGATGACTGTGTGAAACTTTAGGGAACTTGGATGCCAATCAGTTTTTGGAAGCCAAAGGAAAACATACATTTTTTGTATGCTATACTGTATGTTTGGCTCGTTTCTACTTCAGTTTTGTTCTTGCCTTTTCGTTTTGTCTTCCTTCCACCATCTCTTATCTGCCTTCCTTATCATCCTTTTCAATGTGATTTGGCAGCTCCTGTCAATCATAGGCTGGCTGTGCAAGATTGCTAATTCTAGATGCCTGGGTGACCTAATGCCTGTGCATGTGATTTTCTGTTTTTGTGTTTAAAACATTTTGCTGAAAGCACAACAGTGCAAAAGAGTAAAACAGATTTTATGCTGTTTATTCTAGGAATAAGCAGTGGGCTTTCCTAAGTCCATCTTAATAATGTCATGCAGATTTTTTAAGGAAATTATCCAAATCTTTTTTTAATTACATGTTGAATGAAAAATATTTTCCCAGGTTTGTTTTAAATCTACTACTTAAAAGCTTTATTGCATGCCCCTTTACTCCTAGTATATATTTATTTTTATTTTTTATTTTTTAGTATATATATATTTATCTTTTGGCATGGCCCATCAGTTATAGCATTTGCTACATGATGGGCCATGCCAAAAGATAAATGTAGCATTTGCTACATGAATTGATTTTTTGTCACGTATGGTTAAGGGGCTGGAGGAGTTGCCGTACAGCGAAAGATTAGAGAAACTGGGCCTCTTCTCCCTTGAGCAGAGGAGATTGAGAGGGGACATGATAGAAACATTCAAGGTACTGAAGGGAATAGACTTAGTAGCTAAGGCAGGGAGAACGAGAGGGCACTCTCTAAAGTTGAAAGGGGATAGATTCCATACAAACGTAAGGAAGTTCTGTGGTAGAAAGCAACATATTTATTTGGCTCATAACTTGCTGGCGCCCGATATTTTTAGCTCACAGTGAAAAAAGTTTGCTCACAACACCCGCCCGCTTAGAGGGAACACTGGTTGACACCCCCATCATTTTTTTGACACCCCCCATCTATATCAAAAATATGATTTTTAGTAACAATCCACATATCGCACAAGAGTGTACCTAGGAAAAGGCAGGATCTTAAACACTGCAGTGAGCACTAGAACACCAACACATACATTGTAAAACTAAACAAGCCAGATCCCGCACAGTCAATTGATCCTGTAGTCAATTCCATCTGAAAACTGTGTATTTTTCATACACACAGAACAGAGATACACCCTCGCCCAATATGGAATAATCACAAACTAAAAACAGAAATATGTAGACATAAGTTAAAATGAACCGCCAAGAAACCAGACTCTGCATACAATGCAACACCACACCACCACAAAACAGTGACACATGTCCCCTAATACTGTACAAAATATAAAGACAGTAGATGTAAATTTGAAAAAACTGATACATATCAATCACCACTTTACAAATTAACAAATAAAAATAAAACAAATAATGAGAAATAAGAAAATACCATTTTATTGGACTAATCCATTTTTCAATTAGCCAAATCTTTCTTCAGAACAGTACAGTATACTGCTGTTATGGTATCCTGTCCTGACCTGAGGAAAGGGGTTTAGTCCAAAAAATTGCCTTATTTCCATTTCCTGTTTATAAACTTTTATTAATACAGTTACAATACTACTTGATTCTAAGTAAAGCAACAAAAAAATCTTTCTACCTTTTGTCGTTTCTGCTTTAATCATCTTCTCTTTGCTCTCTTCTTTCTATACAGTGTTTGTCCTCTCTCCCTTCCATGCAAGATCTGCCCTCTCTTTGCCCCTTCCACCCAGCTTCTGCCCTCTCTCTCTACCCCTTCCATCTACTGCCCATGCTCTCTCTGCCCCTTCCATCTACTGTCCACCCTCTCTCTCTTCCATAAGGCATCTTCCCTCTTTCTATGTCCCGTCAATAAACTGTATATCCGGGGTCCCTTCTCTCCTTTGGACATGATTCATTTCAGCTTCAACCCCTCTCCATTTTTCTGTCTCCACCCCCTCCCCTATGCTTTGGCATCTTTCTCTTCTCCTTTCCTTCCTTCCTTCCCACTCCACACCATGATGTGGTATCTTTATCTCCTTCTCTTCCCTCCCCCCATGCCATGGAATCTCTTCCTCCCCTTCCATGGTCTGGTATCTCCTTTCTCAGCGGAGGACTTAGAATCTACAGTTTAAGGGACTTTCCTAAGGAGCAGCAGTGGGATCTGAACCCTGCTTCTTGGTTTGGGTCAGATACATAAAGCCTCCCATGCTGGTAACCAGTCTAAATGCAAAGTTCCCAGCATGGGAGGCTTTGTGCATCTGACCCAAATTAAGAAGCAGGGTTCATATCCCACTGCTGCTCCTTAGGAAAGTCCCTCCGCTGAGAAAGGGAGCTGGCATGACTTCTTCCCTCTCTGCCCTCCATCTAGCTCGGTGCCCATCTGCTTTTCATTCCCCTGCCGCCTCTCCTCACTGTACTCGCTGGGCTCCGGGTCCAGGTAGAAAGTGAAGTGGGCCACCGCCCGCTTCTGTGGCTCCGGTCCAATCTGCAGCCTTTCCTGCAGCAGGACCCCCACAGCTCTCCGGCAAAGCAGGACCCGGGCCGCCGCCATTGTTGTTGTTGCTGAAAGGAGACAGCAGCACATTTTTGAACTGGAGGCGGAACCGGCAGGAAGCCTCACTATTGGATGGTGACGCCTTCTTTGAATGAGAGGCAGCGCCGGCAACCAAATAGAGACCAATCCGGGAGCCGAGGGGAGGTGGGAGACCGAGACATGAGGGGGAAGTGCGCGACAGCAGAGATTGGGAATTGTGGTGGGGAGGGGATCTCACCTACAGCTAATCAACTTTGGGCTTTAGGCAGCCGCCAGAGGGAGCACCCCTGTTTACTGCCACTGCTGCTGGTTAAGGAGAGCAGCAGCGGCAGAATAGGGAGGGTGGCCGGCTGTGCACCCCCTTGGGGCGTGTACCTGGGGGGTGTACCTGGGGTGTGTACCTGGGGCGGGCCCCCCCGCCCCCCCCACCCCCCCCGCCCCCCCCCTTGGTATGCCACTGACAACGGTCTTAAGAGAGATAAACATCAGCATTTTCACAGAGACAAAGTGCTAACCGAGGAAGGCCTGAGCATAAAGATAGGTTCTGAGCAATTTTCTAAATTGCAGCAGATTTCCACCAAACCTCAAAGTGCCATTCATTGCATTGCATAAAACTGTCCCAGTGGTTGAGAAACAAGATTTTTTTAGTTCGCACATATAATAATAATAATAATAATAATAACTTTATTCTTATATACCGCCAACAATCTTGCGACTTCTAGGCGGTTTACAATCAAGAGAAGTGGTTTACAATAAAGAGAAACTGTAAATACAATAAAGAGAAACTGTACATACAGCGAATTAAAGGGTATAGCATTGTACATCTGGTAATTCCAACATTAATAATATTAACAACAGTTTGTGTGCTGCAAGACCAGAAAGTGCCATGCTGCTAACATAAAATTTAGAAATATTCCATGAATTGAATGGTGTGTTCATGGTTAGTGATTAGGGTTGGGGTTTACAATTTACAGGGTCGGGTATGTGGTGGTATTATGAGGGGGACTGATGTTCTGGTTCGTTACCTAGGTATTTCAAGAACAGGTAGGTTTTTAGGTGTTTCCTGAATTCGCCATAGTTGTTTGTGTGTGCAATTAGTTTTTCTAAGTCTTTACCCCATGTGGCTGCCTGGTACGATAGCAGTTGTTGATGGTATCTCTTATATTTACACCCTCTAGCCGGAGGGGAGACAAATTTCAGGTGTGTTTTTCTTTTGTGTCTGTTGGTTGGGAATGAGAAGAGGTCTGTAATATATTTAGGGGCTAGACCGTTTAATACCTTGAAGCAGAGACATCCTAGCTTGAACTTCGTGCGTGCCTTCATCGGCAGCCAGTGTAGGAGTCTGTAGGAAGGGGTTATATGGTCGGACTTCTTCAACCCGAGAATCATCCTGACTGCTGCGTTTTGTATCAGTTGTAGTCTTTGCATTTGCTTCTGGGGGATTGTCAGATGGGTGATGTTGCAATAATCTAGGTGGCTTAGTATTAGGGATTGTACTAGAATTCTGAAGGCTGAAGTGTGGAAGCCTTAATGGACCTAAGTTTCCAGAGAGTGAAAAACCCTCTTTTGATTAGGGAGTCTATATGGTCTTTCATGGTTAGTTCTTGGTCTAGTATTACTCCTAGAATCTTCATCGTTGGTTGAATAGGGTAGTTGAGATTGTTAATGTGTAGTGATTTTGTCGTGTTATGTATGTGTGGCGAGGCTATAAAGAATTTAGTTTTCTCTGCATTGAGCTATAGTTTGAAATCTGTGGTCCATTGTTCCATCATGTTTAGCGCTTCAGTTGCTGTGGGGGTGACTTCGGAGGGCGAGGTAGTAAACGGGATAATGATTGTGAAGTCGTCTGCATAACTAAATACTTTTACGCCTCGCTGTGTCAGCTGCGTACCCAGTGAAGCTATGTAGACTTTGAAGAGGAGTGGGGATAGTGGGGACCCCTGTGGTACGCCTGATGGGTTTCTCCATATTTTGGAGAGGTTACAATTGAAGCGTACTTGATAGGTGCGGGTCGTAAGGAATCCTCGAAACCAGTCCAGCACCTCGCCTCCGATGCCGATTGCGTCTAAGCATTGTAGTAATTTTTTGTGATCCACCAAGTCGAAGGCCGAGCTCATGTCGAATTGCATGACTAAAGCTTTGTGGCCCTTGCTGAATAAGTTGCATATGTAATCTAGGATCACTGCAATCACCGTCTCCGTACTAAACAGCGGTCTGAAGCCTGACTGGGTTTCATGTAGCAACGAGAACTGATCCAGGTAGTTCATCAATTGGGTTTGTACCAAACCTTCCATTATTTTTACGAAAAATGGGATGGATGCTACTGGTCTATAGTTAGTTACTGATGTTAGGGGTAGTTTACGGTTTTTTGGAATTGGGGTGATTATGATGTGACCATTTTTTGATAGGAATTTTCCGTTTTTGAAATTATTAGACATATCAGACGCTGTTCGTTTTCCTTGTACCAAGTAACCAACGGTTTTCAGATCTCAGTGCTCTCGGTGGGCAGTACAACATCAGGCATTTAACCAAATAATTTGGCAAAGTGTGGACAAGTTTTAAGATCTTAAATTGAACACAAAATAGTATTGGCAGCCAATGTGGCCCTTCTCATGAAAGATTTGGAGACCCTTTTTGTTCACTCAAACTACATTGAATTCTTCTTATGTTTTTCCTATATTATTCAACAACTTTCCTCATATTTCACTGGCTATAAGATAACTTTCCTCATATTTCAGTGGCTATAAGATAAATAATGTAACATTCTACTCCCCCCACCCTCTTTTCTGTGTCTCTTCTAAAGAGATTAAACGCAAATTCCAATTCTGTTTTCCATTACAGTGCATAAAGATTCAGTAACTGCAACTACATCAAACTCTTGATTGTCAATGGTAGCTTCAATGTCAGTGATTTTGTAATGAAGACTTCAATCATTTAAAAAAAATATTTCATTTGCATTTTACATTATTCATAAGTGAAATAATAACATGTAAGGAAAATTATAGGTCAAAATCAAAGAAATTAAACCAAGAACAAGAAACCAAAAAGAAACAAAGAAAATATTTATAAAAGCCTTAAAGACAAACGGCCTCTTTTACAAAGCAGCACTAGCGGCTGCGCTGCGCTAACGGCCCCGAAGTCCTTAGAGATTTAAAGGGCTTCGGGGCTGTTGCCACGTGGCAGCCGCTAACATGGCTTTGTAAAAGAGGCTGAAAGTCCACTAAATTAAGGATGAAGCTTCACTAATGGAGTAAAGCTAAGGTAATATTTAATTAAGAAAAGCTAATATAAAAGGTAAAATCTTCAAAGATACTAAATTATTTAAAGTAGAGCAGCTTCTAGCATATCCAAGAGAAGTGACACTACAGAAGGTTTATCTACAGAGGATGAAATATTAGTCTTATTACTCAGAAATGCAACTAACTGCGATGGTTCCAAAATATATACATGCATTGTTGTACTACACATTACCTCCCTCTTTTAAGAACGCATAACGTGGGTTTTAGTGCCGGCAGAGGCGGTAACGGCTCCAAAACTCATAGAATTCCTATGAGTGTCGGAGCAGTTACTGCCACTGCCAGCGCTAAAACCCGCACTATGCGTTCGTAAAAGAGGGGGTATATTTGCTTGGAAATCAAAAGTAAACTAGCCCCGAACAGGGTAACTCTAGATCTCAGCAACAAAAACTGCTGCTGCCTTTTTTTTTTTTAGTAGGTCTTGTTACGTCTGGAAAAAGCTGTTGATAGTGTTTAAGGTACTGAACTAACAGACTTCAGCTGTTTTGGCTACCAAACTACATCTTTACCAACCAGTAAGATCTTTTGAGATCAGAAGAGGTAGTGTTACTGAATGTACCTTCATTTAAGTCAATATGATTAGAAGAATTTAGAAATCCTTACAAATCCAGGGGAGGGAGGGAGAGGGAAAGATATTTTGTTTATTAAAATACTTAATTATCTAATATAATAAAGCCCTAAGCGCGCATGCGCTCTCCCACCTGCATGCTCCCGTTTTCCGTGCGCTGTAGGGCACCGCAGGTAGGAGTGCGCATGCACGAGAATCCCCCGAGGCAGATGTCGACTGCGGTGGCTGTTGGCGGCTGAAGGCCGCGGTGGCTGTCAGCGGCTGCAGGCCACGGCGGAAGATGGCTGAAGCCTGGCTTCTCAAACGCAAGAGCACGCGAAGGAAAGTGGCAGCGAGCCACAGTGTCTCCAGCGACTGTGTCCCTGCCTCTCTGTTTCCGGGCTGTGCTGGGAAAGGATGGGCTAGAAGAGGAAAGAGAAGTGCCTGATCCGGCAAGTAACTCAACTGCTGAGGAAACTGCTCCCTCTAGCTGATGGAGAAGCCAGGGAGCAAGAAAGAAAGGTGTGTGTGGGGGGTGGGGGGGGGGAACGATACAGAGGATAAGAGAAAGAAAAAAAAGAAACTGAACTGAAGGCTAAGAAGGGAAATTAAGATACAGAGGAAGGGATAGAGAGAATATTGTAATCACATCAAAGATCATATTGTATTAATAATTGGGAGGAGGGTAGGAGTAAATGATTGTTTTATGTATTATTTGTGTAATTAATAGTACGTTTTATGCAGTATTTTATGTTCAATTAATTGTATTGCACTGTCAAAGTTTGGAAATAGGGAAGGTAAAAGGGGAAATGGGTAGGTAAAAGGAAAGGAGAGGGGTTACTGCTGGAAAGGGGGAGCAGAGAAGGGGTACTACTGGAGAGGGGGGATGTAAAAGGAAGGGAGAAAAGCTACTGCTTGGCAGGGGGAGCAGGGAAAGGGTACTACTAGACAGGGGGGAGGTAAAAGGAAGGGAGAAGGGCTACTGCTGGACAGGGGGGAGCAGGGAAGGGGTACTGCTGCACATGGGAGGTAAAAGGAAGGGAGAAGAAACAGAAAGACAGACAGACAGGGGGCCAGGGAGAGAGACAGACAGAAAGAAAGAAAGAAAGGGCGCAGGGAGACAGAAAGACAGACAGAAAAAAAGAAACACCTCAGCGACCCATTGTGCTAAAAGTCTGCACATCTATTCTAGCATCCGTTAATGTAACAGGCTTAAACACTAGTAATATTATAATTACATAATTACATAATTTGTCTTATTGTAGTAATTTGGTAAGGGGGGAGAAAATGATTGTTCTAAGTATAAATTGTATGTTTAATAATGTGTTTTATGAAATATTTATGTTCAGATAATTGTATTGCATTGTCAAAGTTTAAAAATCAATAAAGATTTATAAAAAAAAAAAGAAGAATTTAGAAATACTATTTGTTTACATCTTGGGTGCTAAACTATGGAATATGCTACCTTTATCAGCAGGATGTTAACACCTTTTAAAAAGAATCTTCTTACTATCTCCTCCCTAAAAGTAATTGGCATAAGGCGGTCTACCATTTTTTCAGTTATAGCCCCTCAGCTTTGGAATACTTTACCAGGCTATTTGAGTAATGAAACATCATTGGAAAGATTCAAAGAGGACATAAGAATCCAGTCCTCTGCGGTAGCTCATTTTTATTGTAAACCTTGGGCTCTTTTTATCAAGCCGCGCTAGCAGTTTAACACGTGTAATAGCGCACATTAAACCGCCGGCCGTGCTAGCCACTACCGCCTCCTCTTGAGCAGGTGGTAGTTTTTGGCCAGCGTGGGGGTTAGCGCATGATGAAACGTTGCGCGCTTTAACCCCGCTAGCGCAGGTTACACTTTTGTTGTTCTTGCTGTTGTCACTGTTTAATAAAAAGATTTAAATATATAAAAAGTTTTCTGTACAAGGATGCCTTTGAGATGTAGGTATGAGGATTACTCTAGGACTAAGGGCTAGCGGTTTTAGCGTGCGCTGAAGATTAGTGCATGCAACCCCACGTTAAATGAAAAATATTAACGCAAGCTCTACGGAGGCGTTAGCATCTAGTGCGTGGCATTGTAGTGTGCGGTAAATGCATGCTAAAACCGCTAGCGCACCTTAGTAAAAGGAGCCCTAAGACTTCATATTCCTGAGTTTTTAATTTTTAACTTTTCTGAGTTCTATTTTCTTTTTTTTTTCTTCTCTTTCTTCTTTTCTCTCTACCTCTTGCCCCACCCTGATGTGCTATCCATATATGTTCCCTCTTTGCTATAATTATTGTAGTTCACCCCCATATCTTTTTTGTACCAGTCCGGAGTTTGTACGTACTTACTATATTGTATTTATGTATTGTATTGTTTCCCCCATTTTTAGATTTGTAATATGCCTTGAAATATTTGACAATGCGTGTACATCAAATTTTAATAAAAACTTGAAACGTAACTTAAGGCTTATTCTCCAGATGCATAAGTAGGAAACTCTTATCCTGGGTAAGGTGTTTTCAGGAAGAACATGATGATGATTGAGTAGTTTGTGACAATTTATGTGAGTTTCAGTTTGTATTGATAAAGGTTTTAATTAAGTATGTACATAATCTCTGTAAACTGCTGCAAATGTTAGAGTGGTGCTTTGCCAGAAGTTTCAAGAGTTCTTCAGGCCCTTTCTCATCAGTAGCCATGGCACTTTCCACCATTTCTCCTGCTTCACCCTGTGGCTTTGAGATGCAGTTCTGGGCTGCAGTCGGGCCTGCACCTCTCGGGGAGGGGGGGGGGGTGTTATATACATCTACTTTCATTTTGAAAATTAGTGGGAACTCTGGCCAAAGTCTATTCACAAATGTTTTCCCAGTAAAGACAAACTGCATGCTGGAACTATTTTCTCTTGAAACAAGTTTTCTACTGTACTTAGATTTGTATCTATGCTCTAATTTGCTAGGTTCACTTTGACCAAACCACTAGAGGGACCTACAGTCCATCTTCTTAAAGCATGCTATCTCTAGACCGATAGCTGTCTTCATTTGCTTATCTCTGATCTGAAGAAGGAGGATTACCTTCGAAAGCCAATAAAAAAGGTATCACTTGGATTCTTTTTGTTTTGCTTTATTTCTACATGTTATTCGATGGAACATGGTAAGCTTATTTTGCATTACAGAAAGAGTAACATAGCAAAATAATCTTACTACTAGATGTTATAGGCATACTACAAAATCTTATAAGACAACCTATACTTTTTTCTTAATTGGGGTTTTTTTTTCTTGTTTATGAAATAGCCATGTGCAGTGGTCAAATGGTTTTGCTTGTAATGAGGTTTAGTCAAGATTTAGGGCTACTTATAAACCTAATTTAAATAGATGCCTATTTTTATCATATTACTAGAATAAAGCCCCACACTAATTTTAGATATGGAATGGAAATGAGCAACTATATAACTTCAAAAGGACTGAGATATAAGATTTTGGTTAGGTGTTATTTTAAATAAATTTATAGAAACAGACTTGCTTTAAGAAAAAACATAATTTATTAAAAAAAACAAAACATCAAGGTCCATTCAACTAATCAAATTATTCAATTGGCTGGAAGTTTTCCCATCTTTTTTTCTTCTTGATAGCTTCTTCTCACTCTTTTGGATGATATGAAATGAAATGAAAAGTGTCAAGAAAAGTATAGAATCACTTGTAAGTTTCATGACTCCACATCATTCTCTTCTTGGTTGGGCCGAGAATTTTTCAGCGGCCCCTCGTATTGCCACTCATTAAACTATGTAACCCAATTTTTGTTCCTGGACAGTAAAGGGGGAATTCTATAAATATTGCCTTAACTTAGGTGTTGATAGACACCTTACCGGTCCCTAAGTTAACATGTAAACGCAATTTGAAACACCAATTAACTGTAAATTCAAAGTGCCTACTAGCACCTAAACAAAAGGCACCAGATTCTTGCCTATGGAGGTGCCTACCGATGCCTAATGCCACTATAGGCATGGCTAATACCGGAAGTGGTGTTAGGTACCATAAAGCACCTATGTAGGTGCAATTCACATCAAAGATAGGCACAGGAAATGTAGGCCTTGAAAACCCTGGCCTACATTTCTGGCACCTATCTTTCCCGGAGGAGTGATTCTCTAAATGGCACCATCACATGATTGACACACGATCAGCGGCCGCTTTTAAGGCAGCTGCCAACATTGGCGCTATTTAGAGAATCAGGCAATAAGTGTAATTTCCTAATTGTATAGAAAATGTCTGTTATTTTCCATAAAACTTTGCTTTTCTGACCAAGATAGTTAAATTTTGCAAATTTACCTATTTGAAACGTGACAATGCCAAATTTTCATCTTTTCATTCTTATAAAGTCATATAAAAACAACATATGAATCACAATTAACATATATTTATATTGAAGTTATACAATAATGATCACAGAAGATTTAGAAGTGAGATTTGCGATTATAATGTAAGTCACTTTCACAAATCAGCCCCAGATGTAGTCTCCAATCATGTTCTCATTATATTGTCCTTGGTAGTGGCATTTAAAGTCCAGTGCAGTATATCTTGGTGGAAGCACTTACCTTGCTACTCTGAGTATGCTCCCATGTTAATCTTGAATGTCTCAAGATGAGCATCAAGGACATGGACTTTGAAAGACATCCTACAACCTATTTTACTATAATTTTTCACCAGATTCACAACCAACTCCATGCAGTTTTTGGCCTTATGATTACCCAGGAAGCCCTGAACCATTGCGACAAAACTGTTTCAAGCTACCTTTTTCTTCTCAGGTTCTTCTTTATCTGTGGTCTGATGAAGGCACCAGTTTTTGAAGGTACTTGAAGGCTGCTGATTCCTTAACTAGAGCTCTGACAAATTGTTTCATTAGGTCCAATTTGATGTGCAGTGGTGTCATCAGCACCTTCCGGGGGTCCACCAATGATTCTTACTTGATGTTGTTTCTCCCCACAGAGAACTCGGTCTGCTGTGACCAGACCGACTTTGGTAGTGCACTGTTGTGTCCCTGATGTCCCAAAGGCAGAGATATCAGGGAGACTTGGCAAAACTGCCTTGGAGACCCATTAGGAATGCCACCATTTTGAAGTATCCAATGGCCTCCCAGTCATATATATCATACTTCAAAGTGTCTAGTAAAGTTCTGATGTTGTTGTAATCCTCTTTGAGGTGCACTGACTGAGCAAGTGGAAGAGGTGGATACTCGTTCCTGTTATGGAACAGCACGACTTTGATGCTTCTGGATGATCATTGAAGATATGCCACTCTTACTAGGCGTTAAGACCCTAACGCAGCTTTGTAGAAGGAGTCCTAACTTAGACTTTAACTTGGACTTTAACTTAGACACAGGAACAAAAATCAATCCAGAATGACTGCCACGGCACTGAACCTTCGAAAAGGGAACTATGAAGGGATGAAAGTCATGGTAAGGAAGAAGATTAGGAAGAGGATAAGCACTGTAAATACACTAGAGCAAGCATGGTCCCTTTTTAAGGACATAGTCACTGAGGCGCAAATCTATATATACTGTTTATCAACAAGGGTTCCAAGAGGAAAAAGAACAAGGAACTGGCGTGGTTCATTGTAGCAGTGAAGGAAGCGATCAGAGACAAGAAAACTTTGTTTAAGGAATGGAAAAGGAGAAAAATGGATGAAAACTGGAAAAAGCACAAACAACATCAAAGCAAGTGCCATAAGGCAGAAAGAAGGGCCAAAAGAGACTATGAGGAAAAAATGTGCAAGGAGGCAAAAAATTTTAAACTGTTCTTTCGATATATTAAGGGGAAACGACCCTTGAAGGAAGCAGTAGGGCCGTTAGATGACCAAGGAATAAAGGGAGTACTAAAGGAGGACAAAGCAATCGCCGACAAACTGAACACATTTTTTTGCGTCTGTATTTACCGAAGCGGATATATTCAGTATACCAGAAGCCAACAGGCTATACACAGGAAATGAAGATGGGAAACTGACAAGATCAACAGTCAGTCTAGAAGAGGTATGCAGACAGATTGATAGGCTTAAAAATGATAAATCCCTGGAACCAGACGGCATCCACCCAAGGGTAATCAATGAACTGAAAGGGGTTATAGCTGAACTGCTTCAACTAATAGCCAATCTGTCGATCAAATCAGGAAAGATTCCAGAAGATTAGAAAGTGGTGAATGTTACGCCGATCTTCAAGAAAGGTTTGAGGGGAGATCAAGGAAATTACAGACCAGTGAGTCTGACTTCGGTACCGGGAAAGATGGTAGAGGCGCTGATAAAGGACCACATCATTGATCACCTTGACGAACATAAAATGATTAGGACCAGCCAGCACGGCTTCAGCCAAGGAAGATTTTGCTTGACAAACTTACTGCACTTCTTTGAGGGAGTAAATAGGCAGATAGACAAGGGTGACCCGGTCGACATCATATATCTAGATTTTCAAAAGGCGTTCGACAAGGTCTATGCAAGAACGTCCACTTCAAAAAATTACGAGCCATGGAATCGAGGGTGATATACTCACGTGGATTAAAAACTGGTTGACGGACAGGAAACAGAGAGTGGGGGTAAATGGACAATATTCGGACTGGAAAAGCGTTACAAGTGGAGTGCCGCAGGGTTCGGTGCTCAGGCCCGTGCTCTTCAACATATTTATAAATGACCTAGAAATTGAGACGACAAGTGAGGTGATTAAATTTGCGGACGATACACAGTTATTCAAAGTAGTGAGGACACAGAAGGATAGCGAAGACCTACAACAAGACATAAACACACTCGAGGAATGGGCCATGAAATAGCAAATGAGGTTCAACATGGATAAATGCAAGGTGATGCATGTTGGTAACAAAAATCATATGCACGAATACAGGATGTCCGGTGCTATAATCAGAGAGAGCCCCCAGGAAAGAGACTTGGGAGTACATGTAGACAAGTCAATGAAACAGTCCGCGCAATGCGCGGAAGCGGTGAAAAGGGCAAACAGAATGCTAGGAATGATTAAGAAGGGGATCACAAACAGATCAGAGAAGGTTATCATGCTGCTTTACTGGGCCATGGTACACCCCCACCTGAAATACTGCATTCAACACTGGTCGCCGTACATGAAAAAGGACATAGTACTACTCAAAAGGGTCCAGATTAGAGTGACAAAAATGGTTAAGGGACTAGAGGAGTTACCGTACAATGAGAGGCTAGAGAAACTGGGCCTTTTCTCCTTTGAAAAGAGGAGACTGAGAGGGGACATGATCGAAACATTCAAGATATTGAAGGGAATTGACTTAGTAGAGAAAGAGAGATTGCTCACCCTCTCCAAGGTGGAGACAACGAAAGGGCACTCACTAAAGTTAAATGGGGATAGATTCCATACAAACGTAAGGAAGTTCTTCTTCACCCAGAGAGTGGTAGAAATCTGGAACGCTCTTCCAGAGGCTGTTATAGGGGAAAGCACCCTTCAGGGATTCAAGAAAAGGTTAGATAAGTTCCTGCTGGACCAGAACATACGCAGGTAAGGCTAGGCTCAAATAGGGCATTGGTCTTTGACCTAAGGGCCGCCGCGTGAGCGGACTGCTGGGCACAAAGGACCACTGGTCTGACTCAGCAGTGGCAAATCTTATGTTCCCCCAATCAACAACGTCTAGCCTTCTCTCTATTTACCCCTGAACATCCAGGATGCTCATGCACATCTCTAATGCGCACAACAGCCCGGATTTTATTAACAGCAGTGAAATCGATGGCTACCTTAAAAGTGGTCAACAATCGCGTGCCAGTCATGCATCGGCACCAGTTTCAGAATTGTGCCGACGTGAAAAATAGGCAACAGAAATGTAGGCCAGGGTTTTCCAGGCCTACATTTCCAGTGCCCATCTTCCCATGAATCGTGCCTACTTAGGCGCTTTAGAATATATAATGCCATTTCCGGCATTGGCCATGCCTACTTTGGCATTTGGCATTTGGTGGCCTAAAGCGCCTACATAGGCGCAATTCTGGCACCAATTTTCTTGGTGCTGGTATGTGCCTCAAATCATGGTTAAAAATACCATTTGGACTGCATTTTTAATGGAGGTATGGGTACCTACCGGTGCCTAGAAAATCGGCATCGGTTCGAGAATCCGGACCAACATGCTTGTCCTTTTCTTTGCTCCCCACATATAGCCAGCACACTCTTCTCTATACTTCCAAGCACATGCATACATGTACACACCCAGTAAACAAAGCCAACCTGTCCTGCTCTCTGCGTCACACATAAACATATACAGCTAGCCAGTGTCGTAGTGATGGTGAGAGAAGCCCAGGGTGGTGATACCCCTCCCCCTGCCCTTGTCTCCTCATCCCCCAACACACTCCTTCCCCACTCCTGCCTGCTACGCGTGCCCCCCTTCCCTTCCTGCTTCCCTCTAGTTGAAACTGTTGCTTGAGGCAGTCAGCAACGTGCTCCTCGCAACTCTGTCGGCTCTCTCTCTTCCTTTGTGCTACGCCTGGAAGTGACATCAGCAAGAGAGCCGAAGGGGTCGCGAAAAGCATGTTCTTGACTGCTGCAAACAATAACTTCAATTAGAGGTATGGGGGAAGGGGGGCACATGCTTGGAGGGGACAAATGGGAAGAGGCGGGGGTGGAGAGGAGGGGTGTCGGCACCCTCACCATCATGATGCCCGGAACAGACTGTCTCCCCTCACTTCATCACTACAGCTAGCAAATTCCACTCTACCTCTCACACATATATACACACACACACACACACAGGGCAGGATTAACCAATAAGCCAAGTAGGCATGTGCCTAGGGCCCGAAATGGCCAGTGGGGCCCGATGAAGGAGGGCATCAACATTGTTTTTTCCAAATGGCGAACAGCCCCTCCAGCATCGATCGGCAACGCGGGCCCCCCGATTGGCAGCACGGGCCCCACCCCAATCGGCAACGCAGTCCCCCCATCAACAGAAAGTAAGACAAGCAAGCAACGTGGATAAGAAAGGCAATGGGAACTGTAATTGTGCAAGCGGTGCTGCTTGCCCAAAGCTTCCCTCTGACGCAGCTTCCTGTTTCCGCCTGGGCGCAGGGTGGGGTGGGGCGGGGCGGGGCAGGGGGTCCATTGTACTTGTGTACCTAGGGGCCATCGACAAATTAATCCTGCCCTGCACACACAATCAGCTAACGCACCACAAAACCATCACATCCCTTTCTGTTTTTCATCCCAATCAAGCATTTTTTCTTTCTCTGGCATCCCACATATTGTTCTAGCCAGTTACATTTCCATGTATTGCCAGCATTGTATTCAAATCCTTGGCATACTCATTTTGGATATCCTGAAAACCAGTCTTATTCATAATATATTTATATTTATTTATATACCACTTATGACTTAAGTGGTTTACATTCAGGTATTCAAGCATTTATCCTTATCTGTCCCAGAGGGCTCATACTCTATCTAATGTACCTGGGGCAATGGGGGATTAAGTGACTTGCCAATGGTCACAAGGAGCAGCATGGGATTTGAACCCATAACCTCAGAGTGCTTTGAGAAACACTTGGACAGATAACACTTACTACTTCAAGGTTTTTGAATTCATAATTAATACATTTTTGTGTGCATTTTCCTGTCTTCATTGTTTTGACAGGTTATATTACCTTTTGCCAAGGGTATCTTAGACCAGTGGTTCCCAACCCTGTCCTGGAGGAACACCAGGCCAATTGGGTTTTCAGGCTAGCCCTAATGAATATGCATGAAGCAAATTTGCATGCCTATCACTTCCATCATATGCAAATCTCTCTCATGCATATTCATTAGGGCTAGCCTGAAAACCCGATTGGCCTGGTGTTCCTCCAGGACAGGGTTGGGAATCACTGTCTTAGACTAAAGAAAGAGAGCAAGTAAGTAATTTATTGTAACAATAAGTAACAGCTAAAATGTAAGTAATTTAAACATGCAATTATAAACATCAATCAAGAGTAATATAAGGTCAGTTAACAATACTCGAATGCCATAATTTGCAGTCATTTTACAGTTTTAAATATACAGTAATTAAACTGTAAAATGCAAGTACTTTTTACTCCTAGTTATTACAGCAGTTTTTCAAAGGAAAAGAAAAGGTGTGCTTTCACTTTTAAAATTACCGTTGGAGAATGCATCCAAAGGTCCTTCCACTTGCTCTTTCTGTAGATATTTATTGAATGAAAAGGTGAAACGTAGAAATTTAAAAATGCCATCTATGCTGATTACTCTATTTCTTCTCCCTGGGAATGTTTCTTTCTATTAACGCTAAAGTTGTGTTCATTGTGGGATTCCTTGAGTACTTTTAGTTGGTTAAAGAATAGAAACATAGAAATATGATGGCAGATAAAGGCCAAATGGTCCATCCAGTCTATCCATTAACAGCATCCACTATCTCCTCTTCTCCCTAAGAAATCCCACATGTCTGTTCAATGCTTTCATGAATTCAGACACAATCTTTGTCTCCATGTATCTACCACCCTTTCTGTAAAAAAGTATTTCCTTAGATTACTCCTAATCTTATCACCTTTTAACTTAATCCTATACCCTCTCATTCTGGAGCTTCCTTTCAATTAAAAGAGACTTGCCTCATGCACATTTATGCCATATAGGTATTTAAACATCTCTATCATATTTGCCGTCTCCCATCTTTCCTCCAAAGTATACATATTAAGATCTTTAAGTCTGTCCCCATACGCCTTATGACGAAGACCACACACCATTGTAGTAGCCTTCCTCTGGATCAATTCCATCCTGTTTATATCTTTTTTGATGGTGTGGTTTCCAGAATTGTGCACAATATTCTAAATGAGGTCTCACCAGAGTCTTATACAGGAGCTGTAACACTGAAGTCCTTCTAAGTGGATATCTTGAAGATAATTGTATGGCTGAGTCAGTGGCATACCAAGGGGGAGATGGCAGGGGGGGTCCGCCCCGGGTGCAGCCTTAGAGGGGGTGCACAGCCGGCCAGGTCCAGAAAATTCCTGGGCTGCAATGGTGACGGCACTCAGCGGCATCGGCGCCGGCACTCAGCGGCATCGGCGCCCTCCCCCCCGGTGACCGCACTCAGCAGCATCAGCGCCCCCCCTCGGCGACGGCACTCAGCAGCATCGGCACCCCCCCCCCCCCCGCGACAGCACTCAAGTTTGGCCTCCTTCTACTGGCATCAACAGAACTTCAGTTCGGCAACAAGTGCTCAGTCAAAAGCTTCCCCTGACTCAGCTTCCTGTTTCCGCCCAGGCAGTTCAGTCAGAGGGAAGCTTTTGACTGAGCACCTGTTGCCGATCTGAAGTTCTGTTGATGCCGGGAGAAGGAGGCCAAACTTGAGTGCTATCGCGGGGGGGGGGGGGGGGCCTTGTCGATCTTGTTGCCAAAATCAAAAAGATGAGGAAGGGAGAAAGATGGTCCTGTGGTGGATGGAGAGATTGAAAGAAGGGAACAGAAGGGAAGTGGGGAACAGAAGGGAAGTGGGGAGAGAGAAGAGGGCAGATGATGGAAGTGGGAGGAAGAGAGAGAAGGGGAAGATGATGGAAGTGGAGAGAAGGGGGAGAGAGAAGAGGGCAGATGTTGGAAGTGGGGGAAAGAGAGAGGAGCAGATGATGATGGAAGTGGGGAGAAGGGGCAGATGATGGAAGTGGGGAGAGAGAAGAAGGCAGATGATGGAAGTGGGGGGAAGAGAGAGAAGAGGGAAGATGATGGAAGTGGGGGGAAAGAGAAAGAAGGGTCAGATGATGGAAGTGGGAATAAGGGGGAGAGAGAAGATGGCAGATGATGGAAGTGGGGAGAAGGGAGAGCAAATGCTGAATGGAAGTGGAGAAAGAGAACACATACTGGATGGAAGGAGGGATAAAAAAAAGGACATATGCTGGATGGGGGAAGAAGATAAAGTTAGTGAGATAGTGGAGGGGTGAAGGAAAGGAGTGGCATGCTGTGGGTAGACATAGTGAAAAGAGGGAATTTGAGGACTGCATAGTAAGAATGAATTTAGTTTAGACGGATGCAGAAAATAAAGAAGGAAGACCAGAGAAGGAAAGGGAAGAGAGAGGAGAGAGAGAGATGCCAGAGAACGGAGAAGGAGACAGAGATATCATATCTGAGCGGAGGAAATGAGAAGAGAGAGATGCTAAAAACCACAGGGGGGAGGGAAAGAGAGATGAAAGGAGAAAGATGCCAGACCATGAGGGAACAGAGGGAAGATAATAGATGCCAGACCAAAGAGGGGGGGGTCTAGAGGAGAGATGGCAGGGGGAGACAGACAGTTTCTGGAAGGGGCAGATGCTGGATTGAAGAGATAGGGCAGAAGCTGGAAGGAAAAGAATGAAAAGAAGATAAAAGCAGAAACCAGAGACAACAAAAGGTAGAAAAAAATCATTTTATTTCTATTTTGTCATTGGAATATATCAGATTTGAAATATGTATCCTGCTAGAGACATAACTGGGGCCTGCAAAGCCCAGACAGTGCGTCTTTAGCTTCCAGCTGGCTAGGGCTCTCTCGGACCAGGGGGCATTCCCCTAACACTATTCCTGTCATGTGTGACTGCAGTATTCTGTTAGCATGATATTTCTGTGTAGCATTCTATAATAATTTGGCTTGTTCAGTTTTCTTGATAGTAGAGGGGATATATATGTGAAGGGGAGGGGAGACAGGGGTTTTGTTGGTCCTTGCTCTGTATATTTGAATTTATAAAATGACAATTGTACAGAATATTAATTCTTTTTATACTTTAATAAAATATGTTCAATATAAAATCATAACTGAGACTTATGCGGATGGGATCAGATGGTTTGCGGGGACTGAGCTTGTGGAGATGGGGCGGAAATGTGTTTTTTAAATTTCAGTCTTAGTAGTTTGCCGGTCCACAAAATGATTCTTTTATTTCTGCTGGTCCACGGGTGTAAAAAGGTTGAAAAAACACTGCTCTAGAGCAGAGTCGGCAGCTGTGCTGAGGTGCAGGAAGGTCCCACCGATGACTCGTCTGCTGGCTTTGCTCCGGAAAAAGTAAGTTATGTCAGAGGGGGTGGACCCGGCAGATGCAGTCATCGCGGGTCCTTGCCGCAACTCCCTGTGTCTGCCGGGTCAACCCCCTCTGACGTAACTTACTTCTTCCGGAGCAAAGCCTGGAGTCATCGCGGGACTTTCCAGCACGCGGCTGCCGACTCTGCTCCAGAGCTAGTACATCAGAGTGGGGTGGACTGGCAGCCGGCAGCTACAGTCATCGCGAGAAAGGAGCAAGACTGCTGGAATGAAAGAGTGGTGCAGGGAGAGAAAGGGGGCAGGGTGGAATGGAAGGGTGGTGCTGATGGAATTGATGTACAGGGAAAGGGGAGAGAGACATAAGGGGGAAGGATACTGGATGGAATTGGATTGGAGGGAAAGAAAGGGGGCAGACGCTGATTGAAGAGGGGTGGATGGAGAGAGAAAGGGCAGACATTGGATGGTAGTGTGGTGGGTAGAGGGGGAGCCTATGTTGGATGGAAGTGCAGATGGGAGAAATAAGGGAGTAAATGCAGGAAGGAAATTAGAGGAGAGAAAGAGGGGAGCAGACGATGAAAGTGGACAGAGAGAGGAAAAGGTACTGGATGTAAGGGGTAGAGAAAGAGGGCACATGATGGAAGGAGGGGATAAATAAAAGGAGGGCACATGATGGGGGAAAAGGATTGAGTTAGGGAAATACTGGAGGGGGTGAGAGAAAGAAGTGGCGAGCTGTGGGTAGACAGTAAAAAAGGAAATTGATGAGAAGGTAGTATGAACGTAATCTAGATGGATGCAGAAAATAAATTGAAAAGGAAAATGAGGGAAGAAAGAGATTGCAGAAGAGAGGTGTGGGAGAGGGAAGGAGAGGAGAGAGATGCCAGACCAATGGGGGTGAAAGGAGAGATGGAAGGGGAGGCATACAGTTTCTGGAAGGGGCATAGAAGGAGAGAAGATGCCATATAGGGGCAGAGAGATGGCAGACAGTGGATGGAAGGAAGAGAGTAACAAAAAGATGAGGAAAGCAGAAACCAGAGAAGACAAAGGTAGAAAAAAAATTTCTATTTATTTATTGCTTTAGGAGACATGTGTCACTGTTTCTGTGGTGTTGCATTGTATGCAGAGTCTAGCTTCTTGCTGGTTCAATTTAACCTTTGTCTATATATTTCTATTTTATCCCCCCTTTTACAAAACTGTGGAGCATTTTTTAGCACCAGCTGTGGTGGTAGCAGCTCTGATGCTCAGAATTCTATGAGCGTCAGAGCTGTTATCACCGTGGCTAAAATCCACACTACAGTTTTGTAAAAGGGGGAGGGGTTAGTTTGTGATGACATATTCCATACTAGGTGAAGGTGTTTTCTGTGTTCTGTGTATTCGAAAGACATGGTTTTCTGTTAGGATTGACGGTGTAGGATTGATCTGTACTAGTCTGGCTTGTTTAGTTTTACAATGGGTGTATTGATGTTGTACTGCTCACTGCATATGTAAGATGCTGCCTTTTCCTAGGTACTCATGTGTGACGTGTGGCTTGTTACTAAAAATAATGTTTTTCGTACAGATAGGAGGGTGCCATAAAATGATGGGCCCCGGGTGTCACATATGCTAGGTATATAAAATGTACACTTTCAATTGGAGACTGTTGTGGTAAGATGATATTGCAGTTGTGCAGAGATAGTGAAGAACCAGTACAGCTCAATGTTTGCTCAAAAAGAAGGAAAAAGCCTCAGAACGGGCCCTCCCACCGCCACAAAGGTGGATATAATAGGTGGTTGAGCGATAACCTCACAGGCAAAACCTTCATTCGTTCAAAAATGAGCACTAAAACACTTGAGCGAGAACTGTGCTTCACATAAAAAGTTTTTCAAACAGAGGAACAAATTCCACTTATCTTAATGCTGATCGGCACATGCTAGGTACGCCACTGGGCTGAGTGCCTGGTTTAAGAGGTCAAGTAGGTGCCAACCTAGGTTTTATTTTATAGGCAGAAATTGCACCTATCTTGCTGGCACATATAGTTATACAAGTACCAGCTCATGAGCAGCTCTAAGTATGCATGTCTAGATTATTAAATTATGCATATAAATTAACATATTTTATAAGCTACATATGTACTTGTAGATCCTACCCAAATGCTGCCCTTGTATATGCCCATCCACAAATATGCACCATCCTGTCATCATTTACTCTTACACCCATTGGTATTGTACTGTATATGAGACCACATATGCATTAAAATGACTTTATAAATTTTGCTTCCTAATGTTAATGCCAATGTTGCTCAGCTTTCCTCATCATATGTTTTGCTACTTTAAATTTTGGAGTGAACCAAGGAACTTTATTCCCAGTATGCCTCATCCTAGGTTTCTGCAACAGGGTAGCCATATCAACCTCCTATCAATTCACTAAAGCCTCAGCTGAACCAGAGAGCAGGTGTAAATGCTCACACCTGCAAGGTGGGCAAGATATGCTAGTATTTTAGAAAGACAACGTGGAGGGCCATTTTTGAAAAGGATGTTTAAGTCTTGACTTGGATGCACAGAAATGTCAATTTTCAAATGGGATGTTCAATTAGCATTTTTTTTTTTTCCAAAAATCACCTACTTGGATGTCTTGACCACAAAAATGTCTAGACTGCCAGGATATCTAACTTTATTCACCATTTTCGACCACAAAACTGTCCAAGGTAGAAATGTCCAAATCAGCACTATTTAGATGTAGGAGGGGCCATCATTGTAATGGACTGGCCACTTAAGACATGCCAGCAGAGTAGTGGGCACTGCTGTGAATTTCACATAAAAGGTGCCAGATATACTGTACATATCACCATATACGCCTTATAATTTATGGTGAGCCCTTCAAAACTCCCACAAAACCTATTACCTTCCTAATCCTTCAATAGTCCTTATGGCTGCAAATGGCACCTATAGGGTAGTATACTAGGGTTTTGGTGGGCTCATACTTAACGGTTGGAGTGCCTTATGGGTCCAGCTTCTCCTCTCTATGGTTTAGTAGCCCACCCACCTAGCTACTTAAGATACTTGTGCAATGCTCTACAAATGAGTTTTATGGAGATCTGCCATAATCCTGTCCAATTAGTCACTGGAAAAGCAACCAACACATGCTCAGAGCCAGTAGGGGAAGCCTGAACAGCTGACTGACAAGGCAAGTCACAAAGTAGCCTCCTGCTGCTCAGCTGTTTGGGGCAAGAAGACTTTCTTTTTTTAAATGGGCACAGATGCTGTGTGTGTGCATTACACATGTACAATATATGTCCCAATTAAAAAAAAAGAAGTCATCCCGCCTCCCCCCACCCCCGCCGACAATGGCCCCCAAACAAAAAAAATCATCAGGCCATCCAGACTCCTCCCAACCACCTCCCTTGGTAAATATGGCTGGAGAGATGCTTGAACGTCTCGATCATGTCCCCCCTCTCTCTGCGCTCCTCGAGTGAGTATAGCTGTAATTTGTCAAGCCGTTTTTCGTATGGTAGATCCTTGAGTCCCGAGACCATCCGGGTGGCCATTCTTTGCACCGACTCCAGTCTCGGCACATCCTTGCGATAATGCGGCCTCCAGAATTGCACACAGTATTCCAGGTGGGGCCTCACCATGGATCTATACAATGGCATAATGACTTCCGCCTTACGACTGACGAAACCCCTTCGTATGCAGCCCATGATTTGTCTTGCCTTAGACCAGGGGTGTCAAAGTCCCTCCTCGAGGGCCGCAATCCAGTCGGGTTTTCAGGATTTCCCCAATGAATATGCATGAGATCTATGTGCATGCTCTGCTTTCAATGCATATTCATTGGGGAAATCCTGAAAACCCGACTGGATTGCGGCCCTCGAGGAGGGACTTTGACACCCCTGCCTTAGACGAAGCCTGCTCCACTTGATTGGCAGACTTCATGTCCTCACTGACGATTACCCCCAAGTCTCGTTCTGCTACCGTTTTTGCTAGGATCTCGCCATTAAGGGTATAAGACTTGCATGGATTCTGGCTGCCCAGGTGCATAACTTTGCATTTTTTGGCATTGAAGTTGAATTGCCATGTCCTAGACCATCGCTCCAGTAGGAGTAGGTCGTGCATCATGTTGTCGGGCACTGAATCTTCGTCTGTTGTGCATTTGCCCACTACATTACTCAGTTTGGCGTCATCGGCGAATAATGTTATTTTACCTCGAAGCCCTTCTGCCAAGTCTCTTATAAAGATGTTGAATAGGATTGGGCCCAAGACTGAGCCCTGTGGTACTCCACTAATCACCTCCGTCATTTCGGAGGGGGTGCCGTTCACCACCACCCTTTGGAGCCTATCTCCAAGCCAGCTCCAACACAAAGCAGACCAAGGAATACAACAGTGACCTGCACTCTGTACTCAACTAGAGAATGACACGGGGAAAAAATCTGTCCCCGTCACCGCCCCGTCCCAGGCTCACCGTCCCCGTCACCACCATTCCCTTCACCGCCCCGTCACCGCCATCCCCTTCACCGCCCTGTCACCGTCACTGACATCCCATTCACCGCCCCCTCACCGTCCCCGCAGCATCCATATAAGCCTCAATACTGCGAAACACCATGAAGACAGAAGAGAGTCCTGCCACTACTACTACTGCACTGAGAATCTGTTTCAGTGCCTCTGCCCTGTAGTAAAAAAAGAACATAAAATAAATCAATTGACCTGTCCTCCCTTGCAATGACGTGTCCCCCATGTTCACCTATAGCTCAAATCAGGTCAATTGTGCACACTAAAAATGCCCACCTGAGCACATAATCATGCAGATGCTGCAGTACAATGAGCAACAGGAGGATCTGGAACGTGAGCGCAGGCAGGCAGTGATACAAAAACAGCAGACACCCGACCGATTGCAGCGTTCCGCCATCTCTCCCTCCTTCCACCTCACCTTACATGTAGAGTATGCCGGCTTTCTTTTTCGCCCAGCCGCACGCATGGCTGCTCATTTGTTCAATATTCTCCTCTGATGCAACCGGAAACAGGAAGTTGCAGGAGAGGAGAAGATTGATCAACATGAGCAGCCACGCGTGCGTGACTTTTTGAACGCGTGCGGCTGGGCGAAAAAGAAAGCCGTCATACTCTACATCAGTGTTTTTCAACCTTTTTACACCCATGGACCGGCAGAAATAAAAGAATTATTTTGTGGACCAGCAAACTGGCTGAAGAAAAAAGCAGCAGCTTGCAGGGAGCCGGGAGAGGAGAGGTGCGGCGGTGAGGAGCGGGTAGCGGCGAGAGTTAGCTCCGCCCACCCGCGTCACCAGCCGCGACACCAGCGCCGGACTCCCCCTTAAGAGAAGGGAGCCGGCGCGAAGGCAGCCACAGCAGCCGCGTGGCTGAAGAAAAAAGCAGCAGCTTGCAGGGAGCCGGGAGAGGAGAGGTGCGGCGGTGAGGAGCGGGTAGCGGCGAGAGTTAGCTCCGCCCACCCGCGTCACCAGCCGCGACACCAGCGCCGGACTCCCCCTTAAGAGAAGGGAGCCGGCGCGAAGGCAGCCACAGCAGCCGCGTGGCTGAAGAAAAAAGCAGCAGCTTGCAGGGAGCCGGGAGAGGAGAGGTGCGGCGGTGAGGAGCGGGTAGCGGCGAGAGTTAGCTCCGCCCACCCGCGTCACCAGCCGCGACACCAGCGCCGGACTCCCCCTTAAGAGGGGGGTGCCAACGGCGCGTGGCCGTTCGGCGCGCGGCGAAGGCGAGCGGCAAAGGCGCTCGCCTTAGCGAGAGCGCCTTTGCGAAGGAGCCTTAGAAGGAGCACAGGCAGCCCAGCAGAGAACTCTAAACTTCTAACTAAAAAAAAAAAAAAAAAAAAAAAAAAAAAAATACCTTTTCTTCTGTTCCAATTCTTCTCTTCTCTCTCTATTCTTTCAGCTAGCTGCACGCCAAGCTAACTCACACTCAGCTAACCCCTTTCAGATACCCTCAGCTCTTAACTTCTTATTCTCTCAGACACCTAAATCTTTCATAATATCGCACTAGCTCTCAGCAGGATTTTTTCTAACTCTCCTTTCTTTTTCTAATTTACTGACAGGCTGACCTAATTCACAACTTGAAGATGGCAGGGAGGACTAGAAGCGCCAAGGGGACAACCACATCCAGCATTCCAGTCACCATGGGGACCCTGGAGGAGATCACGGACGGCGAACGAAGGGAGGAGGACTCAGGGCGGTGGACAGAGGTCTCCGTGCAGACCGAATCCATCCCCCGACACTACACTACAGTCTCCACGCAGACAGAGGAGGCTGCTCAGCTGGATGGAGCCCTCATGCAAGAACTGCGGAGCCTCAGGGAGGAGGTGGTTCGCCTGAGAAGCATCCGAGAGGATGAAGCCTACATCGACGGAGTCGTTCAGGAGTTGTCCCAAATTACAGAGCAGACCCACGACAAGTCCATTCTTGAGACACCCAAATCATCAGTTTTGAAGCCAACATTTGGGTTACAGGAAATGGCTGGCGGCAATGACACCTGGCAGTTGGTGACCTCTTCCACAGGTAAACATAGAAGATCCCCCCTCCTTTTTTCAATCTCTTCATCCTCTTCTTTTTCTCCCCAACAGGCCGACCCTACATCAACCCCTCATCTCGTCCTGAAGAATAGATTCCAGATTCTTCAGGAAGAAGCGGCCGACAAGGTACAGGAGCAGGCCCAGCACGAAGAACTCGAAGAACAGGCCCAACACGCAACCCCATCTGCTGACCGACTTCCTCCTCCTCCACAACGGAAGAAGCGCAGAGTTATAGTCATCGGGGACTCCATTCTGAGGGGCACCGAGGGACCAATCTGCAGACCGGATGCACAATCAAGAGAGGTTTGCTGTCTGCCTGGTGCCAAAATACGGGACATCACCACCAGCCTAGGGAAATTACTTACACCTCATGACCATTTTCCTATGCTTCTTATCCATATAGGTACGAATGACACTGCCAGGAACACCCCAGAAACCATCGCCAGAGACTTCGGAGCCTTGGGTGAGAGGCTGAAGCAGACAAGTGCGCAGGTAGTCTTCTCGTCAATCCTACCAGTTAGAGGCAAGGGAAGAGCCAGAGATGAATGCATCCTGAGAACGAACGAATGGCTACGAGGATGGTGTCGAGATATGAACTTCGGATTCCTGGATCATAGAGAGGCGCTGCAAGGACTACAGGGACCAGACGGACTCCATTTGACCAGCAGAGGGAAGAACATCTTCGGACACCGACTAGCCCGCCTACTTCGCAGGGCTTTAAACTAGGTAAGTTGGGGGAGGGGACCTACTCATATACTGGGGTGGAAAGGAACTATCCTGATGGGACGAGTCGACACTCAGATTCCGAGGTAAGGACCCAATATGCAAACAGTTCTCTTGGAGCCACACAGACTCGGTCAGGAATAGCCTTACAGGGACTCAGCAAACACAAAGTGTGGAGGGCCATGTATGTTAATGCACACAGTTTAGGCAATAAAATTCTAGAACTAGAAACTGAAATAAGGGATGCCAACCTGGACGTGGTGGCAATATCCGAGACTTGGTTCACTGACGCACATGGGTGGGATATGGCTATACCGGGGTACAGTCTACTTCGTCAGGACAGAGAGGGCAGGTTAGGTGGAGGGGTAGCACTATACATTAAGGAAGACATCAAAACTACCAGGATCACTGATGTCAAGTATACCGGGGAGTCCCTCTGGGTTAACCTGGCACGAGGTAGTAAAAAATGCCTGTATCTTGGTGTGGTATACAGACCTCCAAGACAACCGGAAAACATGGACGCAGAATTAATTGAAGACATAGAGAATATAACTCTACGGGGTGACACTGTGCTGCTAGGGGACTTCAACATGCCTGACGCAGACTGGAACACATTTTCAGCAGCAACCAGCAGCAGCAGGAGGCTTCTGAACTCCATAAAAGGAGTACATCTCAGACAGATGGTAACGGAGCCCACTAGGGCCCAGACGATCCTAGACCTGGTACTTACAAACGGGGAAAGCATCTCAGAGGTCTCGGTAGGAGATACGCTAGCCTCCAGCGACCATAACATGGTATGGTTCAACATTGGGAAAGGATCCCCTAAATCAATCACAAAAACAAAGGTGCTCAACTTTCGGGGAGCCGACTTCGCACGTATGGGAGATCACGTTCATCAGACGCTACAGGACCAAGCAGAGACCGGCAATGTGGAAACTATGTGGTCGTACCTGAAATCATCCATACACGAAGCAACTAATCGCTACATAAAATCAGTAGATAAACGGCAAAGAAACAACAAACCCCAATGGTTCACTGAAGAGATCTCACTCCTCATCAAGGAGAAGAAAAAAGCATTTCTTTCCTACAAACGCACCCAGAGAAGAGAAACTAAAGTAGAATATAAGACCAGATCGGCAGCGGTCAAAACAGCAGTTAGGGAGGCCAAACGTCGAGTGGAAGAAACTCTGGCAAAAAACATTAAAAAAGGGGACAAATCCTTCTTTAGGTATATCAGCGATAGGAAAAGGAACACAGACGGTATAGTACGCCTTAGACAACCGGACGGAAACTACGCGGTGGCGGATTCAGAGAAAGCAGAACTACTAAATGAATATTTCTGCTCAGTCTTCACCTGCGAAGCACCGGGACACGGACCACAGTTGATGATAAAACAAGACGTGGATGACCCGTTTCAGAACTTTGAGTTCACTCCTGGGGACGTCTACAACGAACTGGCAAGGCTAAAGGTAAACAAGGCCATGGGACCGGACAATTTACACCCAAGAGTGCTCAGAGAATTGAGAGATGTCCTGGCAGAACCGTTGGCGGTGCTCTTCAATCTCTCACTAAGTACGGGGATAGTTCCGTTGGACTGGAAAACAGCCAACGTCGTTCCTCTACATAAAAAGGGTTGCAAGGCTGAGGCTGCGAACTATAGACCGGTAAGCCTCACCTCAATAGTGTGCAAACTCATGGAAACACTAATTAAGTATAAATTAGATACGATCCTGAACGAGGGAAATCTCCGGGATCCCAGCCAACATGGATTCACCAAGGGTAGGTCATGCCAGTCCAATCTAATAAGCTTCTTTGACTGGGTAACAAGAAGACTAGACTCAGGAGAGTCCTTGGACGTCGTGTACCTGGACTTCAGCAAAGCGTTTGACAGCGTCCCACACCGCAGGCTGCTGAACAAGATGAATTCTATGGGATTAGGAGAGACTCTAACTGCATGGGTTAAAGATTGGCTTAGTGGCAGACTTCAGAGGGTGGTGGTCAACGGTACCCTTTCTAAAATGTCAGAGGTGACCAGCGGAGTGCCACAGGGTTCGGTCCTGGGCCCACTCCTCTTCAACATATTCATTAGGGATCTGACTCAAGGGCTCCAAGGCAAGGTAACCTTATTCGCTGATGACGCCAAACTATGCAATGTAGTAAACGGCTATAATCTTCAGGATGCTATGGAGCAAGACCTGCGTACTTTAGAAAGTTGGTCCTTGATCTGGCAGCTGGGCTTCAACGCCAAGAAATGTAAGGTCATGCATCTCGGCAACGGAAATCCTTGCAGAACTTACACCCTGAATGGAGAAACTTTAGCCAGGACTACGGCAGAACGAGACTTAGGAGTAATCATCAGTGCTGACATGAAAGCAGCCACTCAAGTGGAGAAGGCTTCATCTAAAGCACGGCAAATGATAGGCTGTATCAAGAGAAGCTTCGTCAACAGGAAACCTGAAGTCATGATGCCACTGTACAGAGCCATGGTGAGACCGCATCTGGAATACTGTGTTCAATTCTGGAGGCCACATTACCGCAAGGATGTGCTCAGAGTTGAATCGGTTCAGCGGATGGCCACCAGGATGGTCTCGGGGCTAAAGGATCTCCCGTACGAAGAAAGACTGAGCAAATTGCAGCTCTACACTCTCGAGGAGCGTAGGGAGAGGGGAGACATGATTGAGACATTTAAGTACATCACGGGACGGGTAGAGGTGGAAGATGATATCTTTCTTCTCAGGGGACCCTCGACCACAAGAGGACATCCGCTCAAGCTCAGGGGAGGGAAGTTTCGTGGAGACACCAGGAAATACTTCTTCACGGAGAGAGTGATTGAGCATTGGAACGAGCTTCCAGTGCAGGTGGTCGAGGCGCGCAGCATCTCAGACTTCAAGAACAAATGGGATACCTATGTGGGATCCCTACGAGGTCATGCCAAGGGATAGGGTCACTAGGACTGAATGAGCGGGTCAGTAGATTTAAGAGGGTGGGTAAATAGTGTGGGCAGACTTGATGGGCTATGGCCCTTATCTGCCGTCATCTTTCTATGTTTCTATGTTTCTATGTTTCTATGTAACATTTAAAAACCCCATTTCTGCCCCATCTCCGCGAGCTCAGTCACCTCAGTAACTATAGAAAAATAGACAAATATAGTGCAAAATATAGACAGTAGATATAAATTCTCAAAACTGACACGTTTTGATCACTAAATTGAAAATAAAATCATTTTTCCTACCTTTGCTGTCTGGTGATTGATTTCATGAATCTCTGGTTGCGTTTCCTTCTATCTGTGTATCTTTTTCATTTCTTTCTTTCTGCACTCAGGCCTAAGAATTATCCCTTTCTATTCCCTCCCTCTTTCCTTCCTATGTCCTTAGTGCCCCCGGTATCTCCTTCCCATGTCTTTAGTGCCCCCAGTGCCTCCTTCCCATGTCTTTAGTGCCCCCAGTGCCTCCTTCACATATCCTTAGTGCCCCTTCCTGTCTTTAGTGTCCCCAGTGCATCCTTCCCATGTCTTTAGTGCCCCTAGTGCCTCTTTCCTATGTCCCTTTCACTGCCTTCCACACTTTGTCCCACCCCCACCCCCGAAGCCTGCCTGTCTACCTTTCTCCCTCCGTCCCTAGCCATAGCCAGCCTGCTGCCTCCCTGCCGCTCAAAAAAAAAAAAAGCCTCCCTCCTTCCTTTTCCCTGCTCTTACTGCCATGCTGCAGCTGATAAAGCCGACAGGAAGTCTTTCCAACGTCAATTCTGAAGTCGGAGAGGACGTTCTGGGCCAGCCATGAGCTCATATGTCAAAATCTGGAACCAGGTTAACTCCTTTTGCACCATAAAGTAAAGACATTCAATTCTTGATTTCTAATCATATTGGCTACAACAGAACCAATGCTTTGTGACCAGCCAGGTTCCATGCCTGCCTTGGTCCATGTGATTTCCTTAACGGCCACAGGGGGAACCGGAGAGAAGCCCAGGTGAGAGCAGGCTCAGTTAGAGCAGGGCTTGGCTCCTCCTCATGAAAGGCCAGTAGTTTGCTCTTGGGAAGGGAGGTGAGAGGGAAGTCCCGGGCCTCTTCCCAAGTAGAGCAGTGCGGGCTCAAGTTAGGGTAATGCCTTAGACATGGGTGTGGAAGAGGCTGGATTCACACCACCATTAGCAGTCACACAAGCCAGTGTGTGTATTGCGGCTGCAACGATGGAAGTAGGCTTGGCAACCCTTTTCAAAGCCTGAGCTAAACAACTGAGTTTTGTGTGTTTCAAATTTTTGTGACTGGGTTCTTTTACCTGCTCCCAGTAATCTTTCTGGACTATGTTTAACCTGTGAAACTCAGAGTGAGTTGGAGGGGAGAAGTTTGCTGACAACCGGGCGGGAATTTTGAAAGCTGTTTGTGTGCTTTTGATAAGGCAAACTTATACCACTCCTCTGTACCCAGCCCAGATACAGTCTTAAGCTGGAGGTTTCTTTTTGGTTTATTCTTTTTGGTTTATTAGAAGGGAGCCAGGGCACGAGGCAAACCTCGGCAGCGCTTTTTTTTTTGCTTGTTTCTCTTTATTCTTCCTTACAGGAGCGAGGGGAAGGCAGGAAGAAGCAGTCGGAGCAGGCTGTTTAGACCGGGGTTGCGGCGAGATTTAGCTCCGCCCACCCCCACCCGCGTCACAGGTTGCATCGGGCCCGGGCTCCTCCTTTAATTAGAAGGGAGCCAGGGCACGAGGCAAACCTCAACAGCGTTTTTTTTTTTGCTTGTTTCTCTTTTTTCTTCCTTACAGGAGCGAGGGGAAGGCAGGAAGAAGCAGTCGGAGCAGGCTGTTTAGACCGGGGTTGCGGCGAGAGTTAGCTCCGCCCACCCCCACCCGCGTCACAGGTTGCATCATGCCCTGGCTCCTCCTTTAATTAGAAGGGAGCCAGGGCACGAGGCAAACCTCGGCAGCGTTTTTTTTTTTTGCTTGTTTCTCTTTTTTCTTCCTTACAGGAGCGAGGGGAAGGCAGGAAGAAGCAGTCGGAGCAGGCTGTTTAGACCGGGGTTGCGGTGAGAGTTAGCTCCGCCCACCCCCACCCACGTCACAGGTTGCATCGGGCCCGGGCTCATCCTTTAATTAGAAGGGAGCCAGGGCACGAGGCAAACCTCGGCAGCGGTTTTTTTTTGCTTGTTTCTCTTTTTTCTTCCTTACAGGAGCGAGGGGAAGGCAGGAAGAAGCAGTCGGAGCAGGCTGTTTAGACCGGGGTTGCAGCGAGAGTTAGCTCCGCCCACCCCCACCCGCGTCACAGGTTGCATCGGGCCCGGGCTCCTCCTTTAATTAGAAGGGAGCCAACGGCGCCCAGCCGTTCGGCGCACGGCGAAGGTGAGCAGCAAAGGCGCTCGCCTTAGCGAGAGCTCCTTTGCATAGGAGCCTTGCGAGGGAGCCAGGAATGCCAAGTAATTCACTTTCTTTTCTCTTTTCTCTCTCTCTTACCCACAGCAAGAGCACACCAGCATTTCACGAGAGCAATGGAGGACCCAGGATCCCAGAGGTACTTTCCGGTATACTTCACAGAGTGTAATATGTACGACTACCTCCCCTTGGGAAGGCGGGAGTACATATGCAGTCGGTGTCAGGAACTGGAAAGCCTGAGGATGGAGGTTGGCAGATTGAGGGTCAGGGTCCAGGAACTGGAGGGACTGGAGGGACTGCGCAACACAGAGGAGACGAGCTGGTCAACCGAGGACACAGACGGAGCAGGCCCCATTGTGGATCAGGTGAGGGACCTCGAGAGATTCATCGAGGAGGCCTATAGGAGGAAGGTGGAGGAACAGGACCAGCAGCTGCACAGACGGATGTCGGCAGACGAGACCCAGGACCCACAAGGTGACACCGGGGATGGACCTAGCGGAGGAACCACGCAAGAGGAGGAGACCGTGACTCACCGGGACCCCGAGGGAGAGACACCGCACTACACCAAGGACACGGACCTGAGACAGAAGAGGTTGCTGAGGAAAGGGAAGTCTGCTATTGTGGTAGGAGACTCGATCTTGAGAGAGGTAGATAGTCACGTAGCTGGAGGAAGGGAGGACCGGCTAGTGACTTGTCTCCCGGGGGCCAAGACATGAGACGTCACTGATAGGATCGAGAGGATCCTGGACGGAGCAGAGACAGAGGAGACTGCGGTGATAATCCACGTCGGAACGAATGATGTGAGCCGGAGGAACTTCAGCATGGCCACACTGTCTGACCAGTTCAGGGTCCTGGGACGAAAGCTGAAGCGGAGTACCCGGAGGATAGCATTCTCAGAGATCCTGCCTGTACCAAGAGCAGATGCAAAGAGGCAGGCAGACCTCTAGGCTGTGAATGCATGGTTGAGGAGATGGTGCCAGGAGGAGGGCTTCCACTTTGTGAGGAACTGGACGTCCTTCTGGGGAAAGAGTAAGCTCTACCGGCGGGACGGCCTGCACCTGAGCACAGCGGGAACTAGACTACTGGCAGCCAATGTGAGGAAGGAGATCGAGAGGGCTTTAAACTGAGGAGAGGGGGAAAGCCGACAGCTGATCTGATGTTGATGCTATGGACAACAGTATCCAGAACAGATGCTGAACGGGCTGAACGGGCTGAACGGGCTGCAAGGAGGAAGTAGAGAGACCAGTGGATCTTATGATCAGACAGCGAGGGAAACATCAGGTAAAGGGAGCATGCTGGGAGGAGACTAAGGGGCATGGAGACACAAGGGGACTGGGTGGCACGAGGGCGAAAGCTGAGGGCAATATAGGGGTGCCACAAGGCGAGGGGGATCGAACGGAGGCTCAAGGGATGATAGCCCAGGAGGGGGCCGGTAGGGCTAGAAAACCCAGAGGAAAAGCGGGAAAGTGGGGTGGCGGGAATGTGGGGAAACCGAAAGCTACGAGGGTAAAGGCTGAGGTCAAAGCAGAAGCACAGGGAACAGGAGAACTGCTCGAAATTCAAGGGGAGGTGGCCCAGGTAAATACAGAGGTGGAGGAAAAACGACGGGACCTGCGGTGCTTATACGCAAATGCAAGAAGCCTCATGGCCAAGATGGGTGAACTAGAGGTCGTGGCCAAGGGGGAGGACCTGGATATAATTGGAATTACAGAAACATGGTGGACAGAGGAGAATCAATGGGATGTAGCGCTGCCGGGGTACAAGCTCTACAGGAGGGACAGGACCCACAAGAAGGGGGGAGGCATAGCACTATATATAAAGGACTCCATCTACTCAGTCGGGATGGATATGGCAACGAAGGCAGAGGGGCTGGAATCGCTATGGGTCAAATTGCCGGGAAACAAGGGTGCAGGCATAAAACTGGGGCTGTACTATCGCCCACCTGGTACGCCGGAAGGAGTCGGACACGACTTAGAAGCTGAACTGAGACAAGAATGCAGGACTGGAAGTGTAACAGTGATGGGGGACTTCAACTACCCGGGGATTGACTGGAGTACGGGTCACTCCAACTGCACTAGGGAAACAGGATTTGTAGAAGCTGTGAGGGACTGCTTCATGGAGCAACTAGTCAGGGAACCGACGTGAGGGAGTGCTACTCTTGACCTCATCCTGAACAGATTAGGGGGGCCTGCAAGAGGGGTAGAAGTGGGAGGACCACAAGGCAACAGTGACCACAATGCGATCAGATTCACATTAGAAAGGGGGACACCCACAGTAAGGAGGACCGCAACAACTGTGCTCAACTTCAGGAAAGGGAACTATGCTGCTATGAGGGAAATGGTGGGGAGGAAGCTCAGAAACATCCTTAGGATGGAGACTGTAGGAAGCGCCTGGACCCTATTCAGGGACACCCTGCAGGAAGCACAAAGAATGTACGTCCCCAGTTTCAGGAAAGGCGGCAAGAACAAGCGGTCAAAGGACCCGGTTTGGATCTCAACAGAAGCAAAGAGGGCAATAAATGACAAAAAAGTATCCTTCCGGAGATGGAAAAAGGACCCAACGGAGGAAAATCACCAGGCGCACAGGAAATGCCAAAAAGAATGCCACCGAGAGGTTAGAAAAGCAAAAGGGAACTACGAAGAGGGGCTGGCCAGGGAGGCAAAAAACTTCAAGGCATTCTTCAGTTACGTAAAGGGGAAGCGACCAGCGAGAGAGGAGGTGGGGCCGTTGGACGATGGGGATAGGAAGGGAGTGATTAAGGAGGATAAAGAGGTAGCTGAGAGGTTGAACACGAGAGAAGACACATCTAACATACCGGACTCAGAGGAGCTCATAAGTGGGGAACAGGCTGAAAAATTGGAACACATAGAGGTAAGTAAGGAGGATGTCCTCAAACAGATAGATAGGTTAAAATGCGGCAAATCGTCGGGCCCAGACGGGATCCACCCAAGGGTTCTGAAGGAACTAAGACAAGAAATAGCGGGCACAATCCAGCATGTTTGCAACCTATCCTTGAAAACTGGAGAGGTACCAAAGGACTGGAAACTGGCGAATGTCACACCTATCTTCAAGAAGGGATCGAGGGGTGACCCCGGGAACTACAGGCCAGTGAGCCTGACTTCAATTATAGGGAAGATGGTGGAAGCTATGATCAAGGACGGTATTTGCGAGCACATCGAGAGATATGGCCTACTGAGAACAAGCCAGCACGGATTCTGTAAGGGAAGGTCATGCTTAACGAACCTTCTGTACTTCTTTGAGGGAATAAGCAGTCGGGTGGACAATGGGGAACCCATAGACATCATTTACCTCGATTTTCAAAAGGCTTTCGACAAGGTGCCACATGAAAGGCTGCTTAGGAAGCTGTGGAACCACGGGGTGGGAGGGGATGTGCACAGATGGATCGAGCACTGGTTGTCAGATAGACTGCAGAGGGTCGGAGTAAAGGGACAATATTCTGACTGGCAGGGAGTCACGAGCGGTGTGCCACAGGGATCGGTGCTGGGGCCGTTACTCTTCAACATATTTATCAATGACCTGGAAAAGGAGGCAAAGTGCGAGGTTATAAAATTTGCAGACGATACCAAACTGTGCGGTAGAGTTAGATCTAGGGAGGAGTGTGAGGACCTGCAAAGGGACCTGGACAAGCTGGAAGACTGGGCAAACAAATGGCAAATGCGCTTTAACGTGGAAAAATGCAAGGTCATGCATATAGGGAAAAAGAACCCGTTGTTCGACTACAAATTGGGGGGGGGGGGCATTGTTGGGAGTCAGCAGTCTAGAGAGAGACTTGGGTGTGCTGGTGGATGCATCACTGAAGCCATCTGCACAGTGCGCAGCAGCCTCGAAAAAAGCCAACAGGATGCTGGGCATCATAAAGAGGGGCATAACAACCAGGACGCGGGAAGTCATCATGCCATTGTATCGAGCGATGGTGCGTCCGCATCTGGAATACTGCGTTCAATATTGGTCGCCGTACCTCAAGAAGGACATGGCAGTACTTGAGAGAGTCCAAAGGAGAGCAACGAAACTGGTAAGAGGGCTGGAACACTGCCCATACGCCGAGAGGTTGGATAGGCTGGGGCTCTTCTCTCTGGAAAAAAGGAGGCTCAGGGGAGATATGATAGAGACCTTCAGGATCATGAGGGGCATAGAGAGGGTGGATAGGGACAGATTCTTCAGGCTGAAGGGGACAACAGGTACGAGGGGGCATTCGGGGAAACTGAAGGGAGATAGGTTCAAAACAAATGCAAGGAAGTTTTTTTTCACACAAAGGGTCGTGGACACCTGGAATGCGCTACCGGAGGAAGTGATCAGGCAGAGTACGGTACAAGGATTCAAACAGGGATTGGACGGATTCCTGAAGGATAAAGGGATCGTGGGATACTGAGAGAGGTGCTGGGATGTAACACAGGTATAGAAAGCTAACCAGGTAATAAGTATAGAAACCCAACCAGGTCGTGCATGTGCAAGACCGGAGGGTTAGGACTTCGATGGGAAGATAGGACTCAATGGGAAATCAAGGTGGCAAGGGGGCCCCTTCTGGTGATTCAGACAGGTCGTGACCTGTTTGGGCCGCCGCGGGAGCAGACTGCTGGGCAGGATGGACCTATGGTCTGACCCGGCGGAGGCACTGCTTATGTTCTTATGTTATGTTCTTATGTTTATAGTTTGGGACCAAGAAGATTGAAAGCAGGAAAAGCATAATATTTGCAGAAACTGTTTGGAGTGTTGTGAACTGCCCTTACCTGAACTCTGCTTGGGAGCAGACTTGGGTGAAAACAAACTTTGGTAAAAGTAGGAAATCCTGAGGGCCAGAGTTTCCCTCTGGCCATTTTTGTTTTGGACAGTTATTTATTTTGTTCAGCTTGGAGCCATTTTTGATTTGTGGAACAGTCTGACTTTATTTTTTATAGTAAATTTTTTCATGATGCCATGCTACAGCCGTGTTTGTGTTTGATTCCAGTTCCTTGATAAAACCTGCAGGGTGACTCCAGTCTGGGTCACACGCCTGTGCACTTTTTGTGTATAGCCACTGAGAGCACTGCTGAGTCCCGGCCTTGGGCTGCAGTGTGGCTACAGCTTCCATCTTCTGGCTCAATTCTCTACATAACTGTTCGATCTCTAGCTCTGTGTCTCTTGAGCATGGGCATTGGACGCCTGCGCACTCATAAAGCTGCAGTTGCCAATTAAGCTGCTAGCTTTCACTCAAGGTGTGAAAAATAACAAAACATGAACAATGACACTAACACAAGGTTTTACCAAAATATAATAATTATGTATTTATTTAGTTATTGTTTATATTTTTTCATTATGAAACTCAAAAGAATAAAGCATAATTGCTTGCGTTAACAGTTGCGTTAGTGGGAGGTCGTTATAGTTGCCAAAATGCTGGCCTTCTGATAACGAGCTCAGCTCAATATTTCGCAACACCCCATTATATACCTTTGGCTCAGTGTGACATCATCGGCTGTGTGGGCCATCAAAACTAACAGAGGTGGTCTTAAAAGTTAGACAAAATTCCTCTACGTTTAAAAGTTTCAGAAAATTACATTTTTGTTTACATTCATTTCTGAATATACATTATTTTATAACGTATCCAATATTCTTTTTATCCTTGTCACAAAGGTATAGTAAGAGAATCATTTGTTAAAAGGGTGCTGAAATATTCTCAGCCTGCCTGTCATTCTTAAAGGAAAAGGAGAAAGAGAAGGAGGGGCTGTTTTCCCCCTCTCCCTGAAACCTAATAGCCTCATGTTGTAGCCTCTGACTAATTATTTCCAGATATTGTGTTCAGGCTTCCTTTGAATTTCTTTTTATAAACCATTTTATTTTTAATATAAATTCTTTCATATCCATTCAGACTTGGGCCCAATATTCATACATTCATAGCTTGGTCATTCATTTTTCATAAATGTTATATCTCAGTTTAGGATACGTAATCCAATATGTTCTTCCTACTCAGCCTAAGGCACATCTGGTATCAATTAGAACCATGTGGCTTAGAAGCGGGAAAACTGAACAAAGACAGAGACAGAAAATCACTGACACAAAATGGAGTCCAAAACACAAAAAAACATAGAAAGACAGAGAACAAAATGGAGTCCATGTATATCCTGATTTCCTTTATGATCTAGCCTAATAGCAAAGTACATAAAAAGAATATTATTATACTTGCCCTTAATATTAATCTGTAGTGTGTTTTTCTGGCCTTGACTACATCCATAATCAGATTTTTATTTTTATTCACCAGTTTTTCGTATGCTTCTATTGGGTGTGGCCTTAACTAACACATATGCTTGTATCTAACTAGAGTTACCCAGAATCATACGAAAAACAGGCCCTTTTGTAGAAAAATTCCACAAAAATACTGCACCATCATGTCCTGACATCCATTCTATTACCGTCCCATAGACATCACCCCCTACTGGCCACGAGCCACTACTGCTCAATCTCTGTGATACTGATCTTTATGTTGATATTCTTGTATAAGGATAAGTATGGGCCGGCTTGTTGTATTGTGCATGCACTTATCCTTTGTCTAATCATTACATCAATGCAACTTGTTTGTACTATACTAGGTCATCATATCTCCTTTTTTTTCCTATGTATTTGTATGTTATACTCAATAAAATTTTTGAACTAGAAGATGTAAAAACAGTCTCAAAATGGTGGTCTTTTAGCTTGGATTGAATGGGGCCACATATGGAGCAAGACATACTGACTCAAGAGACTTCTGGACAAAGTTAAAAGACATGTCTCTTCTCCCTATAGCCACTTCCCCACCCATCACCTCTTCCCTTAAAGAACACAAGATCTGATACAAAATTATAACTTTAAGAACCCAATCTAAGTCTTATTGTAAACCACATAAATTCCTTGTAGAGAATTGCAGTTTCCATGATCTGGCTAATACCAGTAATATATCTAATCTAATCTTTGATTTTATATACCGATTCATCCCAACAGGAGGGCTTGACTCAGTTATAAAATTATACAGGAGATTAGAACAGAAACTATGGCCCTCCTCTATCAAACTGTAATAGCAGTTTTTAGCGCGGGGAGCTGCGCTGAATAGCCTGCGCTGCGTCTAACACTCATAGGAACTCAATGAGCATCGGGAGCAGTGTGGCTTCCTGCGCTAAAAACTGCTATCACAGTTTGATAGAAGAGGGTGTTTATCTTTTTGGTCAAAATTTTATCTTTTATGATTGATTTGAAAAAGAAAGATCATTAGTAAATTTCTGAAATACATATGTCTTCAGTGCTTTACGAAAAGTGGGTAGATGAGAGAGAACTTTAATTATAGAAGGAAGGACATTTCAAACTTGTACGAATAAAAAAATAAAATGATTGACAAAATTTGGCCATAGTTTTATATATATAAAAAACTATGGCCAATTTTTGTCGATCATTTTCTTTTTTATATCACAAAAGTATGTCACAGCTTGGGAAAATGAAGCCTATTGTGCCAGATAGTCTAAGCCAGGGGTGCCCACACTTTTTTGGCTTGCGAGCTACTTTTAAAATGACTAAGTCAAAATGATCTACCAACAATAAAATTTAAAAAAACACAAAGCACACTATACACAGAGAAAATGTTAATTATCATTTGTATTCGTTGTTTTTTTTTTCAGAGATCAGTGCAGATGACTTTAAAATATGCAATATCACCTCAGTAACAACTATACAAAAATAGACAAAATATACCCCCTCCCCTTTTACTAAACGGAAATAGCGTTTTTTAGCTCAGGCAGCTGCGCTGAATGCCTCTCACAGCTCCCAACGCTCATAGGCTCCCTGCGCTAAAAACCACTATAGCGGTTTAGTGCAAAATATAGACAGCAGATATAAATTTTCAAAACGGACACATTTTGATCACTAAATTGAAAGTAAAATAATTTTTCCTACCTTTTTGTCTGGTGATTTCATGAGTCTCTGGTTGCACTTCCTTCTTCTGCAAATCCAATATTTCTTTCTTTCTGCCTTTCCTTCTTTCTGCCCCCCTTTTCTTTCTATTTCTCTTTCTTTCTCTCTCCCACTGCCCCCTCTTTATTTCTGTCTTTCTCTTTCCCCTGCCTGCCTGTCTTTCTTTCTCTCTCTCTCCCTGCCCCCTCTTTATTTCTGTCTTTCTTTCTCTCTCCCCTTGCCTGCCTGTCTTTCTTTCTCTCTCCCCCTGCCCCTCAAGTCATCACACCAATTTCTCCACTTCCCTGATTCTTTCTCTCTCCCTGCCCCCCAAGCCACCACACTGATTTCTCCCTGCTTCCCCGAGCCAGGCCTGGTGTGTACAAACGCCGGATCCCCAAGCCTTCACCTCCAATGTCAATTCTGACATCAGAGAGGAAGATCCAGGCCAATCAGGCAGCGATTGGCTGGCCCAGAACTTCCTCTCTGATGTCAGAATTGACATTGGAGGTGAAGGCTTGTGGGCCTGGTGCTTGTACGTGCCTGGCCTGGCTCAGGGAGGCAGAAAGACCAAGATTGCAAAGGCAACGTGATCTACTTTAAAAACAGATATAACATACATAACTGAGGTGCAAACCAATTGGCAATTTCATGTTATTAAAAATTACCTTTCCTTCTCAGTCTACAGCCATCCAAAATGTGAAAAATCAACCATCCATCTTTCTGTCTGTACATCAGCTCCAATGGGAGAAAATTTACTTGCTGCTTTTGGTTTTCCTTGAACTGGGAAGTTTTTAATTACACTGCTGTGTTGAGTGGGTCCTCATTTGTCATTAATTGCACGTAGCAGAGGTTCCAGTACAGTATAGGCACTCCCCGGATTAGGAACAGGTTCCATTTTTTTAAACCATTCTTAAGTTGAATTTGTATGTAATTCTGATCCTAGTATTCTTCCCACCTTCTCTACATTCTTGAGGCCCCTCTTGCCTCCCTTTCCATCCATCCCACTGTTCCCACCATAGCCTCTCATCTCTCTTTCCCATGTATCTTTACCTCACTCCTCTCCCACCACCATGTTCAATAACTGGGAAGGAGGTAAAATACAGACCTCACTGACCTTAACTTCATTTATTGACAGCTGAGGTTTCAGATTTTATGTCTGCAGGTCCACGTTTTAGCCCATCATTCCACTGCTGTAAATCTGTGCTGACAGTCTTAATAATAATTAATTTGAGGACACACTTCAGCTAAGGGAGGTCTGCCTTTTACCCCAGAGCTACAGCCAGAAAATGTATTTCTGCTTGGTTTAAGCCGGTCGCTCCGTCCTCTCTGAGCTCACTACCCAAACCCAAATCCAAGCTCTCGTAACCTCACGCTTAGATTACTGCAATCTACTCCTAACTGGTATCCTGCAGTGTCGCCTCTCCCCCTTGCAATCTGTGCAAAACTCTGCTGCGCATCTCATCTTCTACCAACCTTGCTACACTCATGTCACCCCTCTTCTTAAGTCACTTCACTGGCACCCTATCTGTCATCACATACAGTTCAAGATCTTATTGCTGACCTACAAGTGTGTTCATTCTGTTGCCCCTCAATATCTCTCCTCACTTCTCTCACCTTATACACCTCCCAGAGAACTCCGTTCCTTAGTTAAGTCACTCTTATCATTACCCTTCTCCTCCATTGCCAATTCCAGATTTTCGTTCCTTTCATCTAGCTGCCCCCTATGTCAAGCCCCGACCCTTCCCTTGTTTAAAAGCAAACTGAAACTCCACCTTTTTGATACAGCTTTCAATCCTTAACCCTACACCTCTGCCCTCTGCTGATTAACTGTTCCCCTTAATTGTATCCATGAAATCCTGTTTGTCTGTATTACCTGTTTAGATTGTAAGCTCTTTCGAGCAGGGGCTGTTTTCTTACTCTTTGTGACTCTGCAGTGCTGCGTGCATCTGGTAGCGCTATAGAAATATTTTCTAATACTAGTAGTAGTAGTAGTTCTTGAACACAGATCAGCAGGGCTCAAGACAGCTACAATAACCTCCAGGCTACTTTGGTAGCTTGAGGTCCATCAGGGCCTTGTTTTACCCCTTCCCCCAATAATTCTCTCTCCTTCCCTATGCCCAACAATTCTTCTCTTTCTTCATCTCCCCATGCGTACCAACTCTTTTTCCCTCTCTCAGGCACACATTTCTATTTCCTCACTCCCTCCATTCTTCCATCCTATGGCTCATGCTCCCCTCCCTCCTTTCCTTTCTAAGTTAAAAAAAAAAACTACCACATAACTTGTAGAAGTGGATTTTACACAGCAGGTCCTCCTTCATGTATAAGCATGGAATAAATCAGCATTGAGATTTTGCTTCAGAGCAGTACTGTAAAAAGCCCTTGTTTCTGTTGTGTTAATTGTGCAAGGCATGGTACTTTGTATTTTTGGTAACCATCAGATCTCGTAATCTAATATGTGATAAATATAAAGAAACCAAGCAAATTCGGCTAGTAATATGTGGAGAGAAAGACACCTCTCACCATAAACTCGGGAGAGAAGGAGATGGAAGTAAAATCTTATTGTGACTCTGTTTCATTCAAAATCCACAAATATGGAAGCGACCTCACTGCAATACGTTTATGAAACCTCTGACAATATCCCCCGGGCTGACAACTCTAATGAGGTCTATTAAAAAGTCCAAGTGAGTTCACCCGAGTAAGTTGTCAGCCCGGGGGATACTGTCAGAGGTTGCATAAACGTATTATAGTTCCCTGATACTGAGGTCTCTTCTATATTTGTAGATATTGAATGAAACAGAGTCACAATAAAATTTTTCTTCCATCTCCTTCTCTCCCGAGTTTAAGGTGAGAGGTGTCCTCCTCTCCCCATATTACTAGCCAAATTTGCTTGGTTTCTTTTTAAGCTTACGGCAGTTTCAGTTTTTTGTTTATCGCCTTTGTGGTAAATATAAAGAGCCATCCGTGATTGTGGAAAATCTTTGTTCATGGCACATTGTCATTCTTGGTATCTATAAGAACCTTCCTGTTGGTGGTTGTCTTGGCAGGTCCAGCATTGGGCCCCCTTGCTGCAGTTCTCTGCGTGCGGCGTCAGCTCCTCGCGAGCAATTCATGCCTGCTTCAAAAGCCTTCTCGCATTCCCTTCCTTCTTTGCCTCCCGGCGAGTGTTTATTTTATGGTCGGCTCCCTTGCTGCAATCCTCTGCATGCGGCGTCGGGTCCTCGTGTGCAATTCATGGCTGCTTCAAAAGCCTCCTCTCAGACGTCGTGACGTCAGAGGGAACACTTCTGACACAGCTGCAGATTGTACACGAGGAGCCAACACCGCACACAGAGGATTGCAGCAAGGAAGCCGAACAAAAAAATAAACACTCGCTGGGAGGCAAAGAAGAAAGGGAATGCGAGAAGGATTTTTGAAGCAGCCGTGAATTGCTCGCGAGGAGCCGGCCAGAAAACTAAATACCCGCTGGAGAGAGTCATAGAAGGGAGGGAGGGAGGGAGAAGCTTGGGCCGCACAAAACTCCTTGCTGGGCCGCATGCGGCGGGTTGGACACCCCTGTGTTAGAATGATAAAAATATAAAACCTAGTAAGATATTTTTCTGCTACATTTTCAAACTCTGACCATTTTGATACTGTCATGCTGCCACATCAGTTAATTTGCCTGTGCAAAAGTCACCGTCGTCAAGACAACACTAATGCATTTATTCATGCTTTGGATTGGGTTCCCTTGATTGCAGCAGGAGGTGAGATGACTGCATTGAGCAAAAAATAAACATTTCTTGATACACTCAAAACATATGAATCGATATTCAGGGGCAGTGGCAGTCACATTATTTTAAAGGCCAGCCACAACATTAAAAGAATACATATTTTTAGAGATGCCGCATAGATAGGCAGCGGTGCTGAATATATGTATAAAGTATTCAGAGCTTCTGGCCATACATTTAGGAGAAATATTCAGCCACTAAACTTATAGCTGATGGAGGACAGCTGTACTCAGGTTACAAAACCCTTCAGAATCGATATTGTGACTCCAACTACCCTTGAATTGAAAAACTGGCATGCAGCCTTGGAAGTGGAGATGAGAGCATCCCAGGGAAAGGAAATAGCAAAGTTTGAAATCCCCATAGTTGCTTGAACTATGACCAGCAACAGCTCCTACCTGCTGCTTGCACCAGCCTCAGCGCTCCCCTCTGACATTATTTCTGGGTCCCACAACTAGAAAGTGACATCAAAGGGAGAACCAGTGGCGGCAAAATGTCATGGTGGTTGGTGATTCCCTTCCGAGGGGCACAGAGGTATCCATCTGCAGACCAGACATGATATCCCAGAAGGCATGCTGTCTGCCTGGTGCCAAAATTCAAAATGTTATACAGAGCTTTCTGAGACTCATCAAGCCTAATGACTATTATCCAATACTACTATTCCATGTTGGCACTAATGATACTGCGAGGTACCCCACCAAACATTTCAAAAGTGACTTTGTGACTCTGTGAGAGAAGGTGAAGTAGTCAGGTGTGCAGGAAGTATTCTCACTGATTCTCCCTGTCAAGGGTAAAGGCCAGGGCAGAGAAGCTTGCATCCTGGAGATGAATGTGTGGCTGTGCGGATAGTGTCATCGACAGTGTTTTGGCTTTCTGGATTATAGAATGATTTCCAAGGGCTGCTGAGCAGGAATGTCTTCAGGAGCAGATTGGCTAACCTACTGAAGAGGGCTTTAAACTAGAATCATTGGAGCAGGATGATCAAAGACCCCAAGTAAGTATAAGCCCTCAGGTAAGTGAATCACTAAATACCTTTACAAAAATATGTAAAGGGCAATGTCTGGAAAACAGTATATACTAATGCTCGAAGTATGGGAAACAAGGTTCTTGATCTAGAGGCTCTGATTGAAGAGACCGAGTTGGATTTAGTGGTGATCACGGAGATGTGGTTCACAGAATGCCATGACTAAAATATAATTATACCGGGCTATAAGCTGTTTGGGAAAGAAAGGGTAGGAAGGAGGGGAGTGTCATTATATGTTAAAGATCATATTAAAGCCACACAATTGCAGAATCTACAAAATAAGGAAGAAGCACTGTGGAAAAAGGAATGAAAAATATATTTATATTGGTGTGATATAAATGCATCCTTCACAGATGGAAGAAGTGGACAGAGATTTAATAGAAAACATTCAAAATACAGATATAAAAGGTGAAGTATTACTAATAAGAGATTTGAATATGCCAGATGTTGATTGGAGTATCCCTATTGTGGGATCTCCTAAAAGGAGGGAGATTCTAGATTCTCTACAAGGAGAACTGTTCCAGCAGTTGGTAATGGAACCATGCGAGATGAGGCCATACTGGATTTAGTGCTTACAAATGGAGAAAGTGTTTCTGATGTTATAGTGGGTGATCATTTTGCATGCAGTGATCATCGCATGTTGTGGTTTAATATTATTGTATAATAGCACTGCTTTCACTTTACACCAAGGTTAACTAATCAATATGACCCGAGTCAAAGGGAGACGAGAGCCTAAGTCAGCCCTTAATACCCTGGAATATTGGTAACTTTTACCCCGATCCTCAGCGGCACCACTTGGAGCTCAAACCAATCTCATTGCTCCAAGCTTTACGTATCAAATCGTCACTGGATCGTTTATGTAATAGATTTTTACTTTTTTTCTTTTTAACTATTGTTGTATATTTTGAAAATATTCACATTTTTAAAGACAATTTTTAAGCATGTTACTTAGCTTAATTTTTAAGCATGTTACTTAGCTTAATTCTGTGGTCTTTGGCAGGGGGTTAACACCGACATGTTTCGCATTCAAGCTTTATCAAGGAACCCCTATTGAACATAAAATTACAATTAATTATGTCCATAAGAACAATAGCTAGAATTAGTCAAGTTCTAAAAATAGCAGTAAAGGCCATCTATCTTCAAGGGACCTAAACCAACTAAAATGCCTTACCTCAATATAAATGCCGCCAAACTCTGACCACTATATCAAGAGCAATGGCGGCGGCGTTTTTACAGAACATTTATAGAGCAGAACCCAAGACAACTGTACCCACGTAGTGACGTGGCCAACAGCGTCACGGGACTACTTACCATATTTAAAGCTACAGGATCAACTCATTTACAGAGACTAACAACCACCCAGGGTTACGACTAGATTAACGTGCCCCATTCTAATTCCTCATTCAAACCATTAGGCGATACTGTATCAAGAACATATATCCATCTCTGTTCCTTATAATTAAGCCATTCTTCACTGTTTCCCCCTCCATCATATCCCATGTCAAGGCTTTCAATTACTCGCCAACGTATCTGTTCTATAGTATGCTGGCTATCCAAAAAATGTTTCACCATTGGAGCTTGTGTATTCTTAGTCTTAACACGCGACTTGTGCTCGTTCAACCTTATATGCACGGGCCTAGACGTACGGCCCACATAAACAAGGTTGCACGGGCATGTTATCACGTATATAACATTAGCTGACTGGCAGTTTGTATCTTTATTAGATTTTATTAGTTTACCAGTCTGGGGTCCTTCCAAGAGGCTCCCGTAATCGTGGTGGAACACCATTGGCAGTGTCCACACTCCGTATGAGTGCCTTGTGCTTGTACCCTATAGTTACCCAATTTTTGTTGAATAAGGACCTGTCCTATGGTCTTCCCCTTCCTAAAGGAGAACATGGGAATTTCAGAGAATATGGGGTGAACCTGCAATATGTGCCAGTATTTTTTGATAAGGGATATCAGTTCTTTAGCTGCTGTGGAGTAAGGGAGTACACATATTAGTCTATCGATGTCATCTTCATGCTCCCTTTCTGCCAGCAGTAAATCTCGGTTCGCATATTTCGCTCTTGTGAAGGCTTGTTTTATAGATTTTGAGGGGTACCCCCTAGCCTTAAACCGCCTAGTTAACTCGGCAGCAGCTTTTTTGAAATCATTGTCATCAGAAGATATTCTGCGAGCCCTCAGGAATTGGCTCACTGGGAGATTAAATTTCAAATGAAAGGGGTGGTGGCTGGAAAAATGTAACAAAGAATTACGGGCCACAGATTTTCGAAAAAGTTGAGTGATTAGACGGTCTTCTTCCTTAACAATACGAATGTCCAAAAACTCAATTTGAGATTTGCTAAAAGAAGGGGTGAAGTGGAGATTAGGATTTCTAGTGTTGATCCATTCAAAAAATTCCAAAAGCTCTGCTTCAGGACCTTCCCACAAGAAGAAAACATCATCCAAAAACCTCTTCCACAGGGTGATGTGTTTGAAATATTTAGATGGATAAATTTCACAGTCCTCAAACCGTCCCATATAAAAAGTTGCAACTGATGGGGCTAACGTAGCCCCCATGGCGACGCCTTGAATTTGTTGGTAATAAACTCCTTCAAAAAGAAAATAGTTACTCCCTATTACCCATTCAGCCAAATGGTATAGAAAGTCAGTACTAATGCGTGGATTCGGTCTATCATTCAAAGTGTCCATTATGACCTTTAAAGCTTCTCCTTGGGGGATCTTTGTGTACAGTGACACCACATCAAGAGTCACCAACATTGTTTGAGGATTCATGTGAACTTCCTGTGCTAAAATTCTCAAGAGGTGAGATGAATCTCTCAGATAGGAAGCAACTTCCAGAGCCTTTTTAGAAAGGAAGACATCAAGGAATTTAGATAACGACTCTAACAATGACCCCCTGGTGTTGACTATGGGTCTGCCCGGAGGGGCTTCCACGCTCTTATGAATCTTTGGTACAAAATAAATGGTAGGGGTACGAGGATATTTTTCTAGCAGAAATTGGTATTCTTTCTTTGTGAGCATTTTCATTTCATAATGTCGTGTTACCCAATCATAAATGTCTTTCATTAGTGTGCTTTCTGGATTTTCTTGCATGGGTCTATATGCTATGGTATCGGAGAGTTGTCGTATTGCTTCACTCAAATAATAATCTCTGTCTAGAATAACAATCGCTCCTCCCTTATCCGCCCTTAAAATCATGCAATTACGCATATCTTTAAGTTGCAACAGGGCTTGATGTTGAGAATAAGTGAGATTGTACCGTTCTTTAACGAAAGATTTTTCATAAGCCGAAATATCAGTTAGAACCAGAGCCCGAAAAACTTCTACTGCTGAGTCCATTGGTCCCGGGGGGCTCCACCTAGATGTGACCTTACAAATAGACTCATCTGTCCCCATCTCCATCACTTCTTGGTTTGCAAAAAATATTTTTAATTAAATTTTTCTCAAAAATTTATGGAAAAAGATCTTCAATTGGAAAAAAATCGGGATATTAAGAGATCACATAGCCCAAACCCAGTTCGAGTACTTCAATTTGTTGTTTGGTTAAAGATATTTTAGAAATATTCACCACTGTGGACTCTATTTCGTTTGAACATTGGTTGGAAGTTTGCTCCTGCCCCGTTGTGCTCCTTTGGATCTTCCCCTTGGGCGGCCTCCCCGGATGGGTCGTGGCTCGTCCCCCGAACTCTTCATGGAAGGGGCATCAACAGAATCTCCACTTGTCACATCCGAATCATCAGATGAGGCATTAAATGCCACCTTCTTTTTAATAGGTGTAGCTGGACTTTTCTTGTTCCATGAATAGACTCTACCCATTTGATAGTCTTTCTCATCTCGTTTCCATTTCCTAATTTTAGTTTGTCTAGTGGAGTCTTTAAACTCCACTAGTGATTCTTCTAATTCATTTCGTTTTTTCTCGAACTCTTCAGTTACAATCTCCCCCTTCATCTGGAGTTCCATGGAAACAGTCTTAGACCTCAGATCTAACTCGATATCTGAGGTGGTTTCTACCAGTAGAATCATCAGGTCCCGTGAGCACCTATTTAATATTGCTGTCCACTTTTCCATGAAGGTCTTATCCATAGTTGTAATTTTAGGTTCTTTCAGTATACGGAGCCCACGGGGTATCATGCATTTTTTTAAATACTGGACCATAGTGCTACCATGTAACTCTGCCCGAATTAACCGTTTATGCATTTGTTCTAAATCTAGCCATGACGTCTGGGTGGCGGACTCTTCAATGTCATCAAGAAGAGCAGGTCTCAGCAGAATATGCTGAAACTGCTCTTCCGAATATCCACCAAATTCTTGTTCTTCTTGTTGTGCCATATCTTTAATGCAATTGTATAATAGCACTGCTTTCACTTTACACCAAGGTTAACTAATCAATATGACCCGAGTCAAAGGGAGACGAGAGCCTAAGTCAGCTCTTAATACCCTGGAATATTGGTAACTTTTACCCCGATCCTCAGCGGCACCACTTGGAGCTCAAACCAATCTCATTGCTCCAAGCTTTACGTGTCAAATCGTCACTGGATAGTTTATGTAATAGATTTTTACTTTTATTCTTTTTTTCTTTTTTTCTTTTTAACTATTGTTGTATATTTTGAAAATATTCACATTTTTAAAGACAATTTTTAAGCATGTTACTTAGCTTAATTTTTAAGCATGTTACTTAGCTTAATTCTGTGGTCTTTGGCAGGGGGTTAACACCGACATGTTTCGCATTCAAGCTTTATCAAGGAACCCCTATTGAACATAAAATATTTATTATATTAATTATATTAATATTATGACAGGTGTAGAGAGGGCTCATTCAAAAGTGAAGGTTTTAAACTTTTTTAAAAACCTAATTTTGGTTAGATGGGTGATTATGTCAATGAATTGTTGTCTGGATGGGAACATCTGTAAGAAGTAAGAAAGGAGTAGACAAAACTGAAAAGAGCTATTGTAAGGACAACAAATCATTTTGTAAGAAAAGTAAGTAAAAGTAAGAGGAAAAGATGGCTGCTTTGATTCGCAAAAGTAGAGCTGAGAAGGTAAGGAAAAAAGAGATTAGCTTTCATAAACTACAAAAGATCACAGAAAGAAGACAGGCAAAAATATCTGGAAAAGTTAAAAAAGACTTGCCAAGTAGTCAGGAAAACAAAGATGCAAATGGAAGAAAAAAATAGCCAATGAGGTAAAATGAAGAAAGAAGATATTTTTAGATATATTAGTGACAGGAAGAAGTGCAAAAGTGGTATTGTGAGACTCAAAGGTGAAGGGGAGGAATATGTAGAAGTGAATTGAAGCACAAGGAGCACAGAAAACAAAAGCAAATAAGACTGGAAGTGTGGCAGACCCTGATCAATTTTCAGAGGATTGTGTTCATGAGGAGGTAGCTAAACTAAAGGTGAACAAAATGGAGTCAAATAATATATGAGAATAACCGAGAGTACTGAAGAAACTTAGGGAAATTCTGGCAGCTTTGCTGACTGACCTTTTCAATGCTTCTCTAGAGTCAGGAATGGTACTGGTGAATTGGAGAAAGGCAGATATGGCTCCTCTCCACAAAAGTATAAGTAAGGAAGAAGTACGGAGCTACACGCTGGTAAGTCTGACTTCTGTGGTAAGTAAATGAATGGATATGCTTTTAAAATGGAAAATAGTGCAGTTTCTGGAATCGAATGGATTACAAGACCTGAGGCAACATGGATTCACTAAAGACAGGTCTTGTCAGACAAATCTGATCAATTTCTTTGACTGGGTGACCAGAGAATTGAATAGAGGGAGAGTGCAAGATGTGTATTTAAATTTTAGAAAAGCCTTTGACAGTTTTTCACACAGGTGTCTAATAAATAAACAGAGTGCCCTTAGTATGGGCCCCAAAGTGACAGACAGGGTCAGGGTCCGATTGAGTGGTCAATGGAGATCGCTACAAGGAAAGGGATGTTACCAGTGGTGTACCTCAAGGTTCAGTTCTTGGGCCTGTTCTTTTTAACATTTTTGTAAGCAATATTGCTGAAGGGCTGACTTGGTAAGATTTGCCTCTTAGCGAATGATACCAAAATCTGCAATAGAGTAGACACCCCTGATGGTCTGAAAAAACATGAGGAAGGACCTAGTGAACTTAGCTTGAAGAATGGTCTGAAATTTGGCAGCTAAGATTTAATGCATTTGGGTCAGACATATGGGCTGCAGAAACTGAAGAGAATGGTACAGTTTAGGGGTGCAAAACTTTTGTGCACAAAAAGTAGCAGAACTTGGGTGTGATAGTATGTGATGATCTTAAAGTGACCAAACAGATTGAAAAGGCGACAGTGAAAGCTAAAATAATGCTTGGGTGCATACAGAGAGGAATGATCAGTATGAAAAGGAGGTATTGATGCCCCTGTATAAGATTCTGTATGAGACCTCATTTAGAATATTTTTGTACAATTCTGGAGTCTGTACTTTTAAAAAGATAGAAACAGGATAGAGTCGGTCAAGAGGAAAGCAACTAAAATGGTTGATGTCTACATCATAAGGGGATGGACTTAAAGATCTCAATATGTATACTTTCGAGGAAAGATGGGAGAGATGAGATATGATAGATATCTAAATACCCACGTGGCATAAATGCTCATGAGGCAAGTCTCTTTCAATTGGAGGGAAACTCCAGTGAGAGAGGATAGAATGAGGTTAAAAGATGATAGGCTTAGGAATAATCTAAGTAAATACTTTTTTTATAGAAAAGGTGGTAAATGCATGGAATAGTCTCCCAGTAGTTGTGGTAGAGAGAAAGACTGTGACTGAATTCAAGAAAGTGTGGGACAAGCAAGTGGGATTTCTTAGGGAGAGTAGGAAATAATGGATGCTGTGACTGAGCAGACTGGATGGGCCATTTGGCCTTTATCTGCTGTCAAGTTTCTAGCTAATTAAATAACATAATGGACTGATTAAACCACATATGAGTAGTTGGAAGGTAATTCTATAAGAGAGCACCCAGTATTAGGCACTAGGTAAGCACCTCTTTGACGCCTATTTCATGAAGTAAAGTAGGCACCTACATTCTTTGTAGAATACTATCATAAGTCACTCTAGGCCAAATCCTATCAGCACAGTGCTTAGCACAATTCTATAAAAGGCTCCCACTATTATATATGATCATATTTAGCTACCTTCCATGGCATAACACTTAGGTGCACCCTTTTAGGCCAAGGAAAACAAGGCTTAAATGCCTGCGTCTGAGTTGTGAGTGGATCGGGTGTATTCTATAACAGTGTGCACATGATTTACCCATGCTCCTGGACAAGCCCCCTTTTGAAATTCTCGCACTAAAAGTGACATGTACCACTTTATAGAATGCGCCTGCCAAGTTATGTGCGTAACTTCTAATTATTGCCAATTAGTATCAATTATTAGGTGTTAATTGCCAATTATTGCACCGATTGAGTTGTTAAACAATTAAGTTACATATGCAAATTGGTTGTGTGCACTGATTTGCATGCATAAGTTAGGTTGCTATATATAGAATCTGGGGATTTATGCAATCTACTTTGTATGCAAAGATGTGTATACCAGCCATAAAGCTGGTGTAAATGCTCACACCTAGATTTCAAAAAGAACACATTTGTTCACCACCCATGTTCCACCCATGGCACATACTTACAGAATACTGTATAGACAGAAAATGTTCATTTTATCTCGTATGTGTCCTTATACATGTACAAATACTGGCATTTACTTGCATGCTTTTTATACAGCAGAACCTCTGGTCATGAATGCTTCTGAACATGAATAAATTGGTTGCTAGTTCTGATGCTACTGTTGCAGAAGTGTTCACAAAAGATTTTATTAAATTCATGGAGGCTGAAGAATACATCTCGCAACAAGTGTTTAACTGACAAGACTGGATTGTTCTGGAAGAAGATGCTGAAGAGGACCTACATCACCCAGGAAGAGAAGGCTATGCCCGGTCACAAACCAATGAAGGAGAGATTTACCCTTTTGCTGTGTGTGAACGCGAGTGGCGATCTAAAAATTAAACCACTAGTCATCTACCAATTCAAGAACCCTCGTGCGTTCAAGCAGCACAATGTTAACAAGACCAGACTGCCCGTGATGTGGAGAGTGAATACAAAGTGTTGGGTCAAAAGGAGCTTGTTTTTGGAATGGCTTATGAGGCTTTCGCTCCCGTTGCTAAGAAATACCTTATGGAAAATCATCTGCTTGAAAAGTGCCTTCTTCTGGTGGACAATGCACCGGCACATCCTCCAAGTTTGGTTGACGATATGGACGCTAAGTACGACTTCATTAAGGTCGTGTTCTTCCCCCTCGACACGACTCCTTTTCTGCAGCCCATGGACCAACAAGTGATCTCGAACTTCAAGAAGCTGTACATTAAAGGACTATTCACTAGGTATTTTAATGTAACCGAGTAGACATCTTTGACCTTGAAGGAGTTCTGGAAGAACCATTTCAACATTGTTCATTGCATCAACCTCATCGATAAAGCCTGGGAAGACATCACATTCTGGACTTTGAACTCAGCTTGGAAGAAACTTTGGCTTCAATACGTTGCTGAATGAGATTTTGAAGGTTTTGAGCCACCTGTTGTGGAGGAGATCATGTCCATGAGCAAGAGCATGGGTCTTGAAGTTGATAGTGAGGACATCGAGGAACTGGTTGAGGATCATGAGGAGGAGCCGACAATGGAAGAACTCGCTGAACTCCTGAATGAGCAGCATAAGGTGCTTACTGAGGAACAGTCATCAGAGGAAGAAGGTGAAAAGGAGGAGATTACAAGTGATATATTAAAAACCGTCATAGAAAAATGGAATGAGTGCTAAGATTTCTTTGAGAAGAACCACCCCAACAAAGCTGTGATGAACGATCATGTCGTCTTCTTATTTTCATAAAGTTATGATGCGCAGGAAAAGACAAATCACATTGGATTGGTTTTTGGTGAAGTCTGGTTCACCAGCTAAATGGATAAAAAAAGGATAAACTCATGACCCAGAAGAAATCACAAGAGAGAAAACACCTGAAGAAGAACCTCCCTCTATTGCGGAGCCGGATTCTTCCTTAAAACAGCAACTTCATGTAAGTTTTTCTCAGTGTTATTCAATGTTTTTACATTTTGTTTACTATTACACTGTGCATTCTATGGTATAATTAACCATTTTTGTGCTTAAAAATCTGAAAAAATAAATATTTACTATCATTTCACTTATTTACTCTCATTTCACTTATTTCCAATGGAGAAATTAGGTTCAGGTCACAACCAAATCGGGTCGCGACCAGAGTTTTGGAACAAATTATTGTTGTGACCAGAGGTTCCACTATATAGATGTTGATTTTTCTTGGGTTATATTATACCCACCAGAATAACCAACCACTGCCTTGATCTTGTCGTCTTCTTCAATTGTTCTATCACTAATTTCTCCATGGCAATCCTTCCCCTCTCTGGCCATCATCTGATAACCTTCACATTCCATTACCCTTTCCTCCAGTACCAGCCGATCTCTTCCTGTACATTTAGGAATCTTCAGACCAATGACCCTGGCACTCTCAGCCGCTATTTTACCCCTCTTCTCTATCACTATGCTACACAAGCCTGTAAAAGAGACTTTCTCCTCCTATAAAACCATTTTCTACTCTGTTCTAAACATCTTTGCTCCCCTTATTCCATACTTTGTAAGGGTTCCAAACCCCAACCCTAACTAAACTCTAAATCCGTTACTTATGCTCCTGTGCCAGGTCTGCTGAATAGTTCTGGCTCAAATCCATACTCATGCAGATTCATTCATTTCAAATTCCTCTTGACCTCCTTCCAATCCACTCTCTCACTTGCCAAACAAGATTACTACACCCGCCACACTGACTCTCTCAGCTCCAACCCTTGCTGCCTCTTTGCTACTCTTAACTCCTTACTCAAGGTCTCCCTACCTCCAACCCCTCTGTCACTCTCTCCCCAGATTATGGCTGAGTACTTCTATGACAATGTTCACAAAATTAACCTTGATTTCTCAACCAAACACCTCCCCCAGCCCACTCTATCAACCTCTTCATACCTTGCCACCTTATCTTCCTTTCCTGAAATTACTGAGGAAAAAACTGCACATTTTCTTTCCTCCACCAAATTCACCACTTGTTCCTCTGATTCCATCCCAAACTATCTACTTACCTCTATCTCTCCTATTGTCACCCCCTATATTTGCTATATCCTCAAACATGCCATTGTTACACCACTCCTCAAAAAAACCCTTCTTATCCAGTTAATTGAAAGTGCTGTTCTCTCTTATCTGTACCCTTCTCCTCAACAGCCAGCTCCAGACTCCATCCCTTCTACTACCTTGCTGCACCATATGACTGGAACAAATTTCCTGGCTCGATATGTCAGGCTCCATCTCTGGCAGTATTCAAATCCAGACTCAAAGCCCACTTCTTTGAAGATGCTTTCAATTCCAAACTCCAACTCACCTTCTAAGCACCAATATCTGTCTTATCATTCCCTCTGTAATTCCCCCACCTGAGCACAGTGTATTGATGCACCTTCTTGTCCAAATTATCTGTCTTGACTATATTGTAAGCTCTTTGAGCAGGGAATCTTCTGTTTTTCTATGTACAGCACTGCATATATCTTGTAGTGCTATAGAAATGATTAATAGTAGTAGCAGTACATAGTTATAGATTATATCTGTACTAGTATTTAAGCCCGTTACATTAACGGGTGCTAGAACATATGTGTGTGTGTCTGTCTTTATTTCTTTCTCTCTCTTTCCTTAGCCGCTTTCTTTCTTTCTGCCTTTCTTTTTCCTTGGCTGTCCATCACCACCCCTTGTCTGCTCCCCCTGTCCATTTTCCCTTCCTTTTACCTCCCCTGTGTCCACCACCACCCCTTCACTGCTCTCCTTATGCAGCAGCAGCCCTTCTCCCTTTGTTTTACCTCCCCCCTGTCCAGCAGCACCTCTTTCCTTCTCCCCCTGTCCAATATTAGTCCTCCGTTCCTTTTTCTTCACCTCCCCTGTCCATCAGCATCTCTTTCCTTCTCCCCCTGTCCAGCAGTAGGCATCCCTTCCTTTTTTATCCCCCCTCCTCCTTCTTATCCCTATGATACTCTTACCTTGCTCTGCCCCTGATCAGAGGTTCCTGACAGCCACCCAGTTGCACCCATTGGAAAAGTTCCCACTGCCGCATCCCGCACCCCTCCTGACGTGGCTCCCGCTGTCCTTTCTGTCTGTCTCTGTCCCTGGCCCCCTTTGCCTGTCTGTCTTTCTGTGTATCTCTCTGCCCCTGTGTCTTCCTTCTTTTCTTTCTGTCTCCCTTCCTCCCTCTGTCTGTCTGTCCAAAGCAGCATTCCATCCCACTCCATTTCCCTCCCCCCACATCAGTTCCCTGTGCACCTGCCCCTGTGTCTTTCTTATTTTCTTTGTGTTTCCCTTCCTCTCTCTGTCTGTCTGTCCAAAGCAGCATTCCCTCCCCCTCCATTTCCCTCCCCCCCCACCAGTTCCCTGTGCAGCAGCATTAGCGTTTCCTCTACCCCCCTTTCCCTTCCCGCGGTCCGGACTACAAACGTGATGATTCCAGCAGCGCTTGCATCAGTCTCCACACGCTGCTTCGGTTCCTTCTACTGCCCTGATTTACTCCGGCACGTCCCTGATGACATCATCAGAGACGCGTCAGAGCAAATCAGGGCAGTAGAAGGGCCCGAAGCAGCGTGTGAAGACTGATGCACACGCTGCTGGAATCGCCATTCGGGCCCGCGGGAAGAGAAGGGGGTGGGTGGCAAAGGAGGAACGGAGATCGGCGGCGGCAGGAGGAACGGAGATCATCGTCTGGCTGCGGTCCGGCTTGTGCTGGTGACGTATTAGCACGCATGCACACTCCTTCGGCCACAGACCTACAGCGCACGGAACACGCAAATAGAAGTGCGCATGCGCGGCTAGCTCTTTATTATATTAGATGAAAGTACAAAAGGGTGCTGAAAAGGGGACACTCAATAAAGTTACAGGGAAATACTTTTAAAACTCATAGGAGGAAATTTTTTATCACTCAGAGAATAGTTAAGCTCTGGAACGCATTGCCAGAGGTTGTGGTAAGAGCGGATAGCATAGCTGGTTTTAAGAAAGGTTTGGACAAGTTCCTGGAGCAAAAGTCCATAGTCTTTTATTGAGAAAGACATGGAGGAAGCCACTGCTTGCCCTGGATCGGCAGCATAGAATATTGCTACTCCTTGGTGTTTAGCTAGGTACTAGTGACCTGGATTGGCTACCATGAGAACGGGCTACTGGGCTTGATGGACCATTGGTCTAACCCAGTAAGCTATTCTTATGTTCATTTTCCTAAGTTATTTATTCAGTGGTATTATCTTTCTCTCTTATCAGGGTTTAGACTCATGTTTTTGAGGTTAGGATTTAGTCAAATATAGACCAGTCTAAAGAGTTCACATGCTTTGTCTCAGCAATTTAGATATCTTCTTATCATCATAGCTGAAGATTTATTATTTTTTGTCAACTTATTTAACTCTTTCTCTTTGCAAAGATTCAACAGATTGCCAGAAAACATTTATTCTAATAACTCCTCAAAGGAAGTTATCTCTAGGCCAGAAATTTTATGGTGCACCCTACAGAGCTATGAAAAATATGTGACTGGAAGAATTCCAAACAGAAGTTCTCATCTATTCATAGACACTTAGAGGATGATGATTTGGCTTCTGGGAAAATGAATTAAAGATCATTTGGCTTCACTGCTATAACTACAGATGGCATTCTTATTTGAGAAGATAACAATCAATGTAACTATAATAAATACAGAAGATGTACCACATTATTCTGCAATCAAAGGGTTGACCTCAGAAATATCAGTGAAAATGGCTATGTAGTAGATAATGAATCTGTTGATGTGTTCTTATTATGTCCACTTTACTGCAATCTTAGGTTTCCTGTTATGATTCAATTTATGAAGATCATCAGAGATTATGAGGGGGTGCTGAAAAGTTCTCAGCTTAGCCAACCAACTTCCTAAATTCTGAGCGTTATTTTGCCTCTGTAGCTGAAAAGAGTGTTATCTTATTTCATTAAATGTCAATTTGCAGAAACAAATTCTATGTTTTGACATTGTTTCAGATCATTGATTGAACCATATCCACAATCATTCTCGTCTTGGCTGGGCTGAGAACTTTTCAGCACCCACTCATATGGATGAGAAATCTTTTTCCTACTTGGATTATTATCACACTGTTAAGGGCTCGCCTGCCAATCTAACCCCTATGTTTAACTAAGCCGTGGTAGAAGTTTCTACCGCAGCCCGAAGCACTAAATACTCCGATGCTGTTCTGACGCTCATAGAATTCTATGAGTGTCGGAGCAGCGTTGGAACATTTAGCATTCTGGGCCACAGTAGAAACCTCTACCTTGGCTTAATATAAGGGGGAGTAAGAAGCTTAGAAACATAGAAACATAGAAATAGACGGCAGATAAGGGCCACGGCCCATCAAGTCTGCCCACTCCAATGACCCTCCCTATCTATCTTTGCGGATAGATCCCACATGTTTGTCCCATTTGGCCTTAAAATCTGGCACGCTTCTGGCCTCAATAACCTGAAGTGGAAGACTATTCCAGCGATCAACCACCCTTTCGGTGAAGAAGAACTTCCTAGTGTCACCGTGCAGTTTCCCGCCCCTGATTTTCCACTGATGTCCCCTTGTTGCCGCGGGACCCTTGAAAAAGAAGATATCCTCTTCCACTTCGATGCGACCCGTGAGGTACTTGAATGTCTCGATCATATCTCCCTTCTCTCTACGTTCCTCGAGTGAGTAGAGCTGCAACTTCCCTAACCGCTCTTTGTACGGGAGCTCCTTGAGTCCCGAGACCATCCTGGTGGCCATTCTCTGGACCGATTCCAGTCTCAGTACATCCTTGCGGTAATGTGGCCTCCAAAATTGCACACAGTACTCCAGGTGCGGTCTCACCATGGATCTATACAGTGGCATAATGACTTCAGGTCTACGGCTGACGAAACTCCTGCGTATGCAACCTATGATTTGCCTTGCTTTGGATGAAGCTTGCTCAACTTGATTTGCAGACTTCATGTCTTCCCTGACAATCACCCCTAAGTCTCTTTCTGCTTCAGTTTTTGTCAAGATCTCGCCATTTAGGGTGTAAAGCTTGCATGGATTTCGGCTTCCCAGGTGCATGACTTTGCATTTTTTGGCATTGAAACTGAGTTGCCAGGACCTAGACCAGTGCTCCAGTAGAAGTAGGTCATGCATCATATCATCTGCCATTGAATTATTGTCTGTTGTGCTCTTGTTCACTACATTGCTTAGCTTGGCATCATCGGCGAATAATGTTATTCTTCCTCGGAGCCCTTCTGTCAAGTCTCTTATGTAGATGTTGAACAAGATCGGGCCCAGGACGGAGCCCTGTGGCACTCCACTTATCACCTCTGACATTTCGGAGGGGGTGCCATTCACCACTACCCTCTGAAGCCTACCTCCAAGCCAGTTCCCAACCCAATTTGTCAATGTGTCGCCCAAACCTAAAGAACTTGAGCATGGGATCGAAAGTGGTAAATTGGATCAGAAATTGACTGACCAACAGATAGTGATAAATGGAATTCATGCTGTTCATGCTGAAGAAACAAAGGTTTACAGTTTAGTTTATTAAAATCTGATATCACCAAGTGTTTGTGGATTTAGGTAGTTTACAATAAAACATAACAATATAATTAAGAAAAGGATGCCAGAATCATATAGGATAGACCTAACCGAGATACTCCTACAGAATTAAGAAAAGAAAAGTAGTAATTTTTTTTTAAAAAAAAGTCTTATTGTTTCTTATTTTGCAAACCCAGGCATGCTAACAGAGTTTCCAGTATACCTCGACCTATAAATTGAATGCCAGTTTCAAAAAATAAGGTAAGTAATGGAGTGCCTCATGGATCTGTCCTGAGCCAATTCTGTTCAATATTTTTGTGAGCGATATTACCAAAGGGCTAGAAGGAAAGATATGTCTTTTTGCTGATGACATAAAGATTAGCAACATAGTGGACTGCATGAGAAGTGAGCTTCAAAAATGAAAAGCATTGGGCTAATGCTTGGCGGTTAAACTTAAATGTGAAGAAATGTAGAGTGATGTACGAGCCCAACCACGAAGTGAATGATGTGGATATGGTTTAATCAATGATCTGAAACAATATCAAAACATAGAATTCTATTTCTGCAAATTGGCACTTAACGAAATAAGATAACACTCTTTTTCAGCTACGGTGGCAAAATAATGCTCAGAATTTAGGAAGTTGGTTGGTTGGGCTGAGAACTTTTCAGCACCCCCTCATATTTGGCATGTAGAAATCGGTGACCCGTCAGAAGCGCGCCAGACTTTGGTGCGCTAACAATCCCACAGTGACATTTGCACGTTAGCAGTGTGAGGGGCATTTACAAGTCTTTGTGCTGCCACTGGGGGGAGAGTGTGTTTGGGGGAATCCCCCCACTACACTGAAAACTCCCGAACAGTGAAAACAGAAAGGAAAATGGGAGTTTTCAGTGTACTTGGGGGGTTACCCCCCAACGGGAGTGCAAGGACATGTAAATATAATGGAGGGGCTCCCCACACACACACCCTCACAGCACTAATGGAAAGGCATAAAAGTGGTGGAAGAGGCAGCCAAAGTCCGGCGCACTTTTGACGGAGTACCGTAGAAATCCAAAGAAACAATGTATGAGAGGAGGTGACCTGCTGATGTGCATGGACCAGGAAAGGGACCTCAGGGTGATAGTTTCTGAGCAGTGAAATAATGTGATAAGGTGGTGGCCAAGTGCAGAAGGATGCTTGGTGACACAGAGAGGGCCATAACCAGCAAAATGAAGGAGAAGATAATGCCCTTGTACAGTGGCGTACCAAGGGGGGGGCGGTCCGCCCCGGGTGCCAGCCCTGAGGGGGTGCTCCCGGCCTTGCCGTTCATTCCCCCCCCACCCCCGAAGGACCGCTCGCCCCACTGACCTTCCTGCACCACCTGTGAAGCAGCCAGCAGCAGGATCGCGACGTCAGCGATCCCTGAGCTGCTTGGGCGCTGCTTCCTGCGCCACGGTCATGCCCCTCCTCTGATGTCAGAGGAGGGGCGGGACCGCAGCGCAGGAAGCAGCGCCTAAGCAGTGCAGGAATCACTGACGTCGCGATTCTGCTGCGGCTGCTTCATAGGTGGTGCAGGAAGGTCAGTGGGGCGAGCGGTCCTTCGGGGGTGGTGGGGGGGATTGAACAGCAAGGTTGAGAGCATAGGTAGTGCTGCTTCATAGGTGGTGCAGGGAGGCCAGGGGGGCGAGCGGTCCTTCGGGGTGGGGCGGGCAGGCAGGCAGGCAGGCTTTCAAGGGGAAGGGGGGTGACAGGCAGGCCGGCAGGCCTTCAAGGGGGGACAGGCCTTCAAGGGGGGGGGGACAGGCAGGCCTTCAAGGGGGGAGGCAGGCCTTCAAGGGGGGGGCAGGCCTTCGAGGGGGGTGTGCAGACCTTCAAAGGGGAGGGACAGGCCTTCAAGGGGGAGGGACAGGCCTTCAAGGGGGGGAACAGGTCTACAAGGGGGTGGGACAGGCCTATAAGGGGGTGGGACAGGCCTTTGGGGGGGGTGCAGGCCTTCGGGGGGGTGCAGGCCTTTGGGGGGGGGACAGGCAGGCAGGCCTACAAGGGGGGACAGGCCTACAAGGGGGTGGGACAGGCCTTCAAGGGGGGGGCAGGCCTTCAGGGGAGTGCAGGCCTTCAAGGGGGGTGCAGGCCTTCAAGGGGGGGACAGGCCTTCAAAGGGGGGACAGGCCTTCAGGGGGGACATGCCTTCAGGGGGGTGCAGGCCTTCGGGGGGATGCAGACCTTCAAGGGGGGGAACAGGCAGGCAGGCCTTCATGGGGGGGGGACAGGCCTACAAGGGGGGGGGGGACAGGCAGGCAGGCCTTCAAGGGGGGGGGACAGGCAGACCTTTAAGGGGGGACAGGCCTTTGGGGGGACCCTGGTTTAGAAGTACACGGAGGGAAGGGGGTGTTCAAAGAGACGTGCATATGCCAAACTTTAGGGGGGGGAGGAAGAAATAATGGGTCTGAAAATAGAGGAGAGGGAGAGAGATGATGGACCATGGGATTTAGGGAGGGAAGGAACAGAAAGGGAGAGAAATTGGACACAAGGGATGGTGTGGAGGAGGGATAGAGATACTGGATAGGAGGGTAATTGGGAAAAGAAAGGGAGAGATGGTGGACTCTGGGGTGGTGGGGAAGGAGGGAGAGATGCCGGATGAAAGGGTAGTTAAGAAAAGGTGGATCTGTGGAGGGAGATGAAAAAAAGGAAAGATACCAGACTTCCTGGGGAGGGAAGGGAAATGGAAAGGGAGGACAGAGTTGGCAGATGGATGGCTAGCATGCAGAAAGAAGAAAGAAGGAGACCCTGGCAAGCAAGTTATCAGAAGAAAACCAGAGCCTTGGACCAACAAGATTTGAAATATAACCAGACAACAAAAGGTAGAAAAATTAATTTTATTTTCTGTTTTGTGATTATAATATGTCAGATTTGAAATGTGTATCCTGACAGAGCTGGTGTTGGACTGCAAACGTGAGCTAGGATTTAACAGAGAGAGGAAAAGTCCTTTTTGTTTCTTTATTTTATTTACACCACAGCGCCAGTGTGGTTAGGAGAAGCCAAAGGGGGTGAAAAAGCTATAAAACCCACCAGGAGTTTTGAAAAAAATCACCCAACTGGGCAGGAAAATCGAATTGAAAAACCAATTCAATAGGCTGAATCGAATCAAAATTTTTTTTCCTGAATCTGGCAGCATTAGTTTGCACTACTGTCTTAGACTTTAGGACCTGGGATTGGGGAGAGATGGCATCCTCAGTACTTTATAATGCAAGTGAAATGAGGATTTGGTCAGACTTTTGAAGGGTCTGCAGAAAAAAAATATTGCATAGGCCGGGGACATGAGACAGCAGGAAATGGGAACTTTTCTTCCTTCTATTTTTGTGAATGGAAAGGCTGAGGATGTCAGAGAGTTCAGTTAAAATATGTGCTTTATAAGAAAATATAATAATGTGTTTTATAAAGTTTATAAGCATTGCTGGCCTACCCGGTGAGGTGTTCCTAATGGTGGTGGTGGTGGCAGCGTGTCACTGTGTTGAGTGGAAGAGGTGGTCTGGGAAATTCTGCTGAGCAAACTCTGGGCCCATTTCCACCCCCCAGTTAGTCCACTCCACTCAACTGGTTCACACACTGAGTGGGTCTTTGGGTGTTGTTTTGGGATCTCTTCCAGTGGTTTATCAGTATCTCCTGGTCCAAGGAAGGAAACTTTGTTATCCTTAGCATTGACCTACAGAATATGTTTGTAACAGCGCTGCTTGTGTGGCATTAGGCTATGTAGTGATCGAAAGAAAAAACAGACCTTTGCACATTTTTGCACTATATGGTGGGTGTATGAGGAGATTCACATTTCCTGCACAGCTAAGTCCATGTGAAGTTACCTTGTGCTGTATTTGACATCTAGCAAGATCTCTGTTTGAAAGGAAAGATCTAAATTTAAAAATGAAGTGGCTAGAAGTTATGGTAAAAGCAGATAGTGTAGCTGGTTTTAAGAAAGATTTGGACAAATTCCTGAAGGAAAAGTCCATAATCTGTTATTAAGACATGGGGAAGTGTCTGCTTGCCCTGGATTGGTAGCATGGAATGTTGCTACTCTTTGGGTTTTGACCAGGTATTAGTGTCCTGGATTGGCTACCATGAGAATGGGCTACTGGGCATGATGGACCATTGGTCTGACCCAGTTAGGCTATTCTTATGTTATGTTCTCATCTGTAGGGGCCTTTGTTTTCACTTTATTTTAATGTATTTTTTTTCTGGGAACTTATCAGTGTTTTTTATAATGGGAACAAAAATGGAAGAGAATTAATGTGTGTGGGATGAGGGGGTAACTAATTTCTTCAGCTAAATAATTCAATCCACTTCAAACAGACATAGGAGAACTCACGCACCATTCACACACCCTCCAACCAAAAACGTCAAAAGAAAAAAACTGTTCAACAACCTCCTAGCCATTCGAGCTGCAACACTTGACCCCCAACTCTACAACCAATTGAAATCAACCACAGACTGCAAAACCTTCAAAAAGAAATAAAAACCCTTATATTCAAAAAACACATAAAACCGAACTAACACAATCAGAACTGTCCCAAGCATCACCTGCAACTACTCGATATGTACCTCTGATGTCATGACAATTCAGACATAATTTATGTTATGTTATGTTTGGAATATAAGAAAATTTTTACTGCCTGTTTCTATTCTGACCTTTTATTCCGTTTCATGGTCATTACAAAAAATATTTTTTTACATGGGGGGGGGGGGGGTGTCAAAAAATGATGGGCCCCGGGTGCCACATACCCTAGGTATGCCACTGCCCTTGTACAAGTTGTTGGAGAGACTGCACTTGGAGTACTGTGTTAAGTTTTGGATGACACTGAAAGAGTTCAGAGAAAAATTACCAAAATGGTATGGGAAGTAGCATAACCATGGGTGGGCCTGGGTGAGAAGGGACTGCCCAGTTTTGGTTTAGGATCACCCAGCGGTGGTACACATGATTAGTATAGCTGGTGGGGATCCTCAAGCCCCGTCAGCTGAAGAATCTTCTTTGGACTTCCTCTTTTCAAGCTGTCTCAACCCAGGGACAGTTATTGTTGCATTTGCAGTTGTCCTTCATACATGCTCAGTTCAACTTCCCTGGCTTCACTGGCTTGGTCAAAGCAAGTTTCTCCAAAAGATGGCAGCCTTACACTGCAATCTAGCACTTCTGATTTTGGCAGCATTACTCAGTAGTGCTAGATTGCTGTGTGAGGCTGCCATCTTTTAGAGAGACTTGTTTTGACCAAGATGGTAAGGTGACTTTTGTGCACCACTTGGTATTATGTAGTCCCTGACTCAGCCCTTGCATTGGTGAAAAATGGCCAGTGTCGGGCTTGTTTGATTTCATATTTCTTAGACCTCACAAGAGAATAAAGATTTTGAAGAATACTTGTATCCGATCTGTTCTTTTTTTTTTTACCACCACTTTAGTTAATGTTGTGAATCACACTAAAAACTTATATAAATGCGCTGTCACACAAATATATGCACACTTTCATAGGTATTCTAGAGAAAAACAGGGGTCTCAAGTGCTCACAGCCAGAGGCCTGAGATATACTTCAAAGCCAATGACTGATACAGTGAGCTATCATCGGTCCCGTTTATGTTCTCTATACCAATGATTAGTGGTTATTTGTTTCTATTTTTGTTGTATTTACATTCTTTTTTATCCTTTTCAATATTGTAGCCCACTGTAGCCCAGGACAGGGCTCAATAGCACTCCCAGTGGTTACTAAAATAGCACACTAACGTGTGGCCCAAAATGGAGCCACCCTGCAGGACTGGACTCTCAACAGGAACCAAAAATCACACAGCACCACAATCAAAGTTCATGAAAAAAAGGATTTAACTTTACTCATTCCTTTCTTGAAAGTAAGTAGTTCATCATTATAACTTGTACACTTGTCAGTATTCTCCCACAGCAGCAAGAAACCAAAATATCAAAAGAAACAAGTGAAAGCAGTACAAAATAAAGTTCTAGGCTTGTTCTCAGCCTTAACTCAAACCTTGCTGCAGGTGAGGATTTAGCTCTCCCTAGAGCTAATACTGCTAGTGCCCAAGCAGGCAGTTTCCAGGAAACACAAACACAGTTCAAGGCATTTGTTCAATAGCTCTAGTGCCCAAAGTTCTAATAAAGCCTCTGGCCAGTTCAGAGCACTGCCAGGAAAGGAGAGTGTCAGGTTTTGCAAACAAAAGGCCTCAATACAGGCTTTCAAAATTCCCACCCAGGATGATAGCAAAACCTCTCCCAAACAATACACACTCCCAGCTTATCAAAACAAAAATAGTCCCAAACAATCCAGAGCAAAAATCACCACTCACTATTTGCTGGTAGAGACCCAGTCTACCTGCATGGCTTCAGCAAAATCCGGAGCGTACTCTGACAGACTTTCCTCACACTCCATGGGCTGTTCTTCTGGAAATAGCAGCTCCTCAGCTTGTCCAGCCTCTAACAGCTCCATGGGAATAGGCTGGTTGCTCCTGCTTGGCCCCGGGGACTCCCTAGGGAGAAAAGGCTTAAACCTCCTCCCTAGCTGGCTTCCCTGTCTGTTCTCAACTGCAGGTTTAAATACCTTGGGGCAACGCCCTACTCTAGTTGAGTCAGCAGAGTAGCTGGGACCTCTTGGGCTCCCCCGGTGGTGGCTCGGGGATGAATCACCCAATTCTTCATCAAATAAATCAGGCTCCCTCTGGTGGTCACAGGATAAACTATCAGTCTCAGGATTTACATGCACCTTCCTGATTCCACCTCTGGTTTTCATTTTTACTTTTTTTCCTGAACTAACAGGGACCCTGGCAGGCATCGTGTCTGCCTGGTCACAATATATATTAATTAATCAGTTCTTTTGCCATTCTATTCAATTCAAGATTACTTAGCTTTTCTCTCCCTCTCTTTGGCTACGGAAGATCTCCGTTTCGCACCCATACATTAACAAGGGGCTTCGTCAGGAAAGCGCCAAAGGCCACTGCGGAAAAAGCAAAACAACTTTTATCTTAATTTGTGTTCCATTAGAAGGTTAGACACAATGCTAACATCATCGCGTATAATTATAACTACTTGTGTTTAACAAGGCTACAAGGCATGGCTCATGGGAACTTTATCGTATCTTAAAGTATTCTCTGTATTCTTTATGTTACTATTTAATTTTTATTTTGTTTTGTTTTCTATTTTATTTCATTATATTTTGTTTTAATAAACCACCAGATACTAATTACTACCCTAGCTCTAGTCAGAGCTACCTGGAAACAACATGAGCGCAAGCGGAGGACACGATTTATTACAAATACAGATTGTCCAAACGTACCTCTTAGTATCCCCAGCGCAGTACAGCTATTTTTGCTATTAAGATGTGGAATCTGCTTCCTCTCAGGATTCCCACAACGTGTAGAGCGGAGAATAACCTAAACACTGAGAATCCAGACTTTTAAATCCGGGGAAAGCGTCTGACATCACATCCGGCGAAAAACTAGCCGGGATTGGACCAACCCATCCCCCACACCTGCTCGTGACATCATTTTATTCGCAATACTAAACATGAATTTTCCCGAAGCTGCATTCGTACGACGCAACTTCATAAATGCTGTATAGGTATATGCTGGCTTATATAAAGTTATATATCCAACTCGATGTAACCCGACAAATTTTTCAACGTAAAAGAAGGTCTGCCAATTGATAGCCGCATTTAAACCTTGGGGTTGTAGGCTACCCAAGCGATCAATCCACCTCTGTTCGGTTTGTAAGAACTTTTTCCCTCTATCCCCTCCCCTTACCGATACCTCGACTTTGTCAATTATCATGCATTTTAGTTGGTCAAACCCATGGTTATGTTGCATGCAGTGTGATACTAGCGGAGCTTCTTTTCTGCGGTGATTTAAACAAGATTTATGCTCCGCCATTCGAATGTTGAATTGTCTAATCATTTTACCTACATAAATTTTTTGGCATGGACACTTGATAACGTATACTATGTTATCTGATCTACATGTAGTGATATGACGTAATTTATACTGTCTATGATTTACCGGATTTTCAAACACATTCCCCTGGATGGTCAAAGGGCAGATTTGACATCTACCACATTTCAAATGGAAACCCTGGCTGTTTCTTGATGCCAATTCAGGATCTGGTTTCAACTTAAGATGTTCCCTAAGGTTCCGTACTCTGGAATATGTTAACCGCAGTTTAGAGTCTTCAAAGCAAGGACTACGTTGGACTATTCTCCAGTGATTATGAATAATTTTGGCTATATGCTCAGACTCTGCATTGTGTCTGAGCATAAATGTTTGAAACTCTTCATCAATACTAAGCTCACTAAGGCTATCTTGACTTCGGGAATTACCGGAGCTAGCAACGTCAGATGGCTGTAAAAGCCATTCTGGATGATTGTACTTAGCCCTACGGTACAACTTTTTTAACACTTTTCCTGGGTACCCTCTACTTTTTAAGTTTTTTGTTAACCTATTGGCTGATGATTTAAAATCAGCTATATGAGTACAAACGCGCTTAAAGCGCAAAAATTGGGCTAACGGTAAACTATTCTTAAGTGCCGTAGGGTGACAACTATCGTATTGTAGCAGACTTGTAACATCAGTAGGTTTAATGTACAGCTTGGATTCAAGGTGGTTCCCTGCAATACTAACCCAAGTATCTAAAAAATTAATCCCCAAAGTAGATTGATTGTGAGTGAATTGAATGTTGCTATCCTTGCTATTGAGCCAATCAACAAACTCTAAAAGGTGGTCCTGAGTGCCCTGCCATATCATGAAGACGTCATCAATGTACCTTTTCCAACCCACTACATACGGGTTCCATTGATGAGATGTTAAATACGTTTCTTCGTAATTTTTCATATAGAGATTGGCTACCGAGGGGGCACATGTGGTCCCCATGGCCACCCCTTTCGTTTGTAAGTATAGTTTCTCGCCATCGGTAAAGAAATTTTTTGTTAAGGCCAACTCCAATAACTCCATAATGAAAGTGGTAGGACTTTGATGGGGACGAGCACGAGCATCTAACGCAACCCGTGCTACAGTTAAACATTTATCTTGAGGAAGAGATGTATACAATGACACTACGTCCAATGTTACCAAAATAGTAGGTTTATCAAATAGATGAATAGTCTGTAGCCACAGTAGGAATTGACTAGTGTCTTTTATGTAGGAGCTACCTTGTGTTACTATAGGTTTCAGAAAATAATCTACATATTTAGAGAGGGGCTCAAGGATGGAATTTATTGATGATATAATAGGTCTTCCGGGCGGGCTGTGTAACCTTTTGTGGATTTTGGGTGCTAAATAAATCCACGGTATGGTGCTAAACTCTTTATTCAGGAATTGAAACTCCCGCTTGGTGACATAGCCATCATCAAAACCCTCCTGGGTTAAAGCCAATATTTGTGCTTTTAACTGCATTGTGGGATCTGTATCCAACACTCTGTAGGTGACATTGTCAGACAAATGTTGGAATTTGTGGATTATTTGCCCTCTTGTTTCTATGCACCTTTCTAGGCAGACTGGAAACTAAGGCAGAGTCTTCATTGGCATCAATGGCCATAGTACTGAGGGCATAGCAACAGCAGTAGAGGCATCAATACCTCATAGCACCATGAGGGAGAAGGTACTAGAAGCAGCCACTACACCTTGCAATATCCCAAATACAGCCTTAAGGCTTCTTTACTAACTTGCATTATGTATTAATTCATATAAACTGCATAGTTGTAAATAACCCCCATTGAGAATAATAGTCCCCCAGATTAGTAAATAATGCTGTTAGACTGTAAACCTGTTGGTCAAGAAAATAACTCACCTTAACTCACCTTGAGCAGAGAGATAAGTTATGCTTTGTTGTGTTATATCAGATCAATATTCAAAGGGCCTTCTGTGTTTTATGGCCACCACTACACATATAAAACCTTTATTCCTGTATTTGCAGTGACACTTTCCCATACTTTTGCAGCACTGCCTCTGACACTGATGGTTTAGTTTCCTTATAATTCTCTTTAGCACACTGTAAGTACTATCAGATGCAGACTATGCTCTTTGACAACTTTTGACATAAAAATACATCCAACATAGTATTGGTGACCCCTGAAGCAGATGTTAGGTCTTTTTATCGATCGGTGCTATGCTAATAAAAGAGTGCTTTATATTCTTTGCTTGTGTTCACAGTTTCTTACTTGATTCACATGAGGACTCTCCTGACATCCAGTCTCTTGGAGTGTTAGACTCGCACTGAGCTGCAACTTTGCATGAGTAACCTTAAGACATGTCACAACATGTACAGACTTGTTTCAATATGCTTGTTACTTTCTTTCACACTCAGGTAGATAAATAATTGAACATCCCTTGTAATTAGTTATTATTTAAATTCTATGTGAGAACTTAATAATACGTATTCATTCCATTTTGGAAGAAAGTTACAATAAAACATTTCAGTTACTTGTCATTGTCATAAGAATATGAAAGCAAATCCCTTCTTCCCATCTCCTCTGCTTTACATCCTTCAACTGCTGATTTACCCAGCAATCATTTGTCCCCTTCCCCCTCCCCTCAATCAGTTGCCGTTCAATAGATAAAGGCATCTCCAAAATTATAGTTCACTGAGAACCTCAGAGAAAACTGGCAAAGATGGGAACAGAAAATTGCAGGTCTATCTGATCCAGCACATGTGAACATATTTGCTAGTAGTCTAAACATACTGTATACAGTACATGCATACTTGACACATAAATGATAACACTGTACTTTATAGAATTACCTCCTATGGCAGTGATTCCCAGACTATACAAAAATGATACCAAATACCACTTCCAGAGAGTATGTATCTAAAATTAATTCTACAATGATTATACCTCCTCAGGAAAAGGCCTCCGAATGGGAGCTTACGCAAAGTCCTATCATGGACTGAAACTTCAGCGTAACTGCTCCTGCTCCAATCACTGGCCCCAAAAACCTGAGGGTGTATTCAATACAGTTTCCTTCAAGTTTGAATAAATATAATTTTTAAACTTTTTTTAACTTTTTATAAGACCTTTATGTAAACTGTAACTTTTTAATAGACTATAGATACATCTCTCTATTAGTTTGCAATAGAATTTGACAACTAAGTACTTATCTTAAACGTTGTCATTGTTAGTTCAGGAGTTGCCTGTAAGTTGCCAAAAATTGCCGACGTGGCCAGCATTTCGTGGACTTATCACTCGGTCCACTGCTTCAGGGCCATAGGCAAAAACATGCAGGCATCTACAAAATAATCAAATAATAGTATAAGAGTCATGGCATTCAGAATATTCCTATCATACGCTACAAGACTGACTTACAGGCCGCGTGTTTGAGACCACTGATCTAGAGAGATTAGGGCTTTGCTTCCTTTCATTTGTTTACAGATAGGATAGTAGCAAACATCCAGATCTTCAGAGAAGCAGCTCGTTGCAGACAGGTGGCAGGAGAACAACTCAGTGGTACCCAATGCAAGAAAGCAGCAATACCGATGAAAACAGGTTTTTTTTGAATACTTAATTTTTTGTGCACACATATATATATTTTTTTGTATTTTATTGAACTTTGGTACTGAGAAACACTCTGGTTTTATAAGAGTCACCTAATCAAATACTTCCATGTAGTTTTGGATATCCTAGAACAAAGTTGGTATTAAGCTGAAAGGCATGACATATTTGTTTGAGGTTTGAATATTGTCACTATAATGATGTAATTAATGTAAATTTGATCACACGAGAATGGTAAATTAGCCTTGGTATTCATTTATATTTATATTTAATTTAATTTCCCCTCCTTTACTAACGTGTAACCTGGATTTTAAAGCCAGCAGCGACAGTAACTGCTCCGGCACTTGTAGAATTTCTATGAGCATCGCAGCAGTTACCACCACTGCCGGCACTAAAACCCACGCTATGCGTTAGTAAAGGAGGGGGTTTGTTTAATTTTTTGTAGTTGGGCTACAATAAATATAAATATTTAAATGTTTAACCTTTGTGTTGGTGTAAATTGAAGGAGAAACCTATTGAAACATCTGACCATGATTATAATATCTCATACATTTAATTTTAATAATTAAATTGTAATGTAATTGTATTACATCATTACTAGGGTGTTTACAAAAGTCTTCTTCTAAAGCAGTGGTTCCCAAACCTGTCCTGGGGGACCCCCAGCCAGTCAGGTTTTCAAGATATCCCTAATGAATATGCATGAGAGAGATTTGCATACCTGTCACTTCCATTATATGCAAATCTTGTAAAGTGCTACATGCAATAAATAACAAATAAATAAGTGTTAAAATTCTCGCACTTAGCCATACAGCAACGATTTTGGTCACAAGTTACTTCCTTAAAAGATAAGTGCGAGAATTTTAACACTTATTTATTTATTTATTTATTTATTTATTTATTTACAAGAACTTGTAGCACCATTTTTTGCTTTTTGCTTATATACACTAATACTATTGCTCGATGAAAGAAACCATATACCTGTAGAAGTTTGCCTCAAACACTTACATGCTTGAAAAACACAGGTCTCTGAGAGCTTTAGAGTGTATTCTAAACTTGCAAGCATTTTCATTCACATAAGTCCTCAATCTTGTTCGTTGGTTGTAATTTTTCAGAGGACTTAGTCCATAACTGAGATTTGAGTATACATTGTAAGTAAACATGGCCGCTATACTTATCACGGCAAGGGATATAGCGGCCGCCAGTCCCCCCTCCTCCTGGAACTAACGAGGCAGAAGGGATGCCCAATCACTCCTGCTTGGAAGACCCCCAACCCCCCAACAATCGCTGGCAAGAGGGAGCCCAACCACTCCTGCCAGAAGACTCCCCCCACCCCCCAAAGATCATTGGCAGTAGGTAGCCCAACACCTTCTGCTGGAAGACCCCCCCACTCCCCCAAAGATCACAAGCAGGAGGGAGCCCAACCACTCCTGCCGGTAGACTCCCCCCACCCCCAAAGATCACTGGTAGGAGGTAGCTCAACCCCTCCTGCTGGAAAACCCCCATCACCGAAGATTGCAAGCAGGAGGGAGCCCAACACCTCCTGCCAGAAGACCCGCAATGCGCGGACCTCCCCATGCAACGGAGGTGGGGCCTGCTGGCCAGACGATAGGAAGACCTGTATGTCTGGCCAACTTTAAGGCTAGTGGAGAGGGGGTTTTAGCAGGGGGGTTAGCAGAAGATGGTCCGTGCATGGGGTAGTCTTCAAGCAGGAGGGGGTTTAGCTCCCTCCTGCCGTCAATCTTCGGTAGAGGTGGAGCAGTCTTCTGACAGGAGCGGTTAGGCTCTCTAATGCTGGCAATCTTCAAGGGGGTGGGGGTTTTCTGGCAGGAGGGGTTGGGCTCCCTCTTACCGGTAATCATCAGGGGTGGGGGATCTTCTGACAGGAGGGGTTGGGCTTCCTCCTACCAGTGATCATTGGGGGTCTTCTGGGCAGGAGGGATTGGACATCCCTCCTGCCTCATTCATTCAGGGGTGGGGGGACTGGCGGCCACAACCATAGCCGCAGCCGATATACTTATCACAGCAGGGAGATCCCTTGCTGCGATAAGTATAGTGGTCACATCTACAATAATCCAATTGTTTAACCGGCGTTTGTAACATAGACATCAGTTACAGAATCAGGTTTATTTTAGGCGGCCTGATTCTGTATAGGATGCCCGTCGGCTTCTGAGACCGGGCGTCCTATACAGAATCTGGACTTAAATGTTTCTCTGGTTACCCATGCTTTCTTATTAGTCCACAGGTAGATGACATACCCTTTAAACATCAGGGATCAGGTTGTTTTTTCTCAATCACTGCTAACTTTAATCTGTGTGTACCTGCAGCATTAGTACATGCAAAAACAGTTCCTATATCCTCTAAGTCCTTAAAACCAGATGTGTCAAGTTAGGCTAAAAACATGTATTATAAACTTGTACTGAAATTATGTCAAATCCAGTGCAAATCATAACCTGTTAACTGTATACTATTTATGTTTAACCTGTAACCCGTTTAGAGCTCTTTGGAGACAACAGGATAGAAAATAAATTAAATAAATAAATGGTTCTCATTCATCAGCTGTTGTCAGTGTTTTTCTAGGAACATAGCACCAGTAGAGAGCAGTTTCACCAGCAGTGTAAATTTGTTCAGGATCAAGATTTCTATCAGATATCCTCTTAGCAAATTCATCAATGTAACTTTTAGCTACCTCGTAATCAGCAGAAGCTTTTTCATTACAGGTTTTGAGATATTTAATATCATGGCATTTCTGAAATTGCTGTAGCCTACCTTCTGAAGATTTTCAGTTTTTGAAATTTTGGCTAAAGGATCTCATACCTTTATTTAGATACTCACACTTATGGCTCTGTGGCCGGTATTTAATTTCAGGTGCCTAATTATTAAGTGTGCCAGTACTGGGTTACACCAGTGGCTTCCCAGGTGTTGTTTTAGAATAGGCTCCTACCTTTTTGCCCTCAAGGTGCCTAAGTGGAAGCACTCACATAGAATCATCCCCCCCCCCCCCCCCCAAGTTTGTATCTGAAGCAATGGAGGGTTAAATGACTTGCCCAAAAGCACAAGGAGTGGCAGTTGAGTTTAAACTTACGGCCTCTTTTACAAAGCCGCGCTAGCGGCTGCGCTGTGCTAACGTCCCAAAACCCATAGAGATTTAAAGAGCTTCGGGGCTGTTGCCATGCGGCTTTGTAAAAGAGGCCGTTGGTTTCCCTGTTTTGTAAACTGCTGCTCTAACCATTGGGCTACTCCCCCACCAAAAGCAACATTAGCATTATAAACATATAAACAAAGTCTATGATCTTCTGGGACACTGTACCTGGTGCTTCTGTCCGTAAAATCTTAATTAATTTTTGTATGCTAGTAATAGTTATCAATAGGGAACTCATTAGCTGGCACAAAAGGGTCATAGTGAAATAATTGATGGCCTGTGGGAAACATTTAACTTACTGGGAATGTATGAGCCAAAAAAGTCCAACACTAACAGCTTATTAGCATTATTATAATTCTTCTCTCTGGCAGTATGAAATCAAATCAAATATAAACAATCTTTAAAAAAAATATGATTGCAAAATGGATTATTGGTTATTTCATACAGTGACAGTGATTATAAAACTGCTAGCTACATCTGTGGCAAATCGTGAGTTGCTGGAACAAGCTGTAATCGACTCCATTAATTTCCAATGGAACTGTAATATGTTGCTATAGCAACCATGGATTATATGCAGCTTTAAACTGCTGGCACTATAACTCTTCCGAGTGAGATAATTGACCTCTAAAGTAAACAGAATGTTTGGCATGAGTCAGTCAGATTTCAATCTCAGCATTCTGGGTCACTCTCACAATGTTTATAAATCCCCATATGCTATTTTTCAAAGCAAATTTTTTATTATTTTGGCCAGCCATTGTGATATGCTTGCCTTTTTTTTTTTTTTTAATACATCAAAATTTCTTTTGTGGATCAAATGAGTGGCTCTGTGGCAAAGCTACTGTAAGAAATGAAAATACTAATATTTTCTAATGGTGTTAATTATTACAGAATAACACAGAGGAGGTGAGCACTTAAATAGCATAACACTTACATAGGCTTTGATACGTTTAATCAGGTATGGTTAGATAGCTATAGGGAAACTATAAAGATATTACTTATACATATAATTATAATAAGGCATGGGTCACTAAAGAGGTAACATTATAAAGAAAATATTAATAAATTGCTAATGGAAAACTAAATGAAATACTGGTAAAATTCCAGAAGGAGCTTATCAAACACTGTGTGCACATACAAGTAACAAGTATTGCTGACTCAAAGGATGGGAGAGGGGCATTCCTGAGACATTGAATACAATGCCTACAGTCAAATGAACGTTGTATCGAGGTATCCGCAAAATTTACCATAAGGACTATTGTTTATAAAGATGGTCTAAGCATGTCACATGAGAGGCGAGCATGTGAAAGAAAAGAATAGTGCCCAAATATGGGCAGCAGCAAATATGGTCAGGATCTGAAGAATAAGGGGTGGAGAGACAGAAAGTAGGTGGGAAGGATTTGAGAGTTTGTGAACTGTACTGCTGTACCCAATGAGGCAGACATGCAGGAGGGGCTACCTAAAGATTGTACAGACTATATATTCAATGACTGTACTTTACCAGGTGTGTCCCATCCTCCAATTTCTGTGCATAAAGGGTACCCATTTTGGGGCCCAAAATGTAAATAAATTATATTGCTTACTTGTTCAAAGTCTCCTCAGAGTCTTACTCATCTTGTAGTCAGTGCCTTTCTCACAGCTTGGGGGCTCTCATGGAATGACATCATCAATTGCCTAGGACAGCAATCGTAGATCAGCGGGGAGACGCGTCCTGCTGAGTTCAGCGTCTCGCAGTTCCGGACGTGGGGTCCAGCAATATACTGACAGCAACCTGACAGTTTTTTGTAAGGAGAGGCTTTGATAAAGTAAGTGGGAGCCATGGTCATGACCACCCAGCAACCTATGCGCATGGGCCAAGGTAAGAAATTCGGGTTATTTTAGTATTACCTTGGTGGGTGGTGGCTACATTCTGTGAGCACCCTGCAAGTGTGTGTGTGTGAGATGTGCCAGGGGCACGAAGCGAGAGGGAATCCTTATTTGCGTTTCCATTATCCCACAAAGGGTGTGACCAGAAACAGACAAAGCAAAAGATTTCTGTTGAATGCTGGGTGGCTCAAGGGGAAAGAATGGGGAGTAAAAAGCTAGCAGAAGTGATGAGGAGGGTGATAGAGACCCCCCTCCAGCAGCAATCCTCTGGAAAAGCCCCTTAGAGAGGATCTTGCAGTGATAATGACAGTGTTTCCAGTATTAAGAGAAAGGATAAGAAGCAAATGATTAAGTATTGAGACTCCACATATCTTCTGGCCAAAGTTTAGTATGGAGGAAAATTGGCTATGTAAAAATTCTAAATTTGTAGGTGAATAGCAAGCAGCACTATTCACGAAGGAATCTGCTGCCTGTTGAAAAAGGGGAGGGTTAAAGCTCTTTCCCAAGCATACAAAAGAGGGAGACCCATGAGACCCCTTAAAATATTTACCCCCTCCCTGTAAGAAAGATTTGGAGAATTTTGCTATACCTTCGGCATCACCCTTCTGTAGAAAGGATGAGGGAGCTATGCCAAGCTATCCATTGAGAAAAAGTTCTGATAAAGGTGGGAGGGAGAAGCCACATTCCAGAGAAGCAGAGAGGAACAGAAGGGGAAGAAAATGTCTTAGCTTAGATCCACATTCCAAGGGTTTCCTAGTTAATTCACACACAACATAAAGAAAAAGAATTAAGCATACAGCACTTCTGAGACTAATTACACTTCAGAACTTTCTCAGATGCAGAACAGGGAAGGAGGATTGGAAGGCTGAATAGATAAGAAAAGCAGGCATTTTCGGAAAGACAGAAAGCTGTACCAGCTGAGCTAATGCGAACAGAATTTCCAAAAGCAAGAACACAAAAAGTTTAGTCCTTTACAGTGTAAATAATAAAGATATTGAGTACAGAAATTACCACCCATCAGCAAGAACATATGCCAGAAGCTAGCGAAATAGTTTAAGCTATGCAGGCAGTACCTTGGAATCTGAAAAGATAAGAATATGTGACTTAACCCTGAAAATACCAGAGTGCACATTAACTCTCACATTCACACTTGGTGACAGATACATTAGGAATCTGGTTTTTTTTCTTTCCAAATTATTAGCTTCTGTTTCCCAAGGAGGGTCTGATTTGAAAAATACTCCTCTGCCAAGAGGGCATTGATTATTTATTGATGGGTACTCAAGGGTAGTAGCAGGGGAATGACATATGTTACAATAGACAGGGAAATGCCTGTTCAGCGTAAGTTTGTACACTGTCAACCAAGCCCTCCAGTAAGGGGAGGAGGGGCACTATATACACAGATCCTAGATATGCGTTTGGAGGGGTCCTAACATTTGGGGAAATTTGGGAGGAAAGGGGACTAATAAATGGCAAGGGGGGAAAAAAAAGTCTGATACATGGAGAGCTGATCAGACAAGTGTTAAAGAATCTTCTCTTGCCTGAGGAGATTGCAGGGACACCAGAGTGGACACCAGAGATACATACCCCAAAGGTGTGGGGTACAGATTAACTGATGAGACAGCAAAGGAGGTCACTTTGAAGTCAGAAGTGGTGTCCTTATATGCTCTGATATTCAGGATACTGGAGTGCACAGAAGTTCCTGTACACAGAGCAAGAAATACAGGAAATGACTAAATTGGGAGCACTCAAAATTGGAAAAGGGGATATTGATATTGCCTGATGAAAAAGGGATATGGATATTGCCTGATGAAATAGCTCATGAGAGAGGGGCTGTCAGTCTTGCACCAAGGGAGTCATTGGGGTATTCAGGAACTTTGTGACTCAGTTCTCAGAGAATATGGATGCCTAGGAATTTACACAGTGGCAAAACAAGTTTGTGACCACTGAGTAATTTGCAAAAAAGGCGGCAGCCAGGACTGTGGCCATTTCAGAGCATCCAGGTAGATTTTACTGAACTGCCCCCAGTGGGTAGGTTCAAATATATGCTAGTACTGATAGACCATTTAACTGGGTGGTTTGAGGCCTACCCCATGAGTACAGCCACAACAGGTGTGGCTAAAATTACCCCAAGATATGGGATTGTGGGAAATATAGATTAAGGTCAGGGACATCAATTCATTTCCAGAGTATAATGACTGGATCAGGAGTATCCTGGGAACTTCATACTCCCTGATATCCACCCTCATGCGGATGGGTGGAACGGAGGAATCAAATGATATAGAGGTAATTAACCAATTTGCCTTGAGCAAAGGTTCCTTAAGAGACATATACTGGTGTTGTCTTTGCCTCTGTCTCTCCTCAGGGGTAAAGGATTTTCTGGCTTAACCACTGTAGTTAGCAATAACGGATTCCGGAGAGAAACCAAGTTAGAGCCTGAGTGGGAAGGACTATTTCAAATACTACTCACTACAAAGACTGCTGTGAAAACAAGAGAAAAAGGGTGGATTTATCATACCAGAGTCAAGGGACTCGGAGTGCCTGCTGAGTGGTGTATGCAGCAATCTGGAGAGAATCCTCTACACCTCACCATTAGGAGACCTGTGAATTCATCAAAGTGACATCATCTCAGCAAAAATATCCTTTTATATATTGGACTTTAATGTTTTATGCTGCTCTGAATTTCTTTGAATTTTTGCTTTGGACATTTGTTGGACATTGTTTCTTTACTAATAGGATTAGTCTAACACATTTGGGATTCAGGGAAATGTGGGACAAAGCAACTACAACTGCTAAAATATTAATGTTTGTGTTGATGGGATTGCGGGAAAATATCTATATTTTTTTCTGGTTTAACATTAAGAGGTTGTGTGTGAAATTAAGGGAACATGTCAGGCTTAGTGCAGAACAAGATGAAATTGATTTTGTGGTTTTCTATGCTGGGAAGGGAGTTGAGCAAGTATTGCAGTCTCATTATGGAATACAGAGGGACACACACACAAACTGAACTCACTTGAATAGGTACAATTTACTATCATGGTAAAAGAGAGTAATAATCCACAAGTAATACAGTTTGATGCATGCTCCCTAATAGAATGTGGAGGTGTATCAAGACAAAAAAAGGTACATTCCAGAAGAAAAATATGTGTCTGGACACTTTGGGGTAAATTCTCTATTAGTACGTCTAACTTAGGCGTGCTTTAGACGTCCGGTAAACGCAAGTGCCAATCAAACGGTACTTAGGCGTGCGGTAGACGTCCCTACAACCTATTCGCGCAATATAGACGCAGGTTTCTGAAACGTCATTAAGATGTCTCCAATGGACCCGTGATAGACGTGGGTACGATTTTTTTTTTTTCTTCTTAAGATTATACTTTTTTTATACTCTTTATTATCACTCATTCAGCATTGTAAGTATAGGATGATGAAAAAGATAACCAAAACACAGTATACCATTTTGTAAACTATATATTAGTTGATCTAGCAATATCAGTGAGGTAGGGAATGGCAGACAGAGAACACTGCTGTGTTGTATCTTTTTCCTCTAGGATATCAGAATTGTACAGTTTACCATTAATACAAGGAAAAAAAATATGTTATGTTTCAAAGGAGAACTAGAAGATGAAACGTACCGAGTGGGTGTTGAACTTACATTATCAGTATGGAAGGTGGGAACCGGTAGATGTATGCTACACAGAAAGCTGTACAGAAATGTCATACTCACCTCCTATTAGAAGTGGAAAGGATAGGACTTTGAACACCATATAAACTTCGTTTAAGTTCCACAAAGACTGGCAGGAAAGGCACCCTAAGTCATCCAATAAGTTTTCTCTCGATTTCCCAGAGACATTATTTCAGAGAGGATAGTTTAGAAGTGATATCTTGCTCGAAAGAACACTCTCCTGGTCTTAAAACATTGCAACAATCAGCTCATTCTTCACAACAAAGGTAAATCCCATAACTTACACTGGCCCAACTTAGAAACAGAATCAAAACACAGATTAGACCTGAATGTGGCTTCCAGTTCACAGGAAGAGGAAGTAGCAAGCAGCACCATGCTGACCTCATTGTGACATCATCAAGGTGCACCTGGAAGGTAGATATGCCACAAGTAAAAGACAAGCCGGGAGTTGAACTCACAACCTACAGATGATCGATATAGTGCTTTTACTCACTGACCTACACCTACATGGTGGACTTTGCCATTTGTAAGGTGCACATTTCCCTTTCCAGGCAAACCTATTTTCAACTTACCATGGCTCGGACATCCTAAGCAGTGATGAGAGCACATTAACCAGGCGATCCACAAATGTCATCTTGCTGTCAGAGGAAAGGTTTCCTCTCATTACTGCTTAGGATGTCCGAGCCATGGTAAGTTGAAAATAGGTTTGCCTGGAAAGGGAAATGTGCACCTTACAAATGGCAAAGTCCACCATGTAGACCCTGTTATAAGAGCTAATAGGAAAAAACTAGGACCTTATTAAAATGAGCAAAAGTGGGAGTCGAACCGGGGAGTTTCAGAGGTCAGAGCTTGGAACAGGAGCATTACCGGGTTGACCTAGTAATGCTTTCTTGTGCTTATAGCAGTTTGGTGAGACAAAACACTGCAGTTGTATATTATTGTTTCTTCACCATTTCAGAAATGTATGCTTTACCATGATAAAAACTAACAAAGTATGCCATGTTTAAAAGGAGAAATATAAGATGAGTTGAACTCAAATTCTTAGCATGGAAGGGGGAAAAGTTTATTTTTCTGCTACACAGCAAAGTTGTACAGTAATGTTATATTCAACTCCTATAAGAAGTGGAAAGCATCATCAAAGTGCACCTGGAAGATAGATATGCCACAAGTAAAATACAGGCTGGGATTTGAACCCTCAAAGCCCGGAAGATTGGTAGAGAGTGCCTTTCCTCACTGAGCTACAGCTCCAATGCCTCTGGCTCCCTTGTCATATCATATCTTAGTGAAGTGCTAAGGGAAAAGGAGTTTAGCTATAATGTCATAGTAGGCTGAGATAAAAGAGTGGTAGCTCAATGGTTAAAAGCGCTGCTTTCACTGAGCCCCAAACCCATATTCCCAAGTGTGCTTGAATACATGTGAGGTGGAGCTCCATTTTTCTCACACGCTAATCTTCATTCTAAGCACTGTACTAATGCATATATGACTGTAAGTAATCTGTTCCGTTTAGGCGTCATACCCGGAAAAGTGGTGTTTTTTTGCCCTTGCCGATCAGCGTCATTTGTGCTGCAATTCTTTAATACATAGTTGATATTTGTTTTCTACTTGAAAACCTTCCAAATCTTTAGGCATTCCTTTGCTTAAATTTATTTGAGTTCATCCTGATATGATCGCTAATGAGCATAGACAGCTCAGTCAAGTATGATATGGAAGGGTGGTGAGATGGACCTAAGTAGAAGCAGCTGTAGCTCTATGTGTTAGGAGCCTATGTGTTAGGAGCCTGTGCTCCTAACATCCAGAGGTTGTGAGTTCTACACCCAGCACATCTTTTAATTGTGGCATACTACTTTGAAGGTGCAGATTGATGAGGTCACAATGAGGTCAGTTTTGTGCAACTGAAGACCTCCATTTTGCAATGAGGGAAGCTGAATGTTAAGGTGTGTATCTGTTTATTCTCTTTTTAAGTGCTGATAATGTGTGCTGTTTTTTCTTTGCTTTCAAAAGGGAGCCGATTGCAGTGCTGTTTGTTGAGAAAAAAAGGGGGTTGTAAAAGCCATGTGTAAATTATATTATTGTTTGGGCAGAAATGTGGTTTGTTATCCATGCAATATAATGTGTTCCATTGTTATGGTGTCATATTTATTAGAATACAAAAATAGTAACAAAATACCACTCTATCGGACCATACACATCAGTATTGCAAAAATTTTTCTACATACAGGCATCCTATACGGCCTCAGAAATGGAGCCTACGCATAGCAACACAGTCATAAACCGGAAAAATCTGCGTAGTTCAGATGCTCCTGCTCCAATCATTGGCCTTTAGATCTAATTTTTAAAGTATTCTCTTTTTTTAGTTGCTAATGCTTAATTCAATAAACCCCACACCATTCAGTGCTGAAAAAATACTTCCAAATATAATAATACTATTTCAAGTGCTCTGTATCAAATGCTGTGTGCAGTGTCCAGATTTGAAAAACTCGACCAAAAACTTATCTTATTAGTTGAGTATTCTTCACTGTCGAAGTCTTAGCAGTAAAATTTCAAAACATGTCCGTTCGCCAACGCGGCCAGCGTTTCGCGGGAATAACATACATCCGCTGCGTCAGGGCCACCAGAACATTCACACACACATCCTAAATTAGTGTACTCAGTCAAAGCTTTTCAAAACTGACTGAGTACACTAATTTAGGATGTGTGTGTGAATGTTCCGGTGGCCCTGACGCAGCGGATGTATGTTATTCCCGCGAAACGCTGGCCGCGTTGGCGAACGGACATGTTTTGAAATTTTACTGCTAAGACTTCGACAGTGAAGAATACTCAACTAATAAGATAAGTTTTTGGTCGAGTTTTTCAAATCTGGACACTGCACACAGCATTTGATACAGAGCACTTGAAATAGTATTATTATATTTGGAAGTATTTTTTCAGCACTGAATGGTGTGGGGTTTATTGAATTAAGCATTAGCAACTAAAAAAAGAGAATACTTTAAAAATTAGATCTAAAGGCCAATGATTGGAGCAGGAGCATCTGAACTACGCAGATTTTTCCGGTTTATGACTGTGTTGCTATGCGTAGGCTCCATTTCTGAGGCCGTATAGGATGCCTGTATGTAGAAAAACTTTTGCAATACTGATGTGTATGGTCCGATAGAGTGGTATTTTGTTACTATTTTTGTATTCATATAATATACCACAGGGTTGTATTACTTTAGGTCATATTTATTAGGACAGAGAAAAGATGAAAATTACCTATTCAAACTCACTATTGGAATTATTGATGAAAAAACACAGCGGACGTCTGCCTCGCGTCTAACAAAGAGCCGCAATTACGATAGTTGAAACGGCATTGAAATCCAAGTTAGACCAGGGTTTCTTATGTCTACATAATACACGATATTTAGACGCAGTTGCTCGCTCAGGTAGCGCTCATCTAGCGTCCCCATTTGGCACGCTCACGGAACGCCCACGTCCAGAGCTGGAGACGGGACTATGCTTTCTATAGACGTCAGTTCATCAACTACGTCTTAGGGATGTCTATGTGTCGTTTATTTCCCAATTAACATTAATTAAGACCCTTAACTCCGTAATTATTCACTTACATTAGACGCCTAAAGCACGCCTAAAATAAATGCAGTAATAGAGAATTTACCCCTTCATGTCCCACTTGGGGATAGGTATGGTAAACCACCTAAGCATTAAGGTAGACAGCTTGAACACATTCTAGGATAAAAGAAATCATTTCCATTGTAAAGGGATATCTGAATTCTAACTGTAAAACTAACAGTGTAACACAATTTCTATGACCATTAAGCAAACCTCATGGAAGAACAAATTGAGGGAGAGAATCAGGAACAAAGTATTAATGATACTTTATTTTGGATGGGGATTTTGGTTACAGAGAGAGATGTTATTTCAGAATTAGGTTCAACAAAAGTAAGGTAGTCAGACACACTGAGAAACAATTTTCTAAACATAAGCATACATCTTTCCAGACTCCTAAGAATCCAAAGGTAGTTCAGGTCATAGAAGTAAAAGACTTGAAACAGACCATAGAAATAGAGATAGGCTCAAATGGTTGATTAAAATGGGTTAAATTACTGTGAAATGTTTGCACAAGAGCAATTGCTATGCTTGTGACACTGGGCATCCAGTGGCACAAGTAGTACCTTTCCCTTTGGGGTGGGAAAAGAAGAACCACAGAATGAAGTAGATGATGACACTATATCAAGACTAAAACTAAAAACTAAAACTAAACCTTAGGTTACCGCACCTTAGGTTTACCGCACCATCTCCACAAGCGTAGAGCTCGTCACGGTTCACAGGGTTAGGTTGAAAAGGAGCTACAATGAAGGGTTATAGGAAAGGAGCTAGGAAGATAAAGAGGGACAGGGTAAAGAGCGGGAGGTGTTAGATTTTTGAAATGAGCCAAGTTTTCAGGTGTTTGCGGAAGGATTGGAGGGAGCTTGAAATTCTGAGCGGGGATGTGAGGTTGTTCCAGAGTTCTGTGGTTCTAAAGGGGAGGGATGTTCATAGTTTTCCTACACGGGATATACCTTTTGCAGAGGGGAATGATAGTTTCAGTTTTTGAGAGGATCTAGTGGAATTAGGGTTAGAGGAGTTCCAGAAGAGTGGGATAACGGGAGGGAGGATGCCATGTAGGATCTTGAAAGCTAAACAGGCACATTTAAAGAGGACTCTGGAGTGAACTGGGAGCCAGTGAAGTTTGGACAGGAGTGGGGAGACGTGGTCGAACTTGCCTTTAGCGAAAATAAGCTTGGCCACGGCGTTCTGGATTAGCTGAAGTCTATGGAATTTTTTTTTAGTTAGGCTTAAATAGATGGAGTTGCAATAATCCAGTCTAGAGAGGATGGTGGATTGAACAAGGACGACGAAGTGAGAATGATGAAAGTACGATCTCACTTTCCTCAGCATATGAAGACTAAAGAAGTATTTTTTTACTAAGAAGTTGAGGTGGTCATTGAAGGAGAGAGAGGAGTCTATGATGATGCCAAGGACTTTGCTTGAAAGCTCAAGCTGAAGAGTGGAGCCGGAATATAATGGGATGGAAGTGGGTAAATGACCTAATATTGGGCCAAGCCAAAGTAGTTTTGTTTTGGACTCGTTCAATTTCATTTGTACAGAATGTGCCCAGGATTGAAGGTTCATTATACATGCGGATATGTTTTCAGCGAGGTTAGTGAGGTTCGAGTCGGTCTCAAGGAGGATGAGGATATTGTCAGCATAGGTGTAGAGAGTTTCCAGGGGGGATAGATGAAGGAGTTACAAAGAGGACATGTAAATATTGAAAAGAATAGGAGAGAGGGGTGAGCCTTGCGGGGATGAGGTACCGTTTATGTTAACGGTGTAGGAGCGTAAGCGTAGGAATTTCAAGAACCAGTCTAGGACTGTGGAACTTATGCCTATTTCAGAGAGTTGGAAGATTAGGATATCATGATGGACGACGTCGAAAGCTGTGGAGAGGTCGAATTGTAGAAGTACAGCGAATTTGTTGCGAGAATGAAGTTGTTGTACCTTAGAGATTAGTGAGGCTAATAGGGATTCGGTGCTGAAGTTGGGTCTGAAGCCGAATTGATGGGGTAGGAGAATAGAGAATCTTTCTAGGTAGGATGAGAGTTGAGTGGATATGATGGATTCTAACATCTTGGTTAGGAGAGGGATATTTGCTATTGGACGGTAATTGGAGGTAATAGAGGGGTCAAGGTCGGTCTTTTTCTGTAGAGGGGTAAGTGCAATATGTCCCATTTCAGAGGAGAAAAGGCCAGATGTTAGAGCACCGTTTATAAGTTTGGTGAGGGAAGCGATGGCCTGTGTAGAGATATTCTCGAATAGGTAAAAGGGGAAAGGATCCAAGGTACATTTGCAAGTTTTTAGTTTGAGGCAGAGTTTGGAGACTTGCAATTCGGAAACAAGCTCAAAAACGGTCCAGGATCTGTCAGCTGGAATGGAATTGGAGTCAAGTAAGGAAGGGTTGAGATCAGTAGAGATTAGGGAGTAGTAGGAGACTGTAGGCGGGAAGGAGCATCTTAGGGTGGTAACCATTTCATTGAAGAATTTTGCAAGGGCATCTGCTGATAGAGATGAGGGGAGCAAGGATGGGTCCTTTTTTGTAGTTAAGGAGCACCAAATGTTAAACAACGCACTGATCTGGTTGTTGAATCTGGAGATTTTATCTCCGAAGAAATTCTTCCTGGCTTTTTTTAGTAATGAATTGTAAAGTTTAATATTGACCCTCCAGGTCTGTCTATCTGAGGGGGATTTAGATTTTTTCCATTTGTGCTCCAAAGTGCGACATTTCTGTTTCAGCTCTCTATGGAGCGGTTGATACCAAGGGGCCTTTCGGGGGTAGGAGATGGTTTCTGTGGATATTGGACCGAGGGAGTGATAGATGGATTCGGAGAGGGAGATCCAATTGCACCAGCAGGATTCAGAGTCTGTAGGCTTAGGATTGGAGGAGAGTTGGTTGAGAAATTTGGACCAGAAAAGATTACTCAAAATTTTCTTGCGGAAGGTTATTGAATGGGAGGAATGGGATGGGGATTCAAGGTGTGACATGAAAATAAGGAGGCAAGAAGCCCCTAAGAAGTGGTCAGACCAAGGAACTTGTTCCCAACGGGAAGGCAGTAAGGTCGAGGAAAGTGGTGAAGTCTAGTGTATGTCCTTTTTCGTGGGTTGGAGAAGAGGTAGGTGAGGGAAAACCTAAAGAGGTAATTCGATCGTGTCCTTGCTGTTGGTGTCATCAAGGTGGAGATTAATATCACCAACAATCAGTAGTCTTTGAAATTTAAGGCGTTTGTTATGGCCTCAAAGACGAGATTGGAGGAGTTGTTCCAAGGGGTGGGTGGGCGGTATAGTAATAAGATGCCCAATGGGTGAGTGCGGAGTTCATCATTGACAGAGACAAGCATATATTCTAGAGAGGCGTGAGTGCCCTTCTCGAGGAGCTGGGCGTCAAAGAAAGATTTGTAGAGCAGTGCCAGTCCGCCTCCTTTTCGGTTGGATCTGGGGGAGAAGAGGCCTTGATAACCATGGGGGAGGAGTTCGTTTTGTGTAAAAAGATCATCTTTGGCGATCCATGATTCCATGATGCACAGGAATCCAGGGTCGAACTCATCTAGAAGGTCCTTCAAGATTTGGGTCTTATTGCATGCTTATCTGGCATTGCAATAAAGAGTCGGGACTGGGGTGAGAGAGTCAGAAACAGCATTGGGAAGATTGGCTGGGGGCAGGGGCTTTAGTGAGTTTAGGTTGACTTTTCGGAGATTTTTCTTGAAAGGGGGAATTCTGGTGCGTATCAGCGTGGGGATTCTGAGGCCAGGGCAAATATTATTGGTGTTTGGTGGGTCGAGTAGGTTGGGGGAGGGGGGTATCAGACAGAGGGAAGAGTAGAGAGGTGAGCAGAATAGGAGGAGAAGGAACCAGAAGAAAGGATTCATGGCGGGGTTAGGGCCGGATGATTGGTGTGTGAAAGTCTGCAGCAGGGGGGGATTAGTTTTAGCTAAGGAAGGGACAGGGGACTTAATTAGGCTGGCTGAGTGCATAATCAAGAGTAGGGAAGAAAGGCGAAACCTTTGGCAGTAATACAATTTGGCACTGAACAAAAGCACAGACAGTAATAAACTTAGGCAACTAAAACAAGAGCACGGACAATAATAAAAAAATATGGAGCTAAAACAAGAGTATAGACAGTAATAAAATTTGGCCCCCAGTGGATCTTGATAAGCCAAGGAGGGGGAGGGCGGTGAGTTAGTCAGAAAGGAGCCCCGTTGGTTTGAGCGTCAGACTGCAGCTCTCAATTGTCGGCTCTCCCCTGCTGGAACGGGGGAGGGGTGTAGATGATGCTAGATGCCCTGCTGGAAAGGGCTTCCGATCTAGCCACTAGTGAAACTGGCAGTTGGTGCCGAGCACCGTCAGCGCTGCTCCTCTTGTAATTCTCTCCCCTGCTGGAACGGGGGAGGGATGTAGATGATGCTAGGTACACAAAAACTATCTCCTACCCCCGAAAGGCCCCTTGGTATCTACCGCTCCATAGAGAGCTGAAACAGAAATGTTGCACTTTATAGCGCAAATGGAAAAAATCTAATGTCTGAGGAAAGAAAGAATGCCAGGTACTTTCCCAGATGTTTCCTCCATTGCACCTAAATGATAGAAAGGTGCCACCTGTGTTCTCCATAGTAAATGGGAACTACATTGCCTGCCTCTCACGGCAGGGGGAAGAGTTCATACAGAACCTGGGTGAACTAAAGCAGTGGTTCCCAACCCTGTCTTGGAGGACCACCAGGCCAATCGGGTTTTCAAGCTAGCCCTAATGAATATACATGAGAGAGATTTGCATAGAATGGAAGATTGCTCCTGCCCCAAGTCATTGCTTGACCACCAGGTAAGGTCTGTGGGTAAGAATATTGGGCTAGATTCACTATGCAAACTGATCGTGTACCGATCGGTTTGCGACCCCTTACCAACCAGATTTCCCTCCGACCCGATTCACTAACCTCTGTAGCGATCCGATCCCGATTGTCCCATGCAAATTAGTAAAACCCCATGCAAAATAGCCAAGCGATTGATTCACTAACAATTGCTTGGCTAATTTGAGTCGGGTTTTACTATTGGCAAACCCGACTGCTGCAGACCTGTCGGTAACTGTTACCATCAGAAAAAAAGGGGGTTATGAAGGTTAATTTTATACAAAAACTAATTCAATAAGATTATTTTTTACACATCAGTGTCTAACTTCTTTTTTGTAAATAATCTATTGTTACTAAGAACCCATTTTTTATTATATAAAGAACAGCCGTTTTGTGACAGCACATTTACCCCATTGTGTGAATTAATTAAATTAAGAGGCTGAAGTATCATAAAGGATGCATAGTTCTCAGTAAAGAGACCTCTTATAACTTAGATGTTATTTCAAGTCTTCATCCTGAATGCATATATTGTAATCATTTACTTCAGACCTCCTCCTACCTCAAAAATTTTTTTTATTTTAATTTGATTCATTTAATTTGAAAACTAACAGCTAACTAACTAAAAGTAAAAACCTATCTTTTGTTTAAATTAAATTAACAAATATTTGTTATTAACTTAATTTAATTGTAATATCCTAACTTAAAATCATTTTATTCTCATTTTATTCAACTTATCAATATTATAGAAAATTTTAATTGTAGTATCTAACACTAAGGTCAATTCATTCAATTTGTCCAATATGTTTCTATATGTTAAAGAAGAACAGCAACACTTATCATAGTGGCTTCCTAGCCAAAACCAACGTTGGTGGGTTATGAGCTACCCGACGCTCAAACTGATTTAGAGCGTTTCAGCTATTAACTAGCCTTCATCGTTGTTGTGGGTTGTATAACTTAAGTAATGATCCGTTGTTTGTTAGTTGATTTTCGGTAACTTTACCGTCAGACTTGCAGGCTTTTTGACAGGCCTGCCTGTCTTTTTTATTCATTTTTTTACATGGCACAGATATTTTGCATGTGTTACACACACAAAATATCTGCCCCATAAAAAAAATAAAATAAAATACAGGCAGGCCTGTCAAAAACGGTCGAGGGCCCCCCCCCCCCCCGACAAACGATCTCCCCCGCGACCCACAAATAGCAGGAGGGATGCCCACTCCCTCTTGCCACCACCTGACGCTGCCTGTGGCACCTCAGCCAATCAGGGTCTTAGGCTCCTCCCCATCCATCACATGATGTACTAGGGCAGGGCCTAAGGCCCACATTCGCAGTGCGTCATCAGGGAAGCAGGAGGAGGCAAAGGAGCAGGAGGATTTTGTGGTTCCTCCTGCTCCGGAAAACATCGCTGGAGGCCTAAGGAGCATGAGGGACTGACCACCCCTCCTGCTTCCAACTGTTAGGTACAGGGGGGGTGTCGGATCAGGACGGGTCGGGCAGGTCAGGGTGGTGCAGTGTGCAAGTCAGGGGTGGGCCAGGCCGGGGGCGGGGGGGGGGGTGAGTCGCATTCTGGTCAGGGGATTACTCAGTTGGTGGCAGGAGGGAGTTGGTATCCCTCCTGCCATATTCACACAGGCAGGGAGGGCAGCATCAGCTGGTGGCAGGAGGGAGTGGGCATCCCTCCTGCTATTTGTGGGTCGCAGGGGGGATCGTTTGTGGGTGAGGCGGCAGGGGGGTGTCAGGCAGGGACTGAATGTGTCGGGCCGGTGCCCAATCTCTCTTCCCTGCTCGCTGGACTCTCCTGCTCTCTGCTGCCATTCCCCGCAGTGCAGGCCCACTTTAAAACCAGGGCTTGCACTGCAGGGAATGGCGGCAGAAAGCAGGAGAGTCCGGGAACAGGCAAGAGAGATCTGTGCTGGGCTGAGCCCTGACAGCAGTGACAGAAAGCTGCTTCTCCTGTCACTACTGTCAGGGTGTGCGCATGAGCAGGGATCGCTCTGGCCGTGGGTAGGGGGCATGTAGGGGGCGTGCTAACGATCGTCTCCATTTGCATGCAGGCCTTTACTGAATCAGTCGGCCGGCATGCAATAGGAAATGGATCGTGCACAGTTTGGAGGTTTAGTGAATCCTGCCCATTATTAGAGGGGTGAAGAGATTAGTGCGAGAATGTTCATTTCATGGAGGTAGTTGGGTGAATGTGGTAAGTATATTGGCATTGTTAAAGTGTTGGGAGCTGATAAGATTGGCTGCAGATCTTATCATCAGCCCATAATTAAGACCTCGTGACAGTTACAATAAGATAGGTTTATTAGCAATAAGCAAAAGGCAACTCACATGGAATAGCAAAGTACAGCATATTGGCTATAAGGATAACATACATACGAAATAGCAATCTGATGTTCTTTTGGGTCTCACTCCTCACTCTCCTCTCTTTCTTATACCCATCAGCATAATATTTATAGTAGCCTAGGGTACCACCTAGTTACAGATTACATCACATTCATCATTTTTATTGGCTATATGGTGTATACACTTATCACGGAGCCATACTGAAGCGTGATGTCACTTGGTGCCAAAACTGACCTTTCTATATTTCCCTGACAAATAACTTCAGCCCCCACCTTCCTAAGTTACACTGTCCTTCACTAGTACTTAGGAGGACTTCTAATCATGTATTATACTGTTCTGAAAAGTCCCAAAACAGTGATGTCACAGTCAGGAGATCTGACTGCTAGTATGTGGAGCAAAGGTGAATCTCTTACTGGCAGAGAGGAAAATGACTGCTTAGAAGTTTGAATTCATATGCACAATGTCTCTCTTAGAAATATAATTATTTGGGGTCTCATGGGGGTGTCTTTTGCCTACAATATATGCAGGTCTTAGTTCGGATTCTCCCCCAGGTCTCAGGGGTCTCTCTGCCTACATTTTCATGCAGGTCTTATCTGGATTCTCCTAAGAGCTCTGAGTAGCTTTAGAATCATAGATGTCTTTTCTAAAAGCGTGCTGTAAATGGTAGCGGTAGTCCAACAGACTAATGATGACTAGAAATGCTCTTTGGGCTCTGTCCAACCTGTGCAGAGGGAAGAACCCTCCTCCTGTAACTTTAATTGCTGCCCGATCTCTCCGGCTGTTTGTCCATGTAGGAAGATCGCTCCCAGTAAGGTCTGAGGAGGTCGGGGATGGAGCGATTCACTAGGGGGGGGGGGTTCTGGGCCAAAAAACCACAAATAACCAAATCCATAAATACTAAAACCGCGAATATGGAGGGAGGAATGTACTTTTTGCTTTTATGTTCACACTGTGTTTGATAAACTCCTGGAATTTTACCAGTATTTCAATTAGTTTTCCATTACTTTATTAATATTTTCTTTATAATGTTACATAAGAACATAAGAAGCGCCATCTCCGGATCAGACCTTCGGTCCATCAAGATCCGCACACGCAGAGGCCCTGCTAGGTATACACCTGGCTTATTTTATAGCTTGGGATCCCAAGCAAACTATCTGGATTCTTGCCTCACCTGGAGAATAGTGACCCTAAGAGATAAGTGTTTTTTTTGTGGACTCTAACTATTAGTCTCTTCAGTTAGTAGTATGTAGTGGAGTTTTTTGACCAGGGATGTTTTCTCCTATGCTGCTTTAAGTTGAGTACGGCAGACATAGTGACCTCTCTAAGAGGAAACTGAGGTCTTTTCTCCATATAACTACATATCCTTATCTCTTGTTTGTATTTCTCCATAGTAGTGGGTATTTATTGGAATATATTTTTGTGGTGTGTCTTATTAATATTCCACTTGCTATTATATATATTTTTTTGTCAGATTATTTTATAGCCAACCATATCTTTATATGCCTCTCTCAAGGAGATATGCATCTAGTTTGCTTTTGAAACCTAGGACTGTCGATTCCGCAATAATCTCCCCTGGGAGAGTATTCCAGATGTCAACCACTCTCTGTGTGAAGCAGAACTTCCTGATATTAGTCCTGAACTTGCCCCCCCTTAGCTTCATTTCATGTCCTCTTGTCCGTGTCAAATTGGACAATGTAAATAATCTTTAGTGACCCCTGCCTTATCAGAATTATATGAATAAGTAATATCTTTGTACTTTCTCTGTAGCTATCTAACCATACCTGATTAAATGTATTATTGCCTATGCAAGTGTTATGCTATTTAAATATTCACCTCCTCTGTGTTCTGCAATAATTAACACCATTAGAAAATATTAGTATTTTCATTTCTTACAATTCCCTCCTCTTTTTATTTTATACTTATGTTAATTTTGCATTACTTATTGAAATGAACAGCTTTCAGTTCTGATAACATTACATCTACTTGATTCCCATTATCAGGAAGTTTGTTAATTCTTTCTTGTAATAACATCACTTTTACCAAATTTTTGTGTTCTTTTTCTCCTCTAATAGAAGCAGATTACTTACTGACTGCTGTATTTTCAGTGTCATTTGTTAATTGCAGTTTCTTTTAACTTTTGTTTCATACTTTTCACACATAGAAGTACACAACACCCTAGAGATATTAGTGCCCCAATTTCCACAATTAACGAAGTAAGTGCATGTATTACAGCTAATTCTGTAGCTAATGTGTTTAAACCTTGCAAAACTCTAGTGCTATGTTATTGGGAATGAAAATATTTCCCCCTTTTCAGCTAACATTATGTCTAAAATCATTCTATTTTCACAAATCATTCAGTTAGTTTTATTCAGCATCAAATTGTTCAGATGTACCTTTTTACTGCATCCTTTGTACCTGAATGTAAACCACTTAGACTATAAGTGGTATATAAATACTACAAATAATTTTTTTTAACATTATAAATCCCTGTTAATTGCAACTATAATTTATCCAATCTACATTTTTATTTATTGTAACCCACCAAAAGAGTGACTCAAATCCTGTTGATATTTGAATTCTTCCTTTAAACTCATCTGGGAACCTCTATAGATTGTATTTCATTTAACTCTGGTGTGTGTCTCACTCTGATTTTTCTCAAATGCTAGTGTGAATGGTATAGCTAATTGTACAAATGCACAAGTACTCTTCCATTTTGGGGGAAGTCAGCTCTTAGCATCATAAGAGTAGAGTAGTTTTTCTTTTCCTGTAACATAAAAGGTATTAATACAAGTCTTTAGTTCAGTGGTTCCCTACCATGTCCTGGAGGAGGACCACCAGGCCAATCGGGTTTTCAGGCTAGCTGTAATGAATATGCATGAAGCAGGACACGCCCCTTTTGAGCCCCTTCGGAGCAAGGAAGAGCAAGAAGCAGCTGGGAGAAAGTATGGGCAAACGGAAGGCTAAGATTATTCCCTCTTCTAACATAATAGGACCAATGGATCGCCACCTATGTACAGTTTCTGGAGCATCCTTTGAAGGTAAGATTGATTTACAATCTCAATCTGCCTCTCTCTCATCTGGCAAACCCAAGCCTCCACCTCAACCCGTCTTATCTTTATTAGAGAAGGATGATTCCGTTTCCACATACGGTTCGGACTCAACTTCTCCACAATGTTTTGAGCTGGACCAAAAAAATTATTTAATAGGAAAACAATTTGTTTCTGTATCTCCTTTTTCAATGCCTACAGGACCTATCACTAGGCCTGAATTGGGCGATAAAACTGTTACGCTCCAAGATGTCTGGACTGTAGTGAATAGAATTGAGAACTCATTTCAGGGCACAGAAGTAAATCTTTGTCAATTTTCATCTGAAATAACAAATAAGGTGGCTGAGCATGCTAAACCTGTGCTAGAAAAGAAATTGGACAAAGTATATTTTTGTTGATCCAGCTCTTTTCTTCAAGATAAACCTAAATTAGACATATTGCCTGTAACTAATATAGAGGTTGAGATCGAGTAAGAATAGAATGTTTATTTGCCTGACTTAGGTTATGGTAAACTAGTTTTTTAGCCCATTAACGGATGCTAGAATAGATGTGTAGACTTAGGCATTTCTTTCTTTCTTTCTGTATGTCTGTCTTTCTTTCTTTCTCTCTCCCTGCCCCCTTTCTTTCTTTCTTTTTGTCTTTCTTTCTGTTGCTCTCCCTGCCCCCATCTGTCTGTCTATCTTTTTTTCTGTCTCGCTCCCCGTCTGTCTTTCTTTCTGTCTCTCTCCCAGCTCCCTGATTATCTGTCTTTCTTTCTGTCTCTCTCCCTGGCCCCCTGTATTTCTTTCTGTCTTTCTCCCTGCCAACTGTGTCTGTCTTTCTTTCTTTCTGTCTCTCCCCCCTGTCCAGCAGCACCCCTTCCCTGCTCTCCCTGTCCAGCAGTAGCCCTTCTCCCTTCCCCCATAATAATATGGACTTGATAAGATTATTTTTTAACTTGATGTATTTTCTTTGAATCTGTTTAATTGCCTAAGTTGTTATTTGTTGTAACAAACCAATAAATTTATAAATAAAATAAATTGACAAAGTCTATAATATAATGTTCATTTTGATATAGATGTAGCTAAGTATAGGGCACGCCTAGATTGTCTATTTTTTATTGAATTAATAAAGTATTTCATTGGTTGATATTTCAACATCTCTTTTGCCTCTTATTTTTGTGTTTCTGTGCTATTTTTGAGGCAAAATTCTTCTTTCCCCTTCCTATTTCAGTATAGAAAGTTAATCAAACCTACTGAGGTATAATATAAGTGATACATCAAATGTATAAAGTAAAATAAATTTAAGTATTTCTTTACCATTTTTCCAGCATGATTTCCAAGTAGAAACGTTAACATATTTAGGCCTCCCTTTTACAAAGGCACGGTAGAGGTTTCTACTATGGGTCAACAAGGTAAATGCTCTGTTGCTCATAGGAATTATATGACCATTGGATCATTTACCTCTCCGGTCTGCAGTAGAAACCTCTACCGCAACTTTGTAAAAGCCAACATTAATGTCCACACAAATCTACACAAGTTGTAATAGTATCAGTATACAAATACATTAAAGGATCTCCTAATATTCTACACATAAAACAAGTCATGCAGGGGATGCACCTGACCACCAAAGAAGATGGCACCCTGAATTTTGAACTCCTCCACTTTAACTCCTCTATATTTGAATGAGTAAGTAGTCTTTGGCATTTTAATTCCAGTAAATTGTGCCTGTATAGAGAAGATGGCTAACACAGCCCAATTCAATATATAGCGCCTATAAATTAGATTCCAACAAGTACGGTGTTAAGCACAATTCTATAAAAGTTAGGTGCACTTAATAGAGTCACGCTTAGCACTGCCTAAGCAGATTTAGGCATCACTAGGTTTCCTAACTTTAGGTACACCATATTTATGCCAATTTTTTCGTGGCCTAAATACTGGCGCCTAAGTTCAAAGCAGGTGCCTACATGTAAAAGACACCCATGATATGCCCCCTAACTATGCCTACCACGTACTAGGCATCTTGGACTAGATGCCTACCTCAAAGTGGTAGGCACATAACATCCAATTAAGTGCAATTTACATCAATTACGAGGTGATAATTTTCAGTTATCAGAACTGATTAAGTCTACTAAACAGACCCAGCAGGCATTTGGCACACATTTTGCATAATAGGAAAGCCATAATCAGGATACCAGCTACTCAATCCTCTGCAGGTCATTTGGTTAGAGAGAAAATTATCAAATTGTTGATGAATTTCATCAATACTATACAAAGTTGTATGCTTCAAAGTTATCCCCTAGTTTCTGTTGACTTAGACAAGTTAATTTGTTCCAAACTTTCATAAACAGTGCAGGCTAAACTTGAAGTACCATTCTGTCTCAGAGATTATGGCTGCCATTAAGTCAATGTAGCATAGGAAATCTTCATGTTTTGAAGGTTTCTTGATAGAGTTTTATCAGTTTTCTACCCTGCTAAAGTCTAAACTAAATTATAGCAAAGAGACTTGAAATAGTTATACCCTTCTTGATCTTTCTAGACAATCAGGCTTCATTCATGGACATAAGGAAGTTCTTCTTCACCCAGAGAATGGTAGAAATCTGGAATGCTCTTCTGGAGGCTGTTATAGGGGAAAACACCCTCCAGGGATTCAAGACAAAGTTAGACAAGTTCCTGCTGAACCAGAACGTACGCAGGTAAGGCTAGACTCAATTAGGGCACTGATCTTTGACCTAAGGGCCGCTGCGGGAGCGGACTGCTGGGCACGATGGACCACTGGTCTGAACCAGCAATGGCAATTCTTATGTTCTAACAGAAATTATCTGGATGGTTAGCACAACCTTGCCCATTCATAATAATTATAATATCTTAGACAAAAACAACAAAATATAAAAATTCTGAGGTAGAAAAAGCAGCACATTCACTTTTTAGTATAAACTGTCCTAAAATGCAATATTGTGTTACAGAAATAGTAAAATACTGATGCTTCATGGTACCGTTATTGACAAAAATAATATAAACTGACACATAACTTAAAAACAGGATATGATAGACAAAAACTGTTTTCAGATTTAGAGTCAGTATGTGGCCCTTGTTAAGGTACAGGTGACAGAACTCCAATAGGAAAATGGTTGTTGACCGGTGTTATTGACGGAATATGATCTGTGTGATTCAGAATTTGAAGCTGTTAAGGCAAACAGAATATTATATATTGATTGTTGCTGTTTTCCAGGTCTTGCTGCATCTGGGTAGGTAGATGTGGCTTTCTTCACAATATGCTGTGAGGTCTGTAGTTTGTCTTTATATATAGTGACCTGACCTGATTGAGAACAGGGAGGTCTGTTGATCATGAATTTGAATTTTGGTGGGAAAGCTCATTGGTCACAAATTTAAAATGTGGCAGGAAAGTTTGTTGGTTACAGATTTAAATTTTGGTGGGAAGGTCCATTGGACCCAATTTTAAATTCTGTCCGGGAAGTCTATGGTCACAGTTTTTGAATTCTGACAGACAAAAAAAAAAAAGGGGGTAGAAACTTTTAGATGAAGGGAGAAGGCATTTGTCCTGGGCCCTAGTCCTTTTGATGCTAAATTTCTTTTGGATTAGTGGGTTGCCATGTTTTATTTATGGACTTGGGCTGAGGAAAAACACCTTCTCCCTCCATCTAAAAGTTTCTACCCCCTTTTTTGTCTGTCAGTCTACAAACCTGAAATGGTCAAGATAATCTGGAGCTAGACCATGTGTTATCTTATAACAGATACATCCAAATCTAAATATAACTCTTGCTTCAAATAGGAGCCAATGAAGTTTTCAGTAATACGGTGACACATAGTCTGTCTTCTTCAAATTAAAAATTAAACAAAACGCATTAGACTCGTGGAGGAGCATAATAATAATTAAAAAAAAACATTAAGTCCCCTTTTGGCCTAAGGCCCTAAAAGTTGAAAGTAAAAGCACCCACTAAAAGCACCCACTAAGATAGGGGCAGGAGGGATCCCAGGCCTTCCTGCCCTCGATACACCCCTCCCATGACCGCCCCCCCCAAATCCCCAATTAGCCCCCCACCTGGCCCGATCGTTCTCAGCCGGGGTGGGGGTCGCTGGGCCAGGAGGGCTTGGGCTCCCTTCTGGCCCAATCGTTGTCAGGGTGTTGGCAGTCAACGGGCCAGGAGGGCTTGGGCTCCCTCCTGGCCTGATCGCTGTCGGGCACCGGGGGGGGGTCGCTGGGGCAGGAGGGCTTGGGCTCCCTCCTGCCCGGATTGTGTCGGGGGGAGGGGTGGATCGCTGCAGGAGACATGGCTCATCTATCCTGCTGCTTTAGCGATACCAAGTATCACGTTTGGCGGCACGTGGTGGTATCGCTATTGCGGCAGGGGAGATGAGGCATCTCTCCTGCTGCAATGGTTACGGTGGGGAGTGGGTAGGCTGCTGATCACAGCAGCCGCCATCAGCTCAGCGAGCCCTTTTTCAGCACTTATACCTGTTTTGACTTGGTCTAAGTCAAAACCTATAATTTCCAACTAGGCAACCTGCCAAAAGATTTGGTTATACCTGCTGTACAATTAAGTTTAGGTCGGCCCACCTCCCGTCCACCTCCCTCCCTTTCCCCTCCTCTAAAATTGCCTCTTTTCGCTCTATGCATTTAGAGGCAGGGGAAAGACCTAAGCTGGTTTTAGATACTTCTAAAACCAGCTTTGGTTATGGGTACTTGGACAATCAGGCTTTTTGAACGTCCAAGTACCCATTTAGGCCACTTTTTAGACGTTTTTTTATTTTTGATTATGAGCCCCATAGATTCGTTCATCCCATTTGTATTTTTTGAAACTTTAGAGTTGATTTAAAAGATTAAGTCTAACGGTATGTTTCCTTTTGCATTTTCATGATTTTTTCTTGTCACACAAAGCACACTGATGGACTTTGACAGTGGTGCTGTTAGAACAGTAGGAGCTTGAAAAGCATGTAAAAAGCATTTTAAAATCACGTATTTATAAGAAACTCAAATCATTTATGTATCTACTGGAAGCCTTTTAGAACAATGCCATAATGCATTTATCCAGTTTATAAGGCATCAGGAAACACAGTATGGTTATGTAGCTTAAAAAGAAGCTGCGCCAGCTCTTTGTTCTTCTCAGTACTTACCTTTACTCGGCATAAAATTATGGTCTTCCATGTTGAGGAGGTAAAATTTAAAGAAACATTTGTTCTACTAATGATTGTTGTAAAACTATTTATCGATATATATGGTTTTTTTAGGCTTAAGATGATCCACAGGCTTGACCTTACCCTGAGGGCACTCAGAAAGATTATTTTTTTAAAATCTATAAAATCTAAGGGGCTCTTTCACTAAACATGTTATTTGCAGCAGGGCCCATAGGAATAAAATGGATCCTGTGGCAGATAACATGTGTTAAATTTTCATAAATGACCCCTTAAAATTTGGAACGATGGAGGTGTTGCCCTTTTGAAAAACTGCCTGTTTTTCTCCCCCAATTTTTCTTGAACCAACATTGGTAATATATTTTCATTTACATATGCATTGTAAATAGTGAAATTGATGGATGGTATATTTACAATGCATATATACAGTAGTTTCAATCACTATATTTCCATTAAAAACTTAATTGATATACAGAAATCTATACTGTAAGGTGGATTTGCAGTAAATAGGGATTGGTAAAAAATAAAAAAGTTAAAACCGTCCTTGTTCAGAAAAGAGTGAAGGGAAGTGAAGGAGGGGACAAAATGAATGTCTCTCAAATTGTGATCCATGTATTCAAGATTAGGACCTGGAATCTTTCTGTCTCCAAAACCCTCAACTGAATGAAATAGTTTTGAGGAAGGCAGAAGATTGAATTGTGGACTAATTTTATGTAATATTAAATTTGTGGTTTCCTTTTCCTGGTATGTATTGAGTTAAAACTTGTTTCTTGGCTTTATCTAGAGGTTTCTCGCTTTTGTGTATTTGCATCCTGCTTAGTGCTATGTTTCCCCAAAAAATAAGACCTACCCTGAAAATAAGTCCTTGCATGATTTTCAGGGTAGGTCTTAATATAAGCCCTACCCCTGAAAATAAGCCCTAGTCACTGGCAGCAGCAGCAGCGCTCCCCCCTTCCACCCCCACCCCCCAACCCATCTCTCCCTTCAACCGCGAGACAGAAATAAATGTAGCTTATAACAAACCGGCAGCGTCAGAAGAAAGCTAGACAGGCTCCTTCGCGGCCTGGGCCGTTCCTCTGCCACGTTGCTGATGACATCATTAGTGACACAGCAGACGAACGGCCCAGGCCGCAAAGGAACCTGTCTACCTTGCTGCCGACGCTGCCGTTTTTTTTATAAGCTACATTTCTTTCTCTCTCGTGGTCGGAGGGAGAGATGGATCGGTGCGGCGGGTGGGGGGGGGGAAGATGGAAAGATGCTACATGGGGGGAAAGGGAGGAAGGGAGGGATAGAAGCTGCAATGGTTCTGCTGCACAAGGGATGGGAGGAGGGTAGAAGCTGCAAGAGTTATGCACAAGGAAAGGGAGGGAGGGATAGAAAGATACTGCACAAGGGGATGGGTGAGAGAGGAGGAAAGATGTTGCACATGTGGGGGAGAGAAAGGAAAGAGGAAAAATTGGGGTAAAGGAGAGGAAGGGGAGATCATATACATGAAAACAATAAGCCCTACCCGAAAATAACACCTAGTGCCTTTTTTGGGACCTACATGAATATAAGTCGCTGTCTTATTTTCGGGGAAACACGGTATATGATTAAGATATGTGCCTTCACCACCTAGCATGACACAGTTCACTCTGTATTTTGGTACAATTCAACTTACACCACTTCATTACTCACTTTTCTCACATTCATCTTATCTGTCTATTACAGTATATAGTATAAATATATATATAGTATAGGATGAATAATCTACATTATGGTTTCCATACATCTTCACAAATGTGGTTTTACACACTTATTCACTCCACCTCATAAGTGAGGTCTCACTTTTTCATTCACTTTTTCACTCTTTTCACCAGCATTATTACTTATTAGTATTTATACATACCGTATTTGCCGGCGTATAAGACGACATTTTCAGTACCTTAAAATTCCTCCCCAAAGTCGGGGGGTCGTCTTATACGCGGGGTACTGTTTACATGCAGGGGGGTACCAAGGGGGGGGGGGGGGGGGGCGGTGCGCCCCGGGTGCCAGCCCTAAGGGGGGTGCTCCCGGCCTTGCCGTTCAATCCCCCCCCACCCCGAAGGACCCGCTCGCCCCCCACTGACCCTTCCTGCACCACCTGTGAAGCAGTCCGGCAGCAGGGATCGCGAAGTCCAGCGTCATCGATCCCGCCCCTCCTCTGACATCAGAGGAGGGGCGGGACCGTGGCGCAGGAAGCAGCCGCAGGGATCCGCTGACGCTGACCTTCGCGATCCTGCTGCAGGCTGCTTCTATAGGTGGTGCGGGGAGGCCATGGGGGGCGAGCGGTCCTTCGGGGTGGGTCGGGCATCAGGCCTTCAGGGTGGGGCGGGCGGGCAAGGCAGGCAGGCTTTCCAAGGGTGAGGGGTGGGGTGACAGGCAGGCAGGCAGGCCTTCAAGGGGGGACAGGCCTTCAAGGGGGGGAAATGGCAGGCAGGCAGGCCTTCAAGGGGGAGACAGGCCTATAAGGGTGGGGGACAGGCCTACAAGGGGGGGGGACAGGCCTTCGGGGGGGTGCAGGCCTTTCGGGGGGTGCAGACCTTCAAGGGGGGACTAGGCAGGCAGGAGGTTGGGCAGAAGGTGTGCGGAAGAAGGGGTAGTCTTATACGGCGAGTATATAACAAACTCTTATTTTAACTGTAAAAGTTGGGGGGGTCGTCTTATACGCCCAGTCGTCTTATACGCCAGCAAATACGGTATTTACTCACATACATTTACATATACACATTTCTATAGGACCTCTGAAGAAGGCAATCATAGCTGAAACATGGACCATGTTGGGTTGAAATCATACCCTTGATTGTGTTTTACATTACCTGGATATATTTTGACTGTGTTTTTGCTGATTTTACATTAACTGCATTGCTTGGACAAGTTTTAAAATTTGTTGGGTATAAATAATATTATTCTGTTAATACATTTTTTATATCAAGAACATCATTTCCACAGTAGTATTTTTGGTTTGGGTTTTCCTATTTTGCTCTATGGAACTGTTTTTTTCTGTTGTTGTTGCTCCTACTATACATGCATTCCAGCAGGTATTTTAGAAAATGATTTCTGCTGGCAGATCCTCTTCTAAAATACCACTGGATTCAGTACATAGTAGTTAGCCTAACTGGATTTAAGGGAAATTTAGATACCTGCCTTGATTGTAGTATGTTTTATTTTGCGGAAACGCAGCGTTCTTTCCTCTCAGGAAGCACTCGGTTTACACACGTGTAATAGCGGCACACACTACCAATGCATTCCAAAAGAAGGAAATTTGGGTTCCTGATGAAGGGGAAAAGTCAACCTTGATACTGAGCTCCAGCGAAACCTGGTCTGTAGTGTGGATTTCTGTGACGTGAAAACTATTTAATTTGAGACAACATTGCTTTTGAAAAACACAGCAGCCGCCATAGATTGATCACCAAAGATAACTCTTACCTCTGTTGTGTTACTGATCTGCTTAGCTATTCTCTAGAAGCACAAGAATATTAATGTACGGTAGAGATCTGGCCAATTGAAATCTTAGGCCACTCCCAGTGCATCCCAGAATTCAGTGCGAATGGGGCTTATGATTCGGTTGGCCCAGGTGCCTATGGGAGGGGCCTTAAGCACCTGGACCAATCAGAGCCTAAAGCCCCTCCTCGGTGCATCCCACAATGCACCAGGAAGGGGCAGACCTGCCATTTGTAAGAAGGCGGGTCAGTCAGCTGGCGGCAGGAAGGATGCCTCTAGCTGGCCAACATTTTAAGGTGGGGGGTTCCAAGAGGGCAGGGGGGTTCCGGGGAGGGCTGATGGGTTCCAGAATGGTGGAGGGGGGGCCTGCGGGGAGGATGCCTGTAAATGTTCAGAGGGTGGGGGTTCCGGCAGGAGGTACTGAGCATCCCTCCTGCCATTGATGTACAGGAGGTGGGGGTCCAGCAGGAAGGACTGGGCATCCCTACTACTGGTGATGTATAGGGGTTTCTGGCAGGAGGGGGACTGGGCATCCTTCCTGCCATCAATCTTCGGGAGGGTGGTGTGGTTCCAGCAGAAAGAACTAGGCAGCCCTGCTGCCAGCAATGTTCGGGGGTGGGGGGGGGAGTGGGGTTCCGACAGGAGGGTCCAGGTAGTCTTCACGGGGAGGGGGGAGAATGGGGTTGCTACTAAACTTGTCATGGCAGGAGATCCCTTGCCATGATAAGCTCAGTAGCAATCCAATTCTCTAACCGGCACCTGTGACATGGGTTATTAGGTGGGCTTAGGCGTCTTTTCGCGAGGACAGATGTGATTCTCTATAGGATGCCCATGTGCGATTCTCAAAAGCCCATGATGGTGTATGTCAAGTGGTTTATTAAGCCCTTGGTAAGTCCAAGCAATGGAAGCAATTGAGAGCTACCTTTACAGGATAGGTACTCTCAGTGCTATTGACTTCACACTGAAAATATATAGTATATTCACACTATATACTGTCACTATTTAATGGGATTATACTATATACTGTCACTATTTAATGGCATTGAGTTATTTTGTGTTTGTGTGCTTCCAGAGTTACTAGCTTACTTCCTTTGGATTTTTGGATTGTGAGATTCTTACTCATCATAGGAGGGTCTACCTGTATTGATTGTAGCTTCTGGCAACTGTTTTTTTTCCATTTCATTGTAAATGCATTTCCCCTAGTTTTAGTACAATTTTTTAAAAGATAAAAACATTCCATATTGTCTTATTCCACTCAACTTGTGACTTCATATTAGTTGCCTTTATCTATAACTTTCTAGTTCTGCTATACATTTTTGAGATGGGGTGACCATAACTACATATAGTCTCAAGGGTAAATCGTGCCATGGATTTCTACAGATGCATTATAATCTCCAATTCTTTTCAGAATAAATTTCAATATCCCATTTGCTTTTTTTGACTGCTACCTCACATTGACCTGAGGATTTCAATGTGTTGTCCACAACAACACAGTGACTCCAAGATCTATTTCCTGGGTGTAATTCCTAACATGGAATCCAGCATCATGTGCTATAGTTACAATTATTTATACCTGTATGCATAACTTTGTGAAAAGGGCTTCTAAAAATAAACCTGTAATGTTTTAACTTCAATTTCCAGAAGTAAATTCTAAGCAATGGCATAGGTAATAGGTTCAATTTGCATGTGGATATTCACATTACATAGAGAATAAGGGCTCATAATAAAAAAATAAAATCTAAAAAGTGGCCTAAATGGCTACTTGGACGATCAAAAAAGCCCTGATTGTCCAAGTACCCATAATCAAAGCTGGTTTTTAGACGTATCTAAAACCAGCTTAGGCCTTTCCCCTGCCTCTAAATGCACAGAGAGAAAAGAGGCATTTTTAGAGGAGGGGAAAGGGCGGGCAGTGGGCGGGAGGTGGGCTGACTTACACCTAGGCGTACAACATGTATAACCAAAGATTTTGACAGGTTGCCTTGTCAGCACTTATACGTTTTGACTTAGACCAAATCAAAACAGATATAAGTGCCGAAAAAGGGGCCGCTGAGCTGATGACGGCTGGCGTGATCAGCTCAACGGCCCAGCAACCTACCCACCCGCCACCGAAACCATCGGGGCAGGAAAGATGGGTCATCTCCCCTGCCACAATAACGATACCACCAAGTGCCGCCAAACGCGGCACTTGGGATCGCTAAAGCGGCAGGAGAGGTGACCCATCTCTCCTGCAGTGATACACCCCTCCAATCGGGCCAGGAGAGAGCCCAAGCCCTCCTAGCCCTGCCGAGTATGATCGGGGCAAGAAGGAGCCCAAGCCATCATGCCCCGCGGCACCCCGACCTTCCCCGACTCGATGGGGCAAGAGGGAGCTCTCCTGCCCGTATTTTAGTGGGGGGTGGGAGTTAGAGGGGTCGCAGGCCAGGAGGGCTTGGGCTCCCTCCTGACTGGATCGTGTGGTGGAGGAGAAGGGGGGAGATCGCTGGGCCAGGAGGGTGTGGGCTCTCATATGAGGAAAGACTAAAACAGTTAGGGCTCTTCAGCTTGGAAAGAGACGGCTGAAGGAAGATATGATTGAAGTCTACAAAATCCTGAGTGGAGTAGAACGGGTACAAGTGGATCGATTTTTCACTCTGTCAAAAATTACAAAGGGGACACTCGATGAAGTTACATGGACATATTTTTAAAATCAATTGGACGAAATTTTATTCACTCAGAGAATAGTTAAGCTCTGGAACGTGTTGCCAGAGGATGTGGTAAGAACGGATAGCGTAGCTGGTTTTAAGAAAGGTTTGGACAAGTTCTTGCAGGAAAAGTACATAGTCTGTTATTGAGAAAGACATGGGGGAAGCCACTGCTTGCCCTGTATCAGTAGCATGAAATATTGCTACACCTTGGGTTCTGGCCAGGTACTAGTGACCTGGATTGGCCACCGTGAGAATGGGCTAGTGGTTTGACCCAGTAAGGCTATTCTTATGTTCTTAAGTAGAAATAAGGGAGGTATCCTCCCTCAATTTTCCATTGTTTATCCCTATCCCCCCCCCCCCTCCACCACCACAAAATTTAAAAGAGATTGTGGTCTTTGCAGTTAGAAGTATTTCTGTGTAACGGTTTGAAAAAGGGTTCATATTCATTTATTCGAGTTGCTACTTAAGATTCAAGTTTATTTAAAAAAAAATGTACACCACCTAATCAGACTTCTAGTAGTATGCAAAATAATTACAATAAAATATCAGAATTAGTAAGTAAGGACATCACTAGGAAAGGTTAGTACAACAAAAAGGTAAACAAAATGAACGTTAACAAAAGGAAAGGGAGATTGAATTACAATAATGAGAGAAAAGAAACATAAAAGGGACAAACTTGAGGTTGGGAAAGAACATGGTTGGAAGGCATCATATTGTCCTTATAAGGACAATTATAGTCCAAAGGCGGTAAACAGAAATGTTTCCAATTTTGATTTGAAATGATTTAGGGTTGTTTTTTTCTCGTAGATAATTCTCCCACATGTATCTTTGCAAAATGGCTCCTCCCACTGCACGTGCCAAGAAATAGATAGGCACTTCTGCAGGTATTTTAGAAAAGGTTCTATATCAGCAGATCCTCTTCTAAAATACCATTGGAACTGAACATATCTTGACCCAGAAGTCTAAGGGCTCCTTTTACAAAGGTGAGCTTGCGTTTTTAGCGCACGCACCGGATTAGCATACGCTATAGCGCGTGCTAGCTGAAAAATTACCGCCTGCTCAAGAGGAGGCGGAAGCGGCTAGCGTGCGCTATTTCACACGTTAAAGTCCTAACGCAACTTTATAAAAGGAGCTCTAAATTTTAAGTTTTACTTTCTGTATACAAGGGGGCTCTGCTTATAATAATTGTGGTAGCAAAAGGGTATATATTCATCTGAAACTACACAATATAATGCTAAGATTTTTGAATAGCTATTTGACAAGAATTTTTTTAGATGTATATAATTTTAAAAATGACATCAATGGAAGAAAATGTGTTGCTTAGTTACACAGATCAGGAAAGGAGACAATCTTTTGGCAGGCATTCGACTGTTTGCTGATGAGAGTCAAAGTTATAAACAAATAAATTTGACAGAAATTATTGAACAAACAAGAGCTGGATTACATGCCAAAACACCTAAATACTGTAGAGAGAAAATAGGGCTGTGGCCTCAAAATTTATAAGGAACCTTAAATGTATGACACAGATCAAAGATTTATATCTTGGTGGAATTTCATATTGTACAAACGTGGAGGGGCAAAATAAAAAAAAATGTCTAAGTCCCCTTTTGGCCTAAGTCCCTAAACGTTCAACCTAGAAACAGGGAAAGTGTCCATAACCAAAACATACATCCATGTTTTGATTATGGCCTTCCTCTGCCTAAACGCCCAATCTCCACTACGTCTAAAAGTACCCCCACAGCACGTCTACACTTTTTAACCATAATGAAAAAAAAACACAAAACGTCCAACAGAAGGGCTTTTAGACGAAGGAGGAGCCAGTCCTACGCCTAAAAGCTGGATTCTGTAACCGGTGTCTGTTAAAAACAACACCAGTTACAGAATCCTCCCCCCTCCCCAACAACGATCCAGGCAGGAGGGTGCCCAAGCCCTCCTGCCATGTCAAACCGCCACCCCCCCTCCCGACGATATCGGGGCAAGAGGTAGTCCAAGCCCTCTTGCCCCGTTGAAGCCGCGACCCCCCGATAACATCAGGGCAAGAGGGAGTTCAAGCCCTCTTGCCCCGTTGAAGCCGCGACTCCCCCCGATAACATTGGGGCAAGAGGGAGCCCAAGCCCTCTTGCCCCAGGCACCCGTGGCCCCCCCGACTCATTCGGGCCAAGAGGGAGCCCAAGCTCTCCTGGCCCAGGCGACCCCCCTACCCCCAACCCCACTACAGTACGGGCAGGAGGGATCCCAGGCCCTCCTGCCCTCGATGCACCCCCTCCCCCCCAACGTCTGCCCCCCCAAGAACCCCCGATCGGCCCCCCCCCCCCACCCCACCCCACCCCCCCTTCCCCATACCTATTTTAGGTTGGCCGGACAGACGGGTGCCAAACCCGTCCGTCCGGCATGCAGCTCAACAAAGAATGGGGCTGGATTGGCCCAGGGGCACCAAAGCCCCGCCTCCTGGTGGGCCTAAGGCGCCTGGGCCAATCAGAATAGGCCCAGGAGCCTTAGGCCCCTCCCGGGGGGTTCTTGGGGGGGAGGACATTGGGGGGGAGGGGGGGTGTCGAGGGCAGGAGGTCCTGGGATCCCTCCTGCCCGTACTGTAGTGGGGGTGGGGGTAGGGGGAGTCGCCTGGGCCAGGAGGGCTTGGGCTCCCTCCTGGCCCGAACGAGTCGAGGGTGCCGCGGGTGCCTTGGGCAAGAGGGCTTGGGCTCCCTCTTGCCCTGATCATGTTGGGGGGGTCGCAGCTGCCGCAGAGCAAGAGGGCTTGGGCTCCCTCTTGCCCCGATGTTGTGTTGGGGGGGGAGTGATCCATCGCGGCAGGAGAGATGCCTCATCTCCCCTACCGCGATGCCATCACTCCTCTACCGGAACTGCCGCGGGTCACGGCAGTTCGGGTAGAGGAGTGATGGCATTGTGGTAGGGGAGATGAGGCATCTCTCCTGTCGCGATGGTTAGGTTGCCGGGCCGCTGAACTGATGGCGCCAGCGGCCATCAGCTCTGCGGCCCGTTTTTCGGCACTTAGACCTGGCTTTATTTCGTCTAAGTGAAAAAGGTCTAAGTGCCGACTAAACTGTATTGATTATACCTGTTGTACGGCTAGGTGTAGGTCGGCCCACCTCCCGCCCACTGCCCGCCCTTTCCCCTCCTCTAAACACACCTCTTTTCTCTCTGTACGTTTAGTGGCAGGGGAAAGGCCTAAATTGGTTTTAGATACGTCTAAAAACCAGCTTTGGTTATGGGTACTTGGACGATCAGGCTTTTTGATCGTCCAAGTAGCCACTTAGGACACTTTTTAGATGTTTTTTTTTTTTTTTAATTATGAACCCCATATGGTTTAGGGTGAAAGTTATCAAGACGCATTAAAAGGTGAACTTTTACCATAGACATTACCAATCTGCAGTTTCAGTGTGAGTCACCTTGTATGCAATGTTAGTCCAACAGCCCAGGAGCATCAAACTGCCAAGCTGTGGCTTAATGCTCTGGGGCTGCATCACCAGGGCCTGCAAGTTTCATGCACTGTCCCCTGATTACTGAATCCCCACCACCACCACCACCATCAGAATACTACTTTGGGGATCTACCAATCAATCCTTAATGATCTAGTGCAGGGGTGTCAAAGTCCCTCCTCGAGGGCCGGAATCCAGTCGGGTTTTCTGGATTTCCCCAATGAATATGCATTGAAAGCAGTGCATGCAAATAGATCTCATGCAGATTCATTGGGGAAATCCTGAAAACCCGACTGGATTCTGGCCCTCGAGGACCGACTTTGACACCTGTGATCTAGTGGGTCCATGGGCAGGCACAATCCCTAGTTGCTTCTGCCTTCATTGGCACTTCATCCAAAATGGTGCCAGGAACCTCTATTGATAGTCTTGCAGTATTATCACTAGGGGTTATATTGCTTTATACAGAAACCCTAGCATTATTTCTATGAGACTACCAATAGGAGTCACTGGTGCCATTTTGGATGTAGGAGCTGGCAAGGGTAGGAATGACTGAAGATCACTCCTGCCAGACCATTAGACACTAGGGATACTGACTAAAGTAGGCCCAGGGGCTATCACGAAAGTGGGGGTAAGGGGACTGGGGAAAGAGTTACTGTCTTCAGGAGGATCTTTGATTGGGGGGGACAGATGCTTTAAGGTGGGGGATTGCCACTAAGGACTCTTCAGGTTGGAAGGAGTCTTATTGGGGTGTGCCTTGATTTGGGGAGAGCAAGAGATGCTCTCAGTCTATAAGTGTGCTCTAGCAATTGCTGATGTGTGCCAGGCTTTTTCTATGTGGCCTGAGAGCATCAGGTTGAGACTTGGTGATCCAGTGCTCCTGGGTGGTAAAATAACATTTCTTGCTAGGTGGCTCACAATTTCAAAACCAAAAAGCTCCGACAACCGAAATTGATGCAGACCGGAAGTAGTCAATTTCCTTGACATGATACATGCTGAAATCAATGCAGGTGCATGCTTTCTTCCTGATCTCTGTGCAATTCAAGTTAGAAGGCTGGAAAGTAGCAAAGAAGAGCTGCAGATACCACTCAGGGTAGCAGTGAGAAACCGAAAGGGACGAAGGGCTGACTTAACATTATCATTCTGAAAAATGAAAAATTCCAAAAACTGAAATATGCCTGGTCTCATGGATTTCAGATAAAAGATCTTGTACCTGTAGCAGCATTCTTTTACCATTGTAATCAACAACCCATATAAGGGGGTGCTGAAAGGTTCTCACCACAACCAACTTTCTAAAGTTGTTATTTTGCTGCTGTAGCTGAAAAAAAAATTATTTTATTTTGCAAAGTGCCAATTTGCAGAAACATTATACTATGTTTTGATATTGTTTCAGATCATTGAACCATATCCATATCATTCTTTTCTTGGTTGGGCTGAGAATTTTTCAGCACCCTCTCGTAAAAGGATAAGACAGCATGAGGTGAATTCTATAAATGGTGCTCAAAATTAGGGATATCAGAAAAGCTACGTATCCAATACACATTTAGTGAATAGTTCTTGGACCTTCAGAGGTGAAAATCTTAAAGTACTGTTGGTGAAGGAATGATCTTATTGACAACACTTTAAGATTTTCATCTCTGAAGGACCAAGAGCTATTCACTAAATGTGCATTGGTTATGTAGCTTTTCTGATATTTATATCTGTTATACATATTCTAGAAATTTAATTTTAAAATTAAGTGCACTATACTTGGCTTTAGCTCAAAATTAGGGACAAGAAAAATTGGCACTGAGGCTGTGAGTTCAAATCCCCCGCTGCTCCTTGTGACCCTGGGCAAGTCACTTAATCCTCTCATTGCCCCAGGTACACTAGAATTTAAGCTCACCGGGACAGATAGGGAAATATGATAAAGTACCTGATTGTAAAGCACGTGAGGATATATGTGGTATATATATAAATATATATAATTGGCATTAATTTAAATTTATGCATGCATCTTTAGGCACCAGGATCCACATGGATGCATTAAGGGCGTTCCTTGAATTTGCGTTCAGTTTTACATGATCCCAGTGCCAAATGCTAGTCCATAAATGACATCCAAATCTGAGAGCTGTTTATAGAATAGCATGTAGTGTGAATTTTTATCAGTGCCCAAATTTTGGTGACATTTATAGTACTGAGCTCTTGATGAGTAAACATTTTCCAGTGTTATCTTCCTCTCTTGCATTTATCCCAGATGAAAAACACACCTATTCTGTGGATCTTAAAGCATTTTGTGGGTATCAAACATTATCTTTTTATGCAGTAAGATAGCTACTTCCTCTCTTTGGCGGGAGTAGACATGTCTTATGTAGTCTTTCTGAAATTTACAATGCAGAGAGGAGGAGTAGCCTGGTGGTTAGTGCAATGGGTGGTATATCAAGGCAATATATCGTTCCATTCCCCTTCACCCGCATTTAAATGTGTTTCCTGTAGGAAGGCATTTTCTACACCTACTCTTTTCCAAATATGCCAACAATTTCAATCTCTTGATGGGTGAATGAAGTCCATCCACCCAGTGGCATAATAAAAGGGGGTGGCAGTGGTAGTTTGCCCCTGGCGCCATCTTGGTGATGGCACCAGCATCCATCCTCCTCTCTCCCCCCTCCACTCCTTTCCCATCCCCCCATTACTGTGCGCACCCCTCCCTTCCCCCATATCTCTTTAATGTTCCCGGCATGAGCAGCAACTCCAACCTGCTGCTCGCTCCAGCATTGGCTCTTCCTCTGATGTCACTTCCTGGATCCGCGCCTAGGAATTGACATCAGATGAAGAGCTGACCACTGACGTGGGCAGCAGGTTAGGGTTCCTGCTCACACTGGGAATGTTAAAAAGGTATAGGGGAAGGGGCGCACCCATAGCAGGAAGGGGTGGGGAAGGAGAGGATTGGGGTGGGGGGACAGAGAAGAGGGCGGGGAGAGGTGTGCAACCACCTTGGGCACCTCTCACCCTCACTACTCCACTACATCCAAATTAACAGACAACAATTTTAGGCTAGCCATTATCCTGTTTCTGGGGACTGATTAATTTAAAGATGTACCTGTTCAACATGTGAACTCCTGAGGGCCTTCCTGCTGGCCCCCAGCCATTGCTACCCAATCCCCATCCCCATCCACCCACCCACCAGACAATCTACTTCTTAAAACTATTCTATCTCTGCAAGTCCCTCTATCTTTTATGTACCCCTTCCCACACACACACATATACAACCCATTCCTTTCCATCCCCACCCCCCTCCCATCCCTCCCAACAACCCCAGCACTAACCAGATAATTAGTTTAATGTGGTTGTGACTGAATGGACACAAATGTAGAAGATGCAGAATCCAATGGTATGCTGGTGGAATTGTTCTCCCTCTCCTGTGTTTTATTCCTAATTATTTTTGAGAAGCCGTGGAGAAAAGTGGTAGCAACAACTCTCTCGGATATGGTAAATACATGCAGTACTTCTCACTCATGTAGCACCAAGCCTCTAGCAATCACACCCACCTTCCCAAGGTGTCCTGGAAGTAGTCTTCTTGCAGGCATCTTGTCACTTAATAATTAGGTGTTAAAGCACACAATAAAATCACAGCAACTATAACTACATGGATACTGGAGTTCTCAGACAGTTTCTGAATTCTCAGGCAGTAGAGAATTCCAAAGCCTAGCTCCCAAAGGACAACTACTAATCCAGCTCTTCAATCTTTCTCCTCACCAAAAAGGTCTCTAATATGGGAGCCCCTCTTCAAAAGCTTCCAGAGCTTCCATCGAATCGTAGGTGCAGGCATATTATATGTGACCCGAACCGTAACAGGATATGAGATTGAGAAGCAAATTTCCAGTAGGGTGAGAAGGAGTAGCCTAATAGCTAGCACAGTGGCCTAAGAATGTGGGGAAATGAGTTTGATTTCTACTTCATCTCCTTGTGACTCTGGGCAAGTCACCTATCCCTCCATTGTCCCAGATACAAAATAAGTACCTGTATATAATATGTAAATTGTTTTGATTCTAACCACAGAAAGGTAATATCATATCACCCTTCCTTCAGAGCAGTAAGGGGCTCTAGCCCTGTAGCTCACCAATACACCTACCGAGAAATCATTAAAAAGTACAGTCTTCTGACCAGTGGCGTACCTAGGGTATGTGGCACCCGGGTCCCATCATTTTTTGACACCCCCCCATGTAAAAAAATATTTTTTGTAATGACCATGAAACGGAATAAATGGTCAGAATAGAAACAGGCAGTGAAAATTTTCTTATATTCCAAACATAACATAACATAAATTATGTCTGAATTGTCATGACATCAGAAGTACATATGGAGTAGTTGCAGGTGATGCTTGGGACAGTTCTGATTGTGTTAGTTCGGTTTTATGTGTTTTTTTGAATAGAAGGGTTTTTATTTCTTTTTGAAGGTTTTGCAGTCTGTGGTCGAGGTCAATAGGTTGTAGAGTTGGGGGTCGAGTGTTGCAGCTCGAATGGCTAGGAGGTTGTCGAACTGTTTTTTCTTTTGACGTTTTTGGTTGGTGGGTGTGCGAATGGTGTGTGAGTTCTCCTATGTCTGGTTGAGGTGGATTGAATTATTTAGCTGAAGAAATTAGTTACCCCCTCATCCCACACACATTAATTCTCTTCCATTTTTGTTCCCATTATAAAAAACACTGATAAGTTCTCAGAAAAAAAATACATTAAAATAAGAAGTGAAAACAAAGGCCCCTACAGATGAGAACATAACATAAGAATAGCCTAACTGGGTCAGACCAATGGTCCATTATGCCCAGTAGCCCATTCTCATGGTAGCCAATCCAGGACACTAATACCTGGTCAAAACCCAAAGAGTAGCAACATTCCATGCTACCGATCCAGGGCAAGCAGACACTTCCCCCATGTCTTAATAACAGATTATGGACTCTCTGTTTTTTTTCTTTCGATCACTACATAGCCTAATGCCACACAAGCAGCGCTGTTACAAACATATTCTGTAGGTCAATGCTAAGGATAACAAAGTTTCCTTCCTTGGACCAGAAGGAGATACTGATAAACCACTGGAAGAGATCCCAAAACAACACCCAAAGACCCACTCAGTGTGTGAACCAGTTGAGTGGAGTGGACTAACTGGGGGGTGGAAATGGGCCCAGAGTTTGCTCAGCAGAATTTCCCAGACCACCTCTTCCTCTCAACACATTGACACGCTGCCACCACCACCACTAGGAACACCTCACTGGGTAGGCCAGCTATGTTATAAACTTTATAAAACACATTATTATATTTTCTTATAAAGCACATATTTTAACTGAACTCTCTGACATCCTCAGCCTTTCCATTCACAAAAATAGAAGGAAGAAAAGTTCCCATTTCCTGCTGTCTCATGTCCCCGGCCTATACAATATTTTTTTTCTGCAGACCTTTCAAAAGTCTGACTAAATCCTCGTTTCACTTGCATTATAAAGTACTGAGGATGCCATCTCTCCCCAATCCCAGGTCCTAAAGTCTAAGACAGTAGCGCAAACTAATGCTGCCAGATACAGGAAAAAAAAATTTCGATTCGATTCAACCTATTGAATTGGTTTTTCAATTCGATTTTCCTGCTCAGTTGGGTGATTTTTTTCAAAACTCCTGGTGGGTTTTATAGCTTTTTCACCCCCTTTGGCTTCTCTTAACCACACTGGCGCTGTGGTGTAAATAAAATAAAGAAACAAAGAGGACTTTTCCTCTCTCTGTTAAATCCTAGCTCACGTTTGCAGTCCAACACCAGCTCTGGCAGGATACACATTTCAAATATGACATATTGTAATCACAAAACAGAAAATAAAATTAATTTTTCTACCTTTTGTTGTCTGGTTATATTTCAAAGCTTGTTGGTCCAAGGCTCTGGTTTTCTTCTGATAACTTGCTTGGCAGGGTCTCCTTTTTTCTTCTTTCTGCATGCTAACCATCCATCTGCCAACTCTGTCCTCCCTTTCCATTTCCCTTCCCTCCCCAGGAAGTCTGGTATCTTTCCTTTTTTTCATCTCCCTCCACAGATCCACCTTTTCTTAACTACCCTTTCATCCGGCATCTCTCCCTCTTTCCCCACCACCCCAGAGTCCACCATCTCTCCCTTTCTTTTCCCAATTACCTTCCTATCCAGTATCTCTATCCCTCCTCCACACCATCCCTTGTGTCCAATTTCTCTCCCTTTCTATTCCTTCCCTCCCTCCCTAAATCCCATGGTCCATCATCTCTCTCCCTCTCCTCTATTTTCAGACCCATTATTTCTTCCCCACCCCAAAAAGTTTGGCATATGCATGTCTCTTTGAACACCCCCTTCCCTCCGTGTAATTCTAAACCAGGGTCCCCCCCAAAGGCCTGTCCCCCTTTAAAGGTCTGCCTGTCCCCCCTTGAAGGCCTGCACCCCCCTTGAAGGCCTGTCCCACCCTCTTGTAGGCTTGTCCCCCCTTGAAGGCCTGTCCCCCCCTTGAAGGCCTGTCCCCCCCTTGTAGGCCTGTCCCCCCCCCCCTTGAAGGCCTGCCTGCCTGTCCCCCCCTTGAAGGCCTGTCCCCCCCTTGAAGGCCTGCACCCCCTTGAAGGTCTGCACCCCCCCGAAGGCCTGACCCCCCCTTGAAGGCCTGTCCCACCCCCTTGTAGGCCTGTCCCCCCCATGAAGGCCTGCACCCCCTTGAAGGTCTGCACCCCCCCCTTGAAGGCCTGCCTGCCTGCCTATCACCCCCCTCCCCCTTGAAAGCCTGCCTGCCTGCCTGCCCGCCCCACCCTGAAGGCCTGATGCCCCAACCCACCCCGAAGGGCCGCTCGCCCCCCTGGCCTCCCCGCACCACCTATGAAGCAGCCGAAGCAGGATGACGATGTCAGCGATCCCTGCACTGCTTAGGCGCTGCTTCCTGCGCCGCGGTCCCGCCCCTCCTCTGATGTCAGAGGAGGGGCGGGACCGCAGCGCAGGAAGCAGCGCCCAAGCAGCTCAGTGATCGCTGATGTCGCGATCCTGCTGTGGGCTGCTTCATAGGTGGTGTAGGAAGGTCAGTGGGGCGAGCGGTTCTTCGGGGGTGTGGGGGGGACTGAACGGCAAGGCCGGGAGCACCCCCTTAGGGCTGGCACCCGGGGCGGACCGCACCTCCCGCCCCCCCCCCTTGGTACGCCACTGATGGAGACTACTGTTCTGGGTTTCAAATGCAAGTTGGATGCATACCTTCTTGCTAATCATATTGAGGGATATGGGAAAACCGGGTCTCCATAAAGGAGTACCTAAATGGGCCTCCGCGTGTGCGGATCGCCGGACTAGATGGACCTAGGTCTGATCCCGAGAAGGCATTTCTTATGTTCTTAGTTCTTTTACATCATCTAATTCACAACATATAAGTTTCACCTAGGAAGTCTCGTCAAACATTCAATTATCCCTACAGGACGACTAAGTCTAGGTCAGCCCACATCCTGCCCTCACCACTCCTCCAGAAATGCGCCTTTCATCTCTGGGCGCATAGCAGGATTCAAAGGCCTAAAAAGTCCTTGGATACGTCCAAAAAGCCGTTTTGATTATTGGCACTTGGACAACCTATTTTTATGGGTTTTTAGATGTGTTTAAGTTTTGATTATGAACCCCAAAGCATTTTACATGCAGGTACTTCAAGCATTTTTCCCTATCAGTCCTGGTACACTCCCAATCTATCTAAGGTACCTGGGTCAATGGAGAATTAAGTGCCTTACCCAGGATCACAGGGAACAGTGCAGGGTTTGAACCCACAACCTCTGGATGCTGGGCTGTAGCTCTAACAATTACACCACACTCTCCTTACCTATACCCATAAATGGAAAGGACAATTTTCATTCCCTCCACCCTCCTTTTACTTGGCAGTTGAAAAACTACCCAGGTAAAATAAATTTGATAATTGTCCTTTTATTGACCACTGAGCAACTAACTACCCTGTTGCAGAGTATACAAGTAGAAAAAAATATGTTCCACTCTTACTGAAGCTAGGAATAACATAGATGTTTTACTTGCTATTTTTATCCCTTGGTGTTTCTGTCATTACAACTAGTGCATCCTGTTGAGAAGTCCTGATCTCTGGAGACAAAAGGGAAATGAAAAAGTAGTTGCTATCCAGGAGATTTTCAGGATTGAGATAGCAGCAGTTATTGCAAGTCAAGCTTGAAAGGCATTAGCAAAGTATGTATTATAGACTGGCCGTAATAATATTAGACTCTTCTGTGCTGTATGTTTAAATTGTACAGCTTTCCATTTCAAAAGTAAATTGTTGCACTCAGACAGCTGCAATTTCCCTATTCATTCCCCCCCAAATCAAAACAAACTCCCCCTAAAAAAAACAGCAACCACAAAAAACCCAAAGAATCCCTCCCCCAAATAAACATAATAAAAACTATTGACAATGTATTTATTTTAGGCTCCCTTTTATGGAGCTACATTACGGGCTGCTTTTACAAAGGTGCGTTAGGGCCTTAACGCGTGGAATAGCGCACGCTAAATTGCCCCACGCGCTACAACTTAACGCCAGCATTGAGCTGGCATTAGTTCTAGAAGCGTAGCGTGGGTTTAGCGCGTGCTACAATGTTGATTGCGCTAAAAACGCTAGCGCATCTTAGTAAAAGGAGCCCTAAGCTTTTTATTGCTGGCCATGGTGGTATTAGGTCCAATGCTCATATGAATTCTAAGAGTCTCGGAACTTTTACTGCTGCGGCCGGCAATAAAAAAGCTTAACACAGCTTCATAAAATGGGGGGTTATTTATATATTTGCATATTTTACATTTATTTGACCTTATCCCACATTGCCTCTGAATGATTATATCCATCCAATACAGATACATGCAATAATAAATTTAATCATGCCTCACCTGATCACATTTACTGTGAATGTACACACTGACTTGCTTCACACCAGTGGCGTACCTAGCATATGTGACACCCGGGGCCCATCATTTCTTGGCACCCCCCCATCTGTACGAAAAATATGATTTTTAGTAACAAGCCACATGTCACACATGAGTACCTAGGAAAAGGCAGCATCTTACATACTGCAGTGAGCAGTACAACATCAATACACCCATTGTAAAACTAAACAAGCCAGACCAGTACAGATCAATCCTACACCGTCAATCCTAACAGAAAACCATGTCTTTCGAAAACACAGAACACAGAAAACACCTTCTCCTAGTATGGAATATGTCATCACAAACTAACCCCTCTCCCTTTTACAAAACTGTAGTGTGGAGTTTAGCCACGATGGTAACAGCTCTGACGCTCATAGAATTCTGAGCATCAGAGTTGCTACCACCATGGCTGGCACTAAAAAACGTTCAACAGTTTTGTAAAAGGGGGGATAAAATAGAAATACATAGACAAAGGTTAAATTGAACCAGCAAGAAGCTGGACTCTGCATAAAATGCAACACCACAGAAACAGTGACATATGTCTCCTAAAGCAATAAATAAATAGAAAATTTTTGTTCTACCTTTGTCTTCTCTGGTTTCTGCTTTCCTCATCTTCTTGTTACTGTCTTCCTTCCATCCACTGTCTGCCATTTCTCTGCCCCTCCCTATATGGCATCTCCTCTCCTTCTATGCCCCTTCCAGAAACTGTATGCCTCCCCCTTCCATCTCTCCTCTAGACCCCCCCCCCCCATTGGTCTGGCATCCATCATCTTCCCTCTGTTCCCTATTGGTCTGGCATCTTTCTTCTTTCATCTCTCTTTCCCTCCCCCCTGTGGTTTTTAGCATCTCTCTCTTCTCATTTCCTCCGCTCAGATCTGATATCTCTGTCTCCTTCCCCGTTCTCTGGCATCTCTCTCTCCTCTCTCTCTTCCCTTTCCTTCTCTGGTCTTCCTTCTTTATTTTCTGGCTCCATTTAAATTAAATTCTTTCTTACTATGCAGTTCTCAGTTTCCCACTTTTCACTATGTCTACCCACAGCATGCCACCCCTTTCCTTTACCCCTCCATTATCTCACTAACTCTTATCTTCTTACCCCATCCAGCATATGTCCTTTTTCTTTATCCATCCTTCCATCCAATGTGTGTTCTCTCTCTCCATTTCCATTCAGCATTTGCTATCCCTTCTCCCCACTTTCATCATCTGACCTCTTCTCTCTCCCCTTTCTACACACTTCCATCATCTGCCCCCTTCTCTCAATCTCTCCATCCACCACAGGCCCATCTTTCTCTCTTCCTCACCTTTCTGATTTTGGCAACAAGATCTGCAACGCCCCCCCCCCTGGACAACAGGCCCGGTCCGATGTCTAAACTGCCTTCTTACAGCAGCCGGAGCATTGTAGTTGCATATGGCTGCCGTAAAGTTCGTCTCTGATGCAACTTCCGGTTGTGTCAGAGATGACCTTTACGGCAGCCACACGCAGCTTCAACACTCTAGCTCAGGGGTGCCCACACTTTTTGGGCTTGCGAGCTACTTTTAAAATGACCAAGTCAAAATGATCTACCAACAATAAAATTTAAAAAAAAAACACAAAGCACACTGTACACTGAGAAAATGTTAATTATCATTACTATTCTGAGGGTTTTTCAAAGAGGTCAAGGCAGATGACTCTATGCACTATCACCTCAGTAACAACCATACAAAAATAGACAAATATACCCCCCTCCCTTTTTACTAAACCACAATAGCAGTTTTTAGCACAGGGAGCAGCGCTGAATGTCCAGCGCTGCTCTGGACACTCATAGGCTCCCTGCGCTAAAAACCGCTATTGCGGTTTAGTAAAAGGGGGCCATAGTGCAAAATATAGACAGCAGATATAAATTCAGACACATTTTGATCACTAAATTGAAAATAATATAATTTTTCCTACCTTGTCTGGTGATTTCATGAGTCTCTGGTTGCACTTTCTTCTTCTGACTGTGCATCCAATCTTTCTTCCCTTCTTTCAACCTGTATGCTTCCTCTCCTCCAGACCTTATTCCCTCCCCCAACATTTTCTTCCTCTCTCCCTGCCCTTTCTTTCTCCCTGCCTCCCTTTCTTTTTTCTCTCTTCATGCCCCCTTTCTTTTTTTTCTGTTTCCCTTCTGTCTCCCTGCCCACCACCAAGCCGCTGCTGCCACCATCGGGAAACAGGCCCCAAAGCTGCCGCGGCGGCTGCCCCAAGCTCTCTCTGCTTCCCAGCGTCGGGCCGACGGAGAGGAAGTTCCACCCAGCTAGGCAGCGATTGGCTGGCCCGTACTTCCTCTCCGACGGTAGTCTTAGGGGGGTGCACAGCTGGCCAGGTCCGGAAAATGGTCGATCGCCAAGGCAAAGTGAGTCTATCACGGAGCCCGGGATGGGCTCTGCGATCGACTCACTTTGCCTTGGCGATTGACCATTTTCCGGACCTGGCCGGCTGTGTACCCCCCCTAAGGCTGCACCCGTGGCGGACTCCCCCCCCTTGGTACGCCACTGCTTCACACATAAGTACAGTACATGTGAAATGAAGTTTCACAAGTTCTCATGTTCCATGTTCTCATGTTCCATCTCCCGTTTTAAAAAGAAATAAGGTGCAGGAAGAAAATGATTGTTGATGGAAATTGCCTCTTTTTCCATTCAGATTAATTTTGTTATTCAGTATGAATTCTAGCAGCTACAGTATAAACAAAGGACCTGATATTCAGCTGGAGGCAGTGATCATTTTGCTCACCACCAATAGAGTTATTTATTCTGAGTATTAAAAGCTGGGCTCTGTCCAGGCTTTGGCTTTGAATATTTAGTTATTTTTATGCTGGCGAATACATATGGGTCCTTTTACTAAGGCATGCTAGTGCATTTTAGTGTGCGCTAAATGCTAACGCATGCTAACGCATCCATAGGATATAATGGACACGTTAGCAAGTGTTACCATTTAGCGTGTGCTAAGACGCACTAGCGCGCCTTAGTAAAAGGACCCCATAGCCACTTAAGCTGATATTCAACACTTAAGCGGCCATGGGTTAGTGCCTAAAAATAGGACAGATGTTTATGCGGTCCCATTTATGTATGAGCTAAACCCTTAAGTGGACAAGTGCTGACTCCACCCCCAGAATGCCCCTAATTTAGCCAGCTCTGAAGCGCTAACTATAAATTCAGTGGCACATAGGCAATTAAGTGTCATTGAACATTAGCAGCTAACCCCGACTAAGTGATTTAACAGATCAGGGGACTGGCTAAATCGCTTTATCGCCAGATAAAGGGTAATATTCAGCTACAGCAGTCAGTGTTTGATTTAATTTTGACTGCCATAGTTATTTTATACCTGATTAATCAGTACAGGCCAGTATTTGGCTACCTGCCAGCACTGAGTATCTGGATATACCTTGCCAGCCAGCACTTGTCCAGGTACTGGCAATATTTAAATCAAGTTTTAAGTTTTATTTAGACTAACTATGCAGCTCCATGGACAAGCCATCTGGGCAGCTCACATGCTAAAGCAAAACAAGAGATAGAGGAATTATTGACAAGACATAATATAAAGGGTTTGGTGGTGGGACAATGTAATGATAGAGAAGCTGAGGGAAGGGGGACAGCACAACAAAGAGCACATTTGTGCAGTCAAGGCTAGCTGCTGGGGCTCTTCCAGGAGAGATACTGAAAACTAAAGGATAAGTAACCAGACAATTTAAGACATCCTTTTACTGTCTTAACTTTATCTAGGCAGATACCTGTTTAGCGAACTGAGAATTACCACAACCCTAGAACTGCCCTGGCACAGCCCAGAATGGTATAACCCAGGGGTAGGCAATTCCGGTCCTCGAGAGCCGGAGCCAGGCCAGGTTTTCAGGATATCCACAATGAATATGTACGAGATGAATTTGAATACACTGCCTCCTTGAGATGCAAATCTATCTCATGCATATTTATTGTGGATATCCTGGAAACCTGACCTGGCTCCGCCTCTCGAGGACCGGAATTGCCTAACCCTGGTATAACTGATCAAATATGATTTCAACAACAGCAAAAGATCATTCTAAGAGAGAAAAAGGATCTCAGCAACCCAATGAACAATCTTGTTCAAGAGTTCAAGTCCATGTACCAAAGGGTTCCGTTGTCTTTCATCAATCCAAAAACCCCTCTTCATCTTTTTCTATACAACCTAATGCAAATATGGCCCAACTATCATATGATTCTGAAAATTTTTAAATCATTTGAATACAGGTGTCAGTGTTTGAGCCTCACTGTATCAGCCCAGGCAGAGAGCAAGTACAGCTGTGCTGAACTGTTGAAGTGCGGACTTATTGCACAGTGCTCTGTTTTCCACCAAAGCAAGCCCTTGCACCAGACCCTTGAGGAAGCTACCAGGAGTAGTGAAACAGGTCCTGTTGGATGAAACTTTTTGCGGGGGAATCTCCGATGTTAAGTGGCACGCAAATGAATATACAGTGGTGCATCGCATAACGAACGCCTCGCACAGCGAACGCTGCACACAACGAACTTCATGTCTTGATTCATACAACGAACTTCGTTTCACACAACGAAGTCGCCCGAGCTGCCGATGTATTGCATTCTTCCGCGCGGGCACTGCCCTCTCTCACAGCCCTTCGCCTGGCTCCCTGTGCAGTGGCGGACCGTCGGCTCGCAGGGGCCCGGCGCCTACTGCTGATGCGTTGGGGGGGGCGGAGCTACTCTCGCCGCTTCCCCGATGCTAGAAAAAAAAAAAAAATGAACAGTTAAGTCCCAGTTTTTGCCGCTGAGACTCTGCCCTCTCTAAAATTAGACTCTACTTAGTCTGTCTTTAAATTTAAAAACAATTATAACAAAAAATTTATCTTTTTTTATGTCATCTTAGCATATTTTATGCTACAGAACGAATTATTTTTTTTAACATGTATCGTTATGGGAAAACGCGTTTCACATAACGAACTTTTCGCATAACAAACTTGCTCCTGGAACGAATTAAGTTCGTTGTGTGAGGCACCACTGTATATATATGAGTTCAAAATTGCTGCAGCATGTTTTATCATGCATGCTTCTAAGTTTGATCGCATTACGCCCATCCTGCGTGATCTGTATTGGCTTCCAATTGCTTCGTGATTGAGTTTAAAACATTATGTTTGATCTTTCAGGTACTGAGTAATAAAGGTCCAGTTGTGTTAAGTTCCTTATTTCACTCTTACCAGCCATCATGATCATTACGTTCTGAGAATCAAATGAGACTTGAAGTTCCATCAGTGAAAGCTGTGAGATTTTCAAGTTTTCCTCGTTCCGTGATGACGGTGCACGGTGCCTCATTGTGGAATTACCTGCTGAAGTGAAGAGAGCTGTAGTTCAGGAAAGTTGTGAAGACTATGGACTTCTATCACACTGCGCTAGCGGTTTGTAGCGCGGTGAGCCACACTGAATGGCCCGCGCTGCTCCCAACACTCCTAGAGCTCCTACGAGCGTCGGGAGCAGTGCGGGTCATTCAGCGCGGCTCTCTGTGCTACAAACTGCTAGCGCAATTTGATAGAAGAAGCCCTATGTTATTTGAGAGAGTTTTCCTGAATGTCTTTGGACTTTGTGTTTGTTTTTATTGTGTTTGACTGTATGTTTTAATTTTATTGTGTATGTTTTGTTGTAGCCCGCACAGAATTGTTGGATGCTGCGAGTAATACATTTTTAAATAAATAAATATAGTGTGGAATGGGCTAGTGAATTGGTGTAGCCTGTGCCTTGAATAACTGAGCATGTATTAATTGTTAATGCAATAGATAATGTATTAACACCGTCTATTATCTGCAAAATAGATAACATTCAGTAAGTGTATTGTCTCTGTGTTAACTGTATGTGAAAATGCTGTGCATGTCATCAATAGTTAATACAGAGGCTTTGCAACTACTGTACATTCATTTTTGCTGCTAATGTATGGTAACTACAACATTTTGACATAGCTTATTAAAAGGGCCTTTGATTCTCTATATTCTTATTGGCACGATGGTTTTTACTTTCACTTTCTGTCATACACAGTTATTGTTCTATGATTGAATTACAGTTGTCTTGCACATATCAGCCATATGACTGCTATAATGTTTTAATATTAGATCACTGTGAATAATATGTAGTATGACTGTGACCATGGAGACTGCAAACTTGAAACCAGACTAATCATCTGGATAATATTAAGTACAAAATGTCCTATGTCTTAACATGCCGGTGTCCTTTCTTTTAAAAAAGCTATCTTTTCTCCCTTAAATTTGGTATCTTCCTCTATGTCCATTGTAGCCAAACTGATTTATTGTATGACACACTGTTTGCTATTTTCATGATTTGTAGGTAGCAGCCTGATACATGGCAAATGCTTCTGTGAGAAGTTACCCCCTAGGTCACGAGAGCTAAATGTGCTGCAAGCTCCATTTGGCACATTGTAAGCAAACGACTCAGTGCATGACAGAGCAAGAGAAATGATTAATTTGGCAGGAGGTAAAGGACAAAGTTATGGAAAAGGAAATTGATTTTTAAATAAGATCATGATTTATAATTTTAGGAGAGTGTGGGAGGGTCATGGGAGGATCAGGGGCGCCTCTTTAAGTTACGCGTGTAGTTACAGAATAAGGGCATCTGCGACTAAATTTAGATGAAGGCATTTCCACCACATATTAACCTGGGCGTAACCGCTATTCTATAAACTGCACCTAACTTTAAGCACAATTTATAGAATAACACTTTTTTGGGGGGGGCCAATTTTTTAGGCACAATGGGCTGGATTCTGAAAAATGTCACCAAGAGTTAGGCACTGGCAGATGCCTAAATTGCGCCTACTGGCACCTTACGTAACTGTTTTAATTGGTTTTAAGTAGAGCAATAATTAGTCACGCCATTAAAAACCAGTTTATAACTCATTTTAAAAATAGGTGCCACTAGGCGCCCTCTGGGATTGGCACCTGGGTCCATAGTGCCTAGTGGCGCTTAATGAAATCGAAGCCCAGAAGTGGTTTAGGGGTGGCACCGGACTTCAGTGTCACTAGGCGCTGCTGGCAAGGACTCTGGCACCGGAAACGTAGGCCTCTAAAACCCTGGCTTGCATTTCCAGTGCCTATGGTTCTTGCTAACTGCGATTCTTTAAGCAGTGCCTATCCGTGATTAACATGCAGCAGGCACCGCTTATAGAATCAGCCCCAATATATATAATTCAGTCCAAAGTGACTATATTATAATGGGGATAATTTTATGAAGTTTTCTTCTTCCATGTAACCTGTTTTACACTTGGAGAGGAGTTTATATAAAGCTGTGTGACCACACATGCTCATAGAAAGAAGGCATATATTTGGACATAAAATCTAAGTGGGTGTTCTGTGGGATACAATTTGGGTGGAGTTGAAACTAAGCTGCAATTTACATGTACATTTTTTTTTAAATGTGCAGAGTACACGTATATATGTACACATTTTTAAGCATGGGATTTTGTGCATTACATGGACTGATTCTCACCTGGGTGTCCTCTTGTAAAATTGTTCCTCATGTCCATAACAACAATAACAAAAAAGCTTTACTCTTAGTTTTCCAGCACTTTATAGCAGAATTTCTTTATTTATTTCTTTATTTATTTTTTTGTATTAATGGCCACATGCTAATTATGCCAAAATAGGAGTAGAGCATGCCTACTCTCCATCCCCCAGACATGCCCCCACCATGAAAAAATTAATTTTACTTTTTAGTGCATGGGTAGCATACGCATTTCCCAAAATAACTGCGGAATATCTCCATGCATCTCCACGTATGCCATTTTTCTGGGCCACAAGAAATTTATTTATTAACTAGCTTTATAGCCCGTTACATTAACGGGTGCTAGAATGTATGTGTGTGTCTGTCTTTATTTTTTTCTCTCTCTGTCTCCTTAGCCGCTTTCTGTATTTCTGTCTTTCTTTGTTTTGACTGTCCATCACCACCCCTTGCGTGCTCCCCCTGTCCATTCTCCCTTCCTTTTACCTCCCCTTATCCAGCAGCAGCCCTTCTCCCTTGTTTACCTCTCCCCTGTCCATCAGCACCTCTTCCTGCTCCCCCTGTCCAGCAGTACGCCTCCCTTCCTTTCCCCCCCATCCATCAGCACCTCTTCCTGCTCCCCTTGTCCAGCAGTAGGCCTCCTTTTTTCCCCCCCTATCCATCAGCACCTCTTCCTGCTCCCCCTACTCCCCCTGTCCAGCAGTAGGCCTCCCTTCCTTTTTCACCCCTGTCCATCAGCACCTCTTCCTGATCCCCCTGTCCAGCAGTAGGCCTCCCTTCCTTCCTTTCCCCCCCACCCCCTGTCCATCAGTGCCTCTTCCTGATCCCCCTGTCCAGCAGTAGGCTTTCCTTCCTTTTTCCCCCCTGTCCATTAGCACCTCTTCCTGCTCCCCTTGTGTAGTAGTAGGCCTCCCTTCCTTTCCCCAACCCCCACCAAAGCAGAATCTCCCCTCTGTCTATCCCCCCCAACAGTCCAGCATCTCCCATCAATCCATCCTCACCTCTGTCTGCCGTTCGCGGGGTCCAGCTCTGGCGCGTCGCTCGCACACAGTAGCGGGAGCAGTGCCACCAGCAGCAGTGCCGCCATCGGGAGCCCTTCTCGAGGGAGCGGGACAGGCTGCTGAGGAGCTTCGGGGGCTGCTGAGACGGCAGAGATGGAGCGTCCGAGCTGAACTGGCGTCCCCCACCCCTCCCAGGTGCCAGCGACGCTCTCCCTCTCAGCGAGCCGGGCTGTAAAAAAAGGAGACTGTGACGTATAAGCGCGCATGCGCACTCGTGCTGTGGCGACGGAACAGGGAACACACGGCGCGAGTGCGCATGCGCGCTTAACATTTTATTATTATTGATTTTAATTGAACCATTTATATCCTGTTCTATCTATACAATTCTAAGTTGCTTAAAAAATAACATACACATAAGGTCAGAAATAACAAAGAAGCCAAAATGATATCTCCTTGAATTTTAACATAGACCAGGTACCCAAGTCTTTTATACTTAAAATATTCAAATGCATTTAAATTAACAAGAAAAGACTTGGGGCTCCTTTTACTAAGGTGTGCTAGCGGTTTTAGCAGGCACTAAGCGCTCGCTACAATGCCCCGTGCACTAAACGCTAATGCCTTCTTTACGGAAGAAGATGTAAGATCTACCTGAACCGGAAGTGGTTTTCAAGGGTGATGGTGCGGAGGAACTGAAAGACATCTTGGTGAATCTGGAAGATGTACTAAGCCAAATTGACAAGTTAAAAAGTGATAAAACGCCAGATGGTATACATCCCAGGGTATTAAAAGAGCGCAAACATGAAATTACTGACGTGCTGTTAGTGATCTGTAACCTGTCACTAAAATTGTCTGTAGTACCTGAAAATTGGAGGGTGGCCAATTTTACACTGAATTTTAAAAAGGGCTCCAGGGAAGATTCTGGAAATTACAGACCGGTAAGCCTCACTATAGTGCCGGGCAAAATGGTAGAAACAATTATAAAAAATAAAATTGTGAAAAACGTAGACTAACATGATTTAATGAGACGGAGTCAGCATGGGTTCACCTGAGGGAGATCTTACCTCACCAATTTTCTTGACTTCTTTGAAGGTGTGAATAAACATGTGAATAAAGGTGAGCCAGTTGATAGTGTATCTAAATTTTCAGAAAGCTTTTGATAAAGTTCCTCATGAGAGGCTCCTGAGAAAATTAAAGTGTCATGGGATAGGTGACAAAGTTCAGTTGTGGATTAGGAATTGGTTATTGGATAGAAAACAGAGGGTAGGGTTAAATGGTCATTTTTCTCAATGGAGGAGAGTAAACGGTGGAGTGCCACAGGGGTCTGTACAGGGACCGATGCTATTTAACTTATTTATAAATGATCTGGAAATTGGAATGATAAGTGAGGTGATTAAATTTGCAGATGACATTGAACTGTTCAAAGTTGTTAAAACGCATGCAGATTGTGAAAAATTGCAGGCCGACCTAAGGAAATTGGAAGACTGGGCGTCCAAATGGCAGATGAAATTTAATGTGGACAAATGCAAAGTGATGCACATTGGGAAGAATAACCTGAATCACAATTACCAGATGCTAGAGTCCACCTTGGAGATAAGTGCCCAAGAAAAGGATCTGGGTATCATCGTAGACAATACAATGAAACTTTCTGCCCAATGTGCGGCGGCCAAAAAAGCAAATAGAATGCTAGGAATTATTTTTAAAAGGATGGTTAACAAGACTAAGAATGTTATAATGCCCCTGTATCGCTCCATGGTGCAACCTCATCTGGAGTATTGCGTTCAATTCTGGTTTCCTTATCTCAAGAAAGATATAGTGGAACTAGAAAAGGTTCAAAGAAGAGCGACTAAGATGGTAAAGGGGATGGAACTCCTCTCATAAGAGGAAAGGCTAAAATGGTTAGGGCTTTTCAGCTTTGAAAAGAGACAGCTGAGGGGAGATATGATTGAAATCTACAAAATCCTGAGTGGAGTAGAACGGATATGAGTGGATCGATTTTTCACTCTGTCAAAAATTACAAAGACTAGGGGACACTCGAAGTTACAGGGAAATACTTTTAAAACCAATAGGAGGAAATATTTTTCACTCAGAATAGTTAAGCTCTGGAATGCTGTGCCAGAGGATGTGGTAAGAGCAGATAGCGTAGCTGGTTTTAAGAAACGTTTGGACAAATTCCTGAAGGAAAAGTCCATAGTCTGTTATTGAGAAAGACATGGGGGAAGCCACTTGCCCTGTATCAGTAGCATGGAATATTGCTACTTCTTGGGTTTTGACCAGGTACTAGTGACCTGGATTGGCCACCATGAGAATGAGCTACTGGGCTTGATGGATCCAGTAAGGCTAATTTTATGTTCTTAAACTGGATATTACATGTTAAATCCACATGCACAGTTCTGCATTCACCTTTCAGTACTTTAGAAATGATAAATAGTAGTAGTAGTAATACTGCTTGCCATTGTTCCCTCTTAGCTGAACTGGAGTCCCCCAAAATAGTATACTGTAGTTACATAGCTTTTGTCAAACCTAATTTACATATTTTTAACAGGTGGCCATGCCTACTTCTGGTCACACTAGCCCAGGGGTAGGCAATTCCGGTCCTCGAGAGCCAGAGCCAGGTTAGGTTTTCAGGATATCTACAATGAATATGTATGAGATGGATTTGCATGCACTGCCTCCTTGAGATGCCTACTGCTGCCTAACATTCAGTGTACCTATGAAAATCAGGGCTCATATATAGAACATGGTCTTTAGTGCACATGAAAAATCTAGTGTAAGGGTACATTAAGGCCACTTTTAACTGCAGTTTGGTGAAAGGATCCATGTGACTTGATTGTTATTAACTTCTGGCCTGCCTGATTCATGAATAATATATACTGAATTAGAGAAATAGCATGAGTCAGCATAGGAGCCAGTAGGTTCTGAGCACTCTAACTCCATCATTGTGTCTAGAAAGGAATAATTTGTATTGTGTTAAGCAACCTCAATCATTTGAAATGTTGGCATCTATGCCAGTCGGATCTTGTTATGTCATTCCCATGTGGCTAACAGTAGGGGTCTATTGTGTGTGTTGGCACTTTGCAGTATTGTATCTTGCAGGAAACTGTGCCATTTTCTTCTTTCTGAAATATTACTAGAAACTTGCTTTTCACTCATTTTTTGTTTCAGATTAGGTTGTCAGAAAGCTAGAACTAGTGGAGAAAGACCCGTATTTCCTTCAGTAATGAATTTTCCAATAGTGGTAGCTGTAGGTCTTTTAAAATTTTACCTTTTTTCCAGCTCTGGATTTTATGGGGTGATTCTTCTGTTAGATGATAAGGAGCAAACACCCTTATTTGCCAGCTTGACCCCTAACAGTAGATCTATGAGACTACAGCCAGCAGTTGTCACTCCTATGTTCCATCCCCTACACACTAGGAATAGTTTTGATAGGTAGTTGAAGAGAGGATTTGAGGAGATGAAATGTCTATTTCAGGAGGAGAGAGTGAGAGATTTGTGTTCTGGGAGGCATATTTAGGGTGGGGGACTTGGATCACAGGTTCATTCTGTCCAGGGTGGGGAGAAGGTAGGGTGTTTGTTGGAAAGAATGTGACTGGAATGGCATTTGAGAGGGATCAAGTGATAAGTACAATTATAGGAAGACTGCTGGTCCCTTCAAGAAAGCTTCTGTGAACATGGAGCCACCCACTGGCTACCAATTATCCTGAGGAGGAAAAATAATGCCAGGTCAAAAGTGGCATTATTTTTCCAGGAATAATACAGCTTGACTATTTAAATGCAAGCTGTGTTATTTGATTTGCATAATAATAAATTGCTGAGCAAGCATTTGCATGCTTTGCATCTTGTTATTTTATAGCTTATGCAGCACTAAACTAACATGAAACATGAGTTAAAGACAAATAGTTCAAGATTTTACTAAGCATTATCTTTGGGGAGATTGGAAGATCACACAAATGGTTTGGAAGGTATTTCATCTGCCCAGGGTGCACAGTTGTAGGATATTAATGACAAGGTTAAGGATCTTTCAGCACAACATAATAGACTGGAAGCTATGGAAACAGACATGGAGGGTCATTTTCAATATGATGTCCAAATAAGGTTGGACATTTTGTAGAAGACACACATAATCCCAGTACCAAACATAACTATTTTCCAAACTGCAAAATATTGTTGTTGTTTTTTTCAAAAATGGCCATTTTTCAGATGTGTGTCTATCTTTTTGAACCATTTTTGTAAAAGAAAGCATGTCCAAAAGAAAAACATACAAAACAAGTCATTGGGATGCAGGAGGGGCCAGCATTACAGAGTGACCATACAGACATCACAGCAGAGCAGTGGGGCATAAAAGGTCCCAGGTACACATCTCTCCATAACTCCCTTATATGGTATGATAAGTTCTCCAAAACCTACCCAAAATCTACTGAACCCAACTGTACACAATAACAATAGCTTGCAGGTGGTACCTTAAGATGGTACAGTAGGTTTTAGGTGGATTTTGGTGAAATGACATACTTCACCACAAGTGTAGTAGTTAGAGTGGGATATGGGCCTGGGTCCCCTTCTCTGCAGTCCAGTGCACTTACCACCAGGTTACTCCACAGACCTGCTTGCTGCTGTACTAGGATTGCCCAGAATCCCTGAAGCTGTGATAAAGGCAGGTATTACATCTTGGGGGGATGGGAGGGGGGTCAGTGACCACTGGGTGACTGTGTGAGTTCATGCTTACATTCATCTGGTCAGTTTGGCCACTTTTGGCATCTATTTGTTATTGAAACAGGTCTAGCTTCAAACATCCAATTGTGTCTTGGACATATTCTAAAATGTTTGATTATATTATGGCAGAAAAACATCTAGGTCATGCCTCTACACCCCCCCCCCCCTTAAGATTTAGACATACTGCAAATGACCAGCATAGAAATCTGTCTAGAAAATAGGTTTTGAAAACAGTGAATTGGAAGGTTTTGTTGAGAAAAATGCCCATCTGTCCCTTTATGCCACTTTTTGGATATTTTTCTTTTTAAAAAATGAATCTCTAATGGTACTAAAATTGAGAGTACTTAATTCCCCGTCATGCCCTTGTTATCATCAAGAGAACATTTTAAGAAGATCCTCAAAGAGTCTCTGGGCCTGACAGATGAAGCTATCACTCCCCTTCAGAAGAGAGTTCCCTGAGGTTGTGGGTTCAAACCCTTTGCTGCTTTTTATGACCATGGACAAATCACTTAATCCTTCACTGCCCCAGGTACGTTAGATAGACTGAAAATAGAGATAGAGAAAATGATTGAGTACCTGATTATAAACCACTTAGTACACCTTGTCTAATCAGTATATCCAATCCCTTTCCCTTTTTTTACCTTCCCTATAAAAAGAAAGAGTATGAACGAAGGAATGAAGAAGAAGGGAATGATTTTCCAGATTTTAAATTTAACAGCCTTTTTAGAGACTTCCATGGAATGTATTAATGAAAGATCTATTCTCCTGTATCTTTTGTGCTGATAAAGACTATTCTGAGGTTATATTTCTGACATCAACAAGTTCAGTTTATGGGTCAAAGAATTTGAATATTTCTGGATGTATCTAAGCAGACACAAGAAAAGAAAAGAGCTTTTCTCATGTTACGTCAGAAAGTGCAGTCCCTTGGTGGACAGTTTTTCCTCTAATTTCCTGCTATGGTTAAACTAACCCACCTCTTTTACTAAGGTGCGCTAACGTGTCCATAGACTAACATGCACCCATTAGCATGCGCTAAATCGATTAGCGCATGCTAATCAGTTAGTGCGCCTTAGTAAAAGAGGGCATAAGTGGACAATTGTATTTTTTCTGGGACCCTAAACAATTACAAACTTTCCTGGATTCAAAAAGAAATTCTGTTTCTCAAGTACCAAGTTAAAGCCCAAAATGCTTCTAGAGAGTGTGCCAGAACTGAGCCAGATATAAATAATAACTGTATCCTACTCTGACGTCTTTCATTGACAATGGGGTGTATTAAATCCTAGTGTTCCTTTACTTTCCTTCTATATCTCTACTACAATTCCCTCTTTTTTTCTGTTGCTTCTCCCCCTTTTCTTGTGGCATTGAACCTTGATATTGAATATGGTTTTCAATTTCTAAGTTTAAAAAAATACATAAAATTGTGAGATTTTATTTTTATCCCATACCTTAGGGCTCCTTTTACGAAGCCGCATTAGCGGCTTTATCGCACGTGACTTTTTATCATGCGCTAACCCCCGCGCTAGCCGAAAAACTACGGCCTGCTCAAGAGGAGGCGGTAGCGGCTAGCGCAGCCGGCAGTTTAGCGTGCACTATTAAGAACATAAGAACTGCCATCTCCGGATCAGACCTTTGGTCCATCAAGTCCGGCGAGCCGCACACGCGGAGGCCCAGCCAGGTGTACACCTGGCGTAATTTTAGTCACCCATATCCCTCTATGCCTCTCGTAAGAAGATGTCCATCTAGTTTGCTTTTAAATCCTTTTTCCTCTTTCCCATACCTCAGATTTTATTATGATTAACCCATTTGTCTTTTTCCTTATGCTCTTCCAGATGATTGCAGAGTTTGTATTGTCAATGGTCTGCATTTTGTTCCCCTCCTCCTTTCTTTTATGACTAGTCTTTAAGCCCGTTACATTAACGGGTGCTAGAATAGATGTGTCTGTCTGTCTGTGTTTCTTTATCTCTCTCTCCTTGGCCGCTGTCTGTGTCCTTCTGTCTCCTCCCCCCCCCCCGAGCAAAGCTGTGTGCCCCGAGCACACACCTCCCCCCAAAGCAGCCCCCTTTCCCTCTCCCTAACTGTCTCTCCATGGCCCTCTTCTGTCTTTCCCCCCAGAGCAAAGCTGTTTGCCCTAAGCACACCCCTCCCCCCAAAGCAGCCCCCTTTCCCTCTCCCTGTCTCTCCATGGCCCCTTGTCTTCCCCCCAGAGCAAAACTGTCTGTCCCCAGCACACCTCCCCCCCCAAAGCAGCCCCCTTTCCCTCTCCCTATCTCTCCATAGCCCCTTGTCTTCCCCCAGAGCAAAACTGTCTATCCCCAGCACACCTCCCCCCCAAAGCAGCCCCCTTTCCCTCTCCCTATCTCTCCGTGGCCCCTTCTGTCTCCCCTCAGCACACCCCTCCCCCCAAAGCAGCCCCCTTTCCCTCTCCCTCTGGCCCCCTGAATTAATCCCCCTGCTTACCCTCCCTCCATCCCGGCATCTTCTGGCCTGCTCCTCTTCAAAGCAGGCCGTGATCGTGGTGGCCATCCCCAGCGAACTTCGCAGGCCGCTCCCCAACCCCCCAAAGCAGTCCCCTTTCCCTCTCCCCTGGCCCCCTGAATTAATCCCCCTGTTTACCCTCCCTCATCCCAGCGTCTTCTGGCCTGCTCCTCTTCAAAGCAGGCCGCGATCGTGGTGGTCGGCCCCAGCAAACTTCGCAGGCCGCTCCCCAACCCGGAAGCAAGCTCTCCCCCGACGCGATCCCGTGCATCAGAGGGAACATGCCACCGAGGCCGGAAAGCGGCCCGCGAGGCTCGCCAAAGCCTGCCACAATCGCAGGCTGCCCCGAAGAGGAGGATCAGCGGCAGCGGCAGCAGCGGTGAGCGAGGGCGGGAGGAGGCTTGCTTCGGGTTGGTGAGCGAGGGCAGGAGGAGGCTTGCTTCGGGTTGGTGAGCGAGGGCGGGAGGTGTGTTGAGCTTGCTTCGGGTTGGTGAGGGAGGGAGGAGGGGAGTGGCCAGAGTGATCCCTGGCCAGGTTCTAAACTGGAACACGGCCACGGATCACACACCACAGCGGCAGTAATCATGCTTTTTTAAAAGCGCATGCGCCGCTAACATTTTATTATATAGGATATTGTAAACTGCTTAGATTTTAATCCTGGTTTTATATTTGCGGTATATCAAATAAATTGAACTTGAATTATTTCCTTTGATGATTGCGATTGTAATATCCAGGATTTTATAATTGTTAATTCAAAATTACATCCAAATATCAAATTATCTAGATATGTGGAGAATTATAGAAAGGGCATTCAACACAGAGTATGGACTTCCAAGACTGTATATCAGATATGGTCACCCATTCCTCTTGCATTTTAGTACAGGATCTGCTGGCATACAGCTTATTTTAAATACGTGAGAAATGGATGTCTAAGTGCTGGCTATATCCAGCATGAACATCCATTTTACCTACTGAAATGTCTAAATTATGAATGGGGTTAAAAAAAATTCCATGGATGTCTTTGTGGCAGGATAGGAGTTCCCATATCATAGGAACCAGCTCTGTGGCTGCTGTGGGTGCTTGAGCAACTCTAATATTGAACAAACTGCTTGACTGTGCCCAGGAAGAGGTAACTTCCATTGGGTTTAGTACCTCCAATAATTTTGAAAAGTTGGGTTCTATGGTTCATATTATAAATGGCATCCAGATGTCTATGTGGTCAGAGCAACTAGCTGAGAACCAGATAGAGATCCAGATGTAGTTATTTGAAATTTTCCGTATTCTTCTTTTTTTATTGTGAGCCCTCTAGGAACAGAAAAATGTCTACCGATACTTCCTTTACTCCCTCCATTGGAGGTAATATATACAGTAAAAATAAACCAAAACAAAACATATAGGAGGTAAGGTGATACCTTTTTATTGGACTATCAATGCATTTTGATTAGGTTTCAAAAGTAATCCTTCTTCAGATCAGAAATAAGCAAATACTGACAAATATCAGTATATATAGGTGAAACATGAAAACATTCCAATGGCAGTCTCACAGGAGGAGGGATGGATGAGCAAGGGCTGGGTGGGTGGTAGAGAGAGAGATAGGAAGGTGACAAAAAGAACTCCTCAATTGGAGCACCTTTCTGTAACCTGGTGTGCTATGTACCAGGTATAAATACAGACATCCTTTTTTTTGAACATGGACAACACTTCCTTTTCTGCAATTGGAACTGAATGTCCATCTTTTGCCATCTCCCTAGTCCTACCCACAACATGCCCAGACCACAGTACACTACCTTGCTATATGGATATACGGCAGTTTTAGCTGTGCATATTCTAGATTTATAAAATTGAGATTTACACATCCATGCAATATTAACCTTTAAATGCTGGTTTTCAGATGTCCAAAACAGTAATAGAACTTCTAAAATAACCACAATATACTCTGATATTGAGTCCTGAACAGATTTGGAAACAAGTAACAGTTCACTCCTTCAGTGGCGCAGTAAGGGGGATGTGGGGCTGTGGTCCACCCCAGGCGTGGTCTTCCTAAGGGTCTGGCACCCCTCGTCCCCTGCCCCACTCCTCTCCCTGCCGCACACACATACCACTTGCTTTCCCCCATACCTTTTTTACTTCCCTGGCACGAGGTTGCTGTCCGCATTGGCATTGGCAGTCTCTCTGATGTCAGTTACGGGACCTGCACCTAGGAAGTGATGTCAAAAGGCTACCTGACTCCAACGTAGGCATGCTGTTCATGCCAGAAAATTTTAAAAGGTGTGGGGGAAGGGAAGGGGGGTCGCTCATCCTTACTATGCCCCTGCACTCCTTTTCAAATTAGCTGCACATTGGTTATCAGACAATAACTTTCAAATATTCAAGAAACATGCAGAAATAATCTTGATTTGCTCAAAAAGTATGCAGAGATGAAAATCATATCATCAGTATAAATGATATAGGACACACCATGACTCTTTAGAGGTAAAAGGTACTTCCTAATTCAAGTTTCATTTAAAAATGTGATTTGATTGCAATATCATATTCTAATGCGATTTACAAATAATAATAAAAGCAAGGTAAAATACAAAAAAAACCCAAAACACACATATTTTAAAACTATGACACTACAGGACACAAGAGGGTTTAACTACAATTCATAAAAAAAAATAAAATGAACACAGAGATTAAGACAGTAGGATGGGAATTGTTACTCACTCAGTTTTCATTTAGAGTGCCCAATTAATGATAATCACTGAGGAACCCTAATCTTAAATATTTTCACTGGAGATCCTGTATTCTATGCTAACCTGTTGAGGATGATTGCTAAGGAATGCCTGACACTGATCTGGACCAACTTAACACAACTTTATGACAATACGAGACGATCAATCATATCAAAAGTGGACAAAAAAAATAAAAAATATCATCAAGGCACCATTTGTATGATCCAAATTGTAAAGTAAAATGTTTAAGGTCAACAAAAGTTTCAGTTTCATGTACCTTTCTGAATCCATATGGGTGATCATCTAAAATCTTGTGGTCAAGAAAATAAAACAATCTGCTCAAGAAACTTGGCAAAAAGAAGGTAGAGTAGAAGTTGGCATATACAGTAATTACTCAGATCAGTCAAATCCCCAACCAGTTTCATTGATATAGGACAGTGGTTGCCAACATGCAGCCCCAGGGTCCCCATTGAAGCCCTCAAACAGTTGGGCTGAAATACTCTTCATATCCTATAAATGCATTAATTTCAGTCTTGCTGATATAACTGCAAAAAATCTCTTAAGCGTGTTACTTAGATGTCTCATTTATGGAGTTCGCTACTATTGATAGTCCAAAATAATGTGAGGTTTTAAGACACATCCTTCAAGTGTTGTAGAACATTTGAATATTGATTAGTAGGACATTCACTCCTGTTACTTTTACAACTACTACTTTTTATTATTTCTATAGCATTGAATGGCGTACGTACTAGCTCTGTACATTGTACTTACAGATTTAAAGATAAATGGGCCACTTCCTGTGCCTGAGAATTTTCAGCAATTACAAATAAAATGGTATGTTGTTCTACTTTTAAAGGTAATATATAGAAATAAAACAAAACATAAGAGAAATAGTGATATCTTTTTATTGGACTAATTTTATGCATTTTTGGATTAGCTTTCGAAGGTAACCAATAAAAATGATATCACCTTATTTCTTTTATGTTTTGTTTTATTTGTATATATTAACAATCACTTTCAAATATTCAGGTATTGTCTCTTGAATAAGTTTTATAGCCATAGTAGAACACTTACCTAATTACAAGTGGAATGGCTTATTTTCTTATTAGTCTTTCACAGAGAAAAGAATATATTCCAGAGCATTGATGGATCATTCTCACTAATGCAAACATCAATTTAAAATGTTGTATGCATAGATGAGCATATTTTCTCTGTTTTGTTAAAAAAAAAAATCAGCTAACTGTTGAAGCTCCACACCTGTCTATGTAATATATCCAAGAGTAATTTGAGTACCA